>NC_090438.1:80067901-80370931 GCF_031143425.1 Pleurodeles waltl
GGGTCCCTGCTGGTGTTGTGGAAACTGCAGTTGTTGTAGCTGTGTTCTGCGTCTGCGTGCACACTGGATGAGAAGCACCTCCATGTCTTTCTTTTGCTGCTCTGCTGTTGCTTCTGTGTGTTTTAATTAAATACAGGTGTGTTTGTCCCATTTTAACGCCTGCCCTGACCCAGGCGTTAATTTTTTACTCCACCTCTCAGCCATGCAGGATTTTTGCTCGGTAGCATAAATACGACGCACAGGTGTTTATGTCATATTTTGGACGGGAACGCCTACCTTGCATATCATTAACGCAAGGCGGTTTCCTGCATCCAGAAAATGACGCACACAACAGCATTTTGACGTCCGCGGGCTCAGGCGTCAATGTTTAAATGTGGGGCAAGGTTTGCGCCAATTGTGCGTCAAAATGTTTGACGCAAAATCGGCGCAGACGGAGTATAAATATGCCCCTTAGTCTCTTTTTTGGAGATTTTCTTCACCGGGACGAACCTGCAAGTCAGGCCAGGTTGCGGTTGAGGCAAGCCGGCTAGAGTTGCCGCGGCGGGTCGGTCCCTCTATGGAGCTTTTTTCCAAAAGTTCACCCCAAGGTTCCAGAAGCTCTGAGATGCTCCTTGGGGGTGTGGACTACAACTCCCAGAGTGCACATGGCGCAAACTCCTTTTTGGCCACTGGGCAGTGGTCGGATGGTTGGTTTCTTCAGGAGTTGGTGCAGGGGACTCTGGTTAGCAAGTTTTCTCTTGTAGCAAACAGGAAGTCCCTCCTTGAACCAGTTGAAGCGAGGCAAAGCCCTTCTTGTGGTGAAGCCCAAGTGTGCAGCTGGTGCAGTCCTTTAGAGTGCAGTGTCCAGGTGCAGGTCAGGGGTCCAACAGGGCAGTCCTTCTTCTTCTGTAGTTCTTTCTGGTAGGGAACTGAGGTGTGGGTGCAGGTCTGCCAGTTTTATCCTTGCTCCTGGATGAAAAACAGGGGGGTCCTGGTTCTCCAATCAGGGGCAGGGTTCTTCTCCCTGTGATGACCACATCCTGGGAAGTGTGGCAAAAATCAATCCCAGGGAACAACATTCCTCAAAACTCCATCAATGCTTAAAGTGATTTTTGGAGGTTACATCTGGCTGAGCCCACCCACTGGTGTGGCTAAAAATCATAAACACACCCCTCTCCGGCACCTAATTGTCTGGGTTTTCAGGATGTGAGGGTGTTGCTGGGTTGCTCCAAATGTCCTTCTCTGCCTTTGAAGACCAGTTTGGCAGCCCTCCCCCTTCCTTCTTCCCCATCTGCTGAGGGGAGATCTCCTCCCCCAGGCACATCTCTTCGTGTGGAGACAGGCCACTTCACATCTCAGCAAGGCAGCCTGGCCAGGCTGCCAGAGGCTGGCCAATCAGAGCAAAGCAGCAAAAACACCGCAGGGCTGAAGTTGACAACTGTTCAGGTAAAGTTTAAAACTCTTTACCTGAACAAGTTATATTAAATACAACAACTGGACGTTGTGGGATTCATTATAACAATTAATTTGATACCAAACTTGTAGTATCTGTTACTTAAGGGGATTAAAAAAAAGACTGCCCATTTTAGCCTGTGGAGGCCATTCACTACAATGAGGGAAAAACGAATTTGGCTGCTTTACCTCACCAGGGCTTATACAACTATTTGTATAAGGTCCCTGCTTATAGTTACATGGCACCCAGCCCTAGGGGCACATAGGGCACAACTTAGGGGTGACTTATATGTAAAAATAAGGTAGTTTAAGACTTTGGAACTACTTTTAATTCCAAAGTCGAATTTGCAAGTAACTTTAGTTTAAAAGCAGCCAGCAAGGCAGGCCTGCCTTTAAAATGACACTGGGCACCTCAGCAGTGCACCTATGGGTGCACTACCTATGCTAGGGTCACTAAACCTACATGCCCTACCATATACTAGGGACTTATAGGTAGGTTGACTTAGCCAATTAGAATTAGCCTAATTTGCCTACTGATTTTACACCGAGCACAGGCCCTGGGACTGGTTAGCAGTACCCAGGGCACCATCAGAGTCAAGAAAACACCAGCAAAAAGTGGAAAATGGGGGCAAAAAGTTAGGGGGCCTCTACAATCAGCCCTGTTCTCTCACACAAAACCACAGAAATCCAATATGTAAAATTTATATTATAAATTTAAAAAAAATAAACTTCAATATCGTGCCTAAAAGCATAAATGACAACCATGGTTATCTGGTTGTGCTGGACCAGGTCAAAGTCAAAAGTACAAGCCAACCGCAAAGGAGAGTGAGTTGAATACAGTCCCAGATTAGTCCCGCTAAAGTTTTACCTTCTCAAGATATAGGGATAGAAGTTTGCCGGTACCAGGGAAAGTGTTGCTAGTGATGGTCGGCGAGGTGCGAAGATCCGGCTGGGCTTTGCGGACATGAGTAGTGAATACTTGCTGTGCAGAGACAAACTTGCGGCTGCTTGTGCTGGGTTTCTGGGGAGAGCGATGTGGTTCCAGATTTAACGTGCCTATTCCCATTTGCGAATAGCCCAAAAGCTTGACTTAAAGATCTGTATAGCCACTCCAAGGGTCCAAGACCTGAGTAGTGCCCTTTGGGGTTTGGAAACACATTGAAGATAGGTCTAGGAGCCTTTAATGTCCTTGAGGCTCAGAGCACAAGGACAGAAGACTAGCCCTTTGAGTCACCCTGGAATCTTGGAAGCAAGATGCAAGTGTAAGTCCTGGTCTTCTTCTCCAGGTAGGAGGGAAGCTGGCAGAAGGTCAGCACTGCAAGGCAGCCACTATTTCAGAGTCCAGAAGAGTGACAGTCCTCTCAGCAGCACAACAGTTGTCCTTCCTGGCACAGTACCCACAGGTACAGAAATGTACTGAGTGGTGTCAGAGGTACACTACTTATACCCATGTGTGCCTTTGAAGTGAGGAAACTTCAAAGAGATGCCTCTGAAGTGCACAGAGCCCCTGCCCTTCCTGCTGTGGCTCTAGACTCATTACAGGGGGGTATCCAGCACTTTGTGTGTGGATAGGACACAGACTATTCAGCTGTAAGTGAGGCTGTGACAAGCTCCTTCCTCCCCTCCTGCCGAGGATGGCCCATCAAGAAATGGGAGGCCCTTCAAGTCATGCTTAAGCTCCATTTTTGTTGTCTGCCTACAGGGAATACACAAAGCCCACCTGTCCTCCACCCTCGACATGTGATCAGAGACAGGCAGCAGGCACCACTGAGTCAAGAAAAATGTATATTTTCTAAAAGGTATAGTTTCAGAACTGCATTAAACCATCAGTTATAATTTTAAATTGTGATTCCAGAGACACCAAACTCAAAAAACGTATCTCTTCCATATTGTGTAAGTTGCAAGCCCACATCTCCCCTGCATTGAGGGTACTCCATTGGTTACTAGTTGCCAGAAGATCCACCTTCAACCTGCTTTGAATCACAAACAAAGCAAAACATGGAACAGGACAGCTTTTCATCAGAAATAAAATCACCAAATACATTCAACAAGGAACCTCAGCTCAAGATTGGCACCCCGCCTCAAAACACCACCATACAAGAAAAAGACAATAGGTGGTACATCCTTCTCTGTTCAAGTGGCTAAACTATGGTATTCATTACCCGCAAATATAAGAGCCATGGATAGCTATTTGATCTTCAGAAGACTACTCAAGAGTTGGCTTTTTCCAACATAACCAGCATACCCACTGCTCAGGGCCTACCTTAGGTGTGACATATGTATTAAAAAGGGAGCTATGGGGCTGGCAACAGGCTTATTTTGCCAGGTCGACATGGCAGCTCAAAACTACGTACACATGCTCTGCAATGGCAGGTCTGAGTCACATTTAAAGGGCTACTTAAGTGGGTGGCACAATCAGCCATTATAAACATCACCTTAATTATCATCATCATCACTACCGCCACAACCGATATGACCACCACAGCATTTGTTCGTGACTTTCCTTGCAAGCTTTAGCCCTACCTATTGGCTTTGGCAATGCTTGTTTTTGCCTGGCCGCTTGAGCATAAAATGAATGAAAGTGCTTATTAATACGATATGTCTTTTTTCTAGAAAACAAACTACCTGCCTGGTGAAATAAGTATACAAAGGGTGAAGGGTTTTGTCTGCACCCGGATTAGAGCGTCCAGTGCCTTGAAGCTTGATTTGTATGCCGGCGTCGGGTAGTGCAGGGGTAGAAACAATTCATCAGAGGGAGGCCGGCGGTGATTATGATAAGCCCAGCTCTGATAGTCATCAGCATAAACCGGTCAGCCATTCTTCTCTCCCGCTGAGCCTATATCGCAGACGTCTGCTGCTCATGTGATATTTCAATGAACGTCATTCGGGCCCGAGGGATCCAGCGGTTCCTTCTGCTTTGAGATAAAGCCATTTCTGTAGAAGCGGAGGGTGTAAACCTATTTACATCCCCGCGGGGAAATATGTTGAAATGAAACATTACTCTCCTTTCCTCCGAGAGAGAGCACCGAGAGCCCACCCAGTGAAACTTAAGAGAGGCGCACCGAATATAGCGTTTTAATGAGATTGTTGTGTTTTGCATCACCTTTAGAATGTTTTAGTACATTTTGATGCATTTCCGAATTTTTGAAATTGTTATTTGTTAAAGTTCAAAAGTAAGCATGACTTTGCAAAGCAGACGAATGAAGGCCCAATTTAGTGTAATCACAATTGTCATGAAATAGTTATAGAAGTAATTCGGTTCCACAATGTATCACACACTGTAGTGTTTATGCCTAATATCCATGGCCAGTGGAATTATGTGGCAGGGTAGGACCAACCTATGTCGAAAGGTTGTCTAAATTACGTGGCAAGGAAAGGAAAATTATGCGGCATAATTAAGCGTATTTTGTGATGCTCCAATTCATTATATTGTCGTTTAACAATGAGAAAACGTTTCACCTCATTAGCACCAGTTTAACAGCCAAATACAGCACTAAGGGCCATATTTACAAGAAATTGGCGCATCAATAGTGATGCGGCACTTTACTGGCGGTCACCTTGCGTCCCCTAATGCCACCATTGTAGCGCCGTATTTATGATAGGGCGCACCATGGCACATGTTAGGGTCAATAGCATAATTTTTTGGATGCTAATGTACCGCTATACTGGATTAGCGTTAAAAAAATGACGCTAATCCAGTATAGTGTTAAGAGCCCTTTGAAATCAATGGTAGTCTCATTTTAACGCCTGCTTTAAGCAGGCGTTAAAAATGAGGCTAGAAATGGCGCAATTGAATCTTGCCGATTGCATTGCGCCATTTTTAGTGAGCGTCTAATGAGGGAACACCCCCTTTACAAACATCATGCATATATTATGCATGATGTGGCACAAAGGGTTTACAAGGTGGTGCAAAGCTAGTTTGCGCCATCTTGTAAATATGGCACAATGGTAATGACCCGTTAGCGTCACATTTGCGGCAAAAAAATTGCGCAAATGTGGCGCCAAGGGGCGCAAGAGCCTTTTAAATCTGTTTGGAAGAAACGGAAATGGTGACCAGTCAGCCTTTGCAGAGGGCTCTGCACTGCAACGTGTTGCCATGTCAATAATACGTTTTGATCCATTTGAGCTAGAAATAATTTTTTTGTAAAAATTTGCTGACTAATCAGCAGATGTATTTAAATGCAATTATACAGAAAACAATGCAGCCACGGAGTCACATAATTCCAGCGGCCCTGCTGATATCTCATCCTGATAAAGAAAATAAAATACGTCTGCAATTCAAGGGAGTAGTTGGGTCTTATTCCTTCCTTTCTTACATGTGAATTTGAATTTGCAGATCTGATTGACAAAGCTTTTTCAGTAAGTTGTGTGCCCTACTACAGGTTTTCGTGGATCCTACTATCACAGCTATTTGCAGGAGTAGATTTAACGTACAGATGTAAATAACTTTTTTTCTACTAGTGTAGAATCACATTTGATATTGGTAAATGCTTTTTTGCACACACGAACCGATATACCCTCACTAAGGCATTTGTGTGACTTCGTCTACTCCTAGGGATATGAAGTGCACTTTTCAGGGTGGGAATGCAACGTCAGTTTGCGCAGTTACAACATTCATTTCTAGGTGTTTGCACACTTTTTCTAATCTCTGTTCAAAAAGGAAGCCTGTGAGGCCAGATCTATAATTTTCGTAGGAATTCCCAAAGAAATTCATTCTTCTGAATAGTCCTGGCTATTACTTTGGACGCATGCATGGAGATCTACAATCTCCAGGAATTCACAAAACTTTCTAGTAATAAACAGTGGTTCTCAACCTTTTGACTTCTGTGGACGCCCACTTTGTCATTACTGGAGCTCGTGGACCCCCACAGAATCTTTATTGGAATCCGGGGACCCCCCACTGAGTCATTAATGAAAGTTGGGGACCTAATCTGTTAATATTATTTAATTTTCTAAGCGGTCGTGGGCCCCCTGAGGAGACTTCGCAGACCCCCAGGGTGTCCCGGGACCACAGGATGGGAACCACTGCCCTGGAATGTCACCCATTGATTACCAGGGAACTCCCAGGTCCGTTACATTTCTTTGCGTGCCCTAGAGGAGGATGAGGTGCCTCAAGCACCAAGGAGTGGGTTAAAAGGAACAGGGGTCCCTTTCTAGTTAAGTATAAATTACAATGCTTACATAGAGATATAGGGGGTCATTCTGACCCTGGCGGTCATTGACCGCCAGGGCCAACGACCACGAGAGCACAGCCAACAGGCTGGCGGTGCTCTCAAGGGCATTCTGACCGCGGCGGTTTGGCCGCGGTCAGAAAGGGAAAACCGGCGGTCTCCCGCCGGTTTTCCGCTGCCCTATGGAATCCTCCATGGCGGCACAGCTTGCTGCGCCGCCATGGGGATTCTGACACCCCATACCGCCATCCTGTTCCTGGCGGTTCGCCCGCCAGGAACAGGATGGCGGTATGGGGTGTCATGGGTCCCCTGGGGGCCCCTGCAGTGCCCATGCCAATGGCATGGGCACTGCAGGGGCCCCCGTAAGAGGGCCCCACAAAGAATTTCAGTGTCTGCCTAGCAGACACTGAAATTCGCGACGGGTGCAACTGCACCCGTCGCACCTTCCCACTCCGCCGGCTCCATTCGGAGCCGGCTTCCTCGTGGGAAGGGGTTTCCCGCTGGGCTGGCGGGCAGCCTTCTGGCGGTCGCCCACCAGCCCAGCGGGAAACACAGAATCACCGCAGCGGTCTTTAGACCGCGGAGCGGTGTTCTGTCGGGGGAACTCTGGCGGGCGGCCTCCGCCGCCCGCCAGAGTTAGAATGACCCCCATAATGAGCTCTATGTATATTCTTGAAGTAAAGATATTTATTGATGAACAAATCACAAGAAGTGAGCGGAAAGGGAGCATTTGCAAAAAGATAGGGGGAAAATATACACCTTTTAGCTTCTTGGAAAAGGTCTTCCTTAAATAAACAGTTCCTCCTAATGTGGAGAAATTGTGGGTATGGGAGTGAGTGACACAGTGCAATAGGAGGATGACTCGTGTATCACAAAAGTGTATTCCTTTCTGTTGGGTTCTGATACAATGTTGTGTATAGCTCATCCTCTGAGGTTTTTATCAAGAGATCCAGGGAGGGAATCTGTGATCTACTATGGGTCAAAGTAAATTTAAGGCCACCACAATTACCGTTGAGTCAATCTGAAAAACCTATTAGTGCTTTCAAAGAGCCATGCCAAATCATGAAAATATCGTCTATTTATTGTTTCAAAAAAACAATGTTGCTATAAAATGGATTGATATCAATATTACTTTTATTTCATTGATGATTGTCCATGAAAAGAATCGCAAAGTTTGGTGCAAAAAAAGTTCCCTTTGATGTGCCTTTCACTTTTTGATAACAATGGCCATCAAAATAGAAGAAGTTTCTTGTAAGACATAAATCAAACAGTTCCAAAATAAAGGACGTTGGAAAAGAATGAGGATGTTCTCGTCCACTGAGAACTTTTTCAATCACTCGAATACCCTCTGTTTGTGGAATGTTAGTGTACATGGATTCCATATCCAAAGTACAAAAAAGCTGTCATTTTGATCAAATGAGAATGAGATTTTTGGTACAAAATCTTTCTTAAAGAAATCAACATAGTGCCCCAATGGCTCCAATATAGGGCCGCAGCCCAAAACAATTGGTCTTCCAGGGGGTGAATCTTCATTTTCATTTATTTTCGGCAAAATATGAACCACAGTTGTCCTAGGAGCACCAATGAGGTCCTCTGGGTTACTCTTAATATGAAGTGGGTCTCAGTGGATCTGCAGATGAGGTTCTGAAGGTATTGTTAAATTCTGTGACCTCATCTAAAGGTGATATTGCCCCTCCCAGGTTCCAGTCCATACCAGAAGCCTGAAAATCATGAGAAAAGATGCAGGACCCAACAGCGCTGAGCGGCCAGGCTAACGACAGCCCTCTTGCTTTATAAATATGCCTAAAATAAAGTAAAATAATTCAGACTTGCATACACAATTGGATCTCTGAATCTGCTCTTTATATGAAATAGGCCTGGGGTGTCATTATGTTTACACAAAGCACTACATAGTGTCAATCTGTCACAAGTCAAAAAAACACCTGGCTCAGAGTGTCCTGTATCTATCTTCACTTACTCGCCCAGCACATCTGTGTTTCCTGTGCAGACTGTAGAATAGATCTGTTATAGCCTTAGAACCCGCCGTAGCGGGCTCTACCGGCTATTAAAGGACCGCTCCCTGCGTTAAATGCCCGAGCCGAAGGCGAGGGCATTTAACAAGGGAGAGGGACTTTAATAGCCGGTAGAGCATGCTACGGCGGGTTCTAAGGCTATTAGAACATTCTGCCACTCAGGGCAGAATGTTCTATTGAAAATTTTCACGGAGCCCGAGGGGATTAAGATCCCCTCGGGCTCCGTGAGGCTTTGTTCACAGCTGTTGCTGTGAACAAAGCGAACATTGGAATGTTGGCGCTGCGGGCTTTTACCGGCCAGTAAAAGCCCGCAGCACTCCATTGTTTTCAATGGAGCCCCAAGCATTCCAATGTTCTAATAATAATTTGTACTACTTCGCACAAGGGAGAAACACAGCGTAGAGATCTATCTACAACAATCACCTGTGCTGGGACACAAACAGGCTGCCCAGCGCTTTCACTAACTTTGTCCCATAGTGCATACCTCTGCATTATGATGCAGAAGTGCATGTATTGTACAGCAAAGGTTTTGTCCTTGAAGGGTAACCTCCCAATACAAAATACTATGCTTACTATACTTTTAAAACTTTTCCTACATTGAATGTGTGCTGTATTATGCACAGTTTATCACCAGTGCGGAGAAATCTGCAGTAGAAAATCCCACACAAATGGTGGAAGTGGGTGTCACAAGGTGGCACTGGTCCTTTCTAGGTAGCCCATTTGGCAGTGCCAAACAGCAAAACTGCTAGAAAAGGCAGTCAGACTGATGGTTTCTAAAAATATAGTTAGTAACAAACCGAAATCCCATCCCTTCCCACCGTGGAAATGGCCCCAGAGTTAACAAAGCCGAAAAACGCGTCCTACAGCAAAACATAAGAAGGTTCACAGGGGGAGATTAGGCACCCTTAAAAAAGTAATATGACAGGCGGGGTAGTGCACCCGAACCTGCAACTGACATGCATTTCTAGGCGCACTATTACACCTGTTGTGTGAACGGCAAAAAACGTGAACAGTTACATTCAGCCCGTTTTATAGGACTCTGCCCGTATTTTTACACTTCTTCACTGGGATTAGGCCAGTTGAGAATGGTGTTGGCTAAGGACTGGTACAAAGAAGAAGGACTTCATGATGATGCACTGAGAAACACGTGTGTTACAAAGAAAAACACCGGAGACTCGTTTACAAAAATAACTGCGATCATCCATTTGTTCCTAATCAAGAAGCTCTTTCTGAGCCGGCCCAATCCAGTAAATACCTCGAGGTAAACAGCAAGCACGTCACCGTGCACTAGTGGAGCCAGGCACCATCCCCATTAAGGAATCCATCACTCCGCTGGGCAGGCGTTTAGCTCTTAAAAACCAGTGGGATTGAGGAAAATTAAATCTGCCATTCAGTGAATTATTTGCTAAAACGTTGTTCCCTACAGAGGCAGCCGAACATTTCCTCCTCTGCAGCAAATAATTAGGGCTGGAATAAACAACATTTCGTTGCCCTTTAACGTATTCGTCTGTAGGTTTGCCATGAATGCAGCCCGTAACTCTTTAAGGAAATATAGGTTTGTTTTAGAGGTGAAATCGTAATTAATTAAAAATATCAATGAGACAAAGAGGGCATCTGCAAAGAGGCTGAGTCCTCCATGCAGGCTGAATACAAAGAGCCAGGTTTATCCTGTCCTTGCGCCGTTCCAATGCCACATTAGCGTCATTTTCATGTCGCTAATGTGGCGTTGGAAGGGGAAAACGACATGCGCATTTACAAAGTAGCACACTCCTGCTCTCTGCCTGCAATGTGTACGAACAGCTGCCTAGCGCCAACACAGGCATTCTTGCACAATGGTGCAAGGGTGCCTGCATTATATGCAGGGTTGTTTTTGTGCAGGTAGGGGCACCTTCCTGCACAAATACAATCTTTTGAGGCTTTTTTGTCTTATTATGTGTGCTGCACAATGTAGTGTTTGTAGAATGAGGAGAAAATGAGGAGAAATAAAGATGTTTCACCTTGTTACACCTCCCCTGGGAAGGCTTAGCCTTCTGACTCATTCCCTGATCTACCAATATTAGCAAATCAGGGTTTGCTTCAGAGTCCATGGGTGGATGCGAGGGAACACCACGCTCTACTCATGGAAAGCCTCCCTTTGGCAGAGTAACACAAGACAGTGACTTGCACTGCCTTACATTACTCTAAATTTACCAAGCTATGCAGGGCCATTCAAAGTTGCCTTGCAAAGCTTGGTAAATCTCAATATAGAATGTGCATCGCCCTGTGCCACCTTGCATGGCGCAAAGGTGACTCAAACCCCTTGATGAATATGGTCGTAAATTTCCATGGTATTAACTGTGCACCATATTTGTTTAGCAGTAAAACTGAATGCTGCACATTTAGTGGCTATTTCAATGGGAAATGTGCTCCTAGTAAGTTACAGTACATTTTACACCATATTTTTGTCATGTATTCAGAACAATATACTCCAAAAGGCACAACTGAACACATATTTTTCTCTATCAGTCTCCTACTGATTGGGCATGGCTCATTTGCTATACTCTTTCTTGGCGTGATGCTTAGATAGTCTCTCTACCCCAGTGACTTCTGTTACTTAAAGTTGATAGCAGCACCCCCACTCTGAAAAGTGTTACAGTACCACCGGTTATCGAATACAATCAAATGTTTATACCTGTATGGTAAATGTCAGTGGTTTTGCTTGTTTAAAATAATATGTATGTTGTAACTGATATTTCACCTAACTACAACCTTTTAACCTTTGTTTTTTTCAGTGAATTTCTGAGGTTTTTTTAAAATGTAAAATTAGGTATTATTACAATTCCTAAGGATAACTTTACTTCGACCTCTCTTCCTGTGAATTTCTATGTTTTTTAAATTTAAAGTAAGATGTTGATTGCCATACTTGGCGTGCGGTTGGGAGCAGGGCCTGACCTATATCCATTTTCTGCTCCTAACCTCCTTCAAGTGCCCCACTTTCACAGCCAAATATACAAAGTGGACCTTTTGGCTCTATCAAGGGATCAGAATATCAACATATATAAAGAAGACTTATCATCTTTGTCAAAAAATCACTAATAGCTATAATCAAATGTATATTTCATGAATTCATTAATTCACTCACCAGAACTCAAATTTGAAAAGCGTCAAAAGAAGACAGAAAGTAAGAGAACTGTAAGTATAACTGTTAGAAATGGGGTCTTTGGTTGACAGTCAGGCTACCCCCTGTTCAAGCAAAGACCCTCACTCTAGTCAGGGTAAAAGAGAATCACCCTCAGCTAACCCCTGCTTGCCCCCTTGGTAGCTTGGCAGAGCAGTAGGCTTAACTTCAGAGTGCTAGGTGTATAGTATTTGTACCAACATACACAGTAACTTAATGAAAACACTACAAAATGACACAACACCAGTTTGGACAAATAGGAAATATTTATCTAAACAAAACAAGACCAATATGACAAAAATCCGACATACACAAGTCAAGTTATGAATTTTTAAAGATTAAACTCAAAAATAGCTCTTAGAAACACTAAATGCTTCAATGAGGTGTTAACACGGCGTAGTGACAGAGTCGTTCCCAACACTCTGACACCAGCGGCGCCGGACATGGAGTCGCGTAGACCCCCAAGTACAGTACCTTTGGTGAAGAGTAAAAACAAGTCGATGCGCGAAGTCGGGGATCACGGCGTCTTTGCGATTCCACGCACTTCGAGCGGCGTCGGTCACGACGTGGTGCTGCGACTTCCATGGAGTCGCTGACTTCTGCGGGGCTGCAGCGGCATCGGGCCTGCGAAGGTCATCGTGTTCCATCGAAGATCACGGAGTCGGTTGCAGGCGGCGTCACCGGATTCAGCAGCGGCGTCGGTCCAAAGTCGATTTCCTTGGATATCCACCAGCTTTCTTTTCAAGGGCCCAGGGACTGAATAGGGCAAAACTTGTCAGATCAGGAGTCTCTCCAGACAGAGAGAAGTCTTTGCTGTCCCTGGGACTTCAAACAACAGGAGGCAAGCTCTAAATCAAGCCCTTGGAGATTTCTTCACAAGATGAAAGGCACACAAAGTCCAGTCTTTGCCCTCATACTCTGGCAGAAGCAGCAACTGCAGGATAGCTCCACAAAGCACAGTCACAGGCAGGGCAGCTCTTCGTCCTCAGCTCTACAGCTCTTCTCCAGGCAGAGGTTCCTCTTGTTTCCGGAAGTGTTCTAAAATCTGTGGTTTTGGGTACCCTTCTTATACCCAATTTCTCCTTTGAAGTAGGCCTACTTCAAAGCAAAGTCTCTTTTGAATGTGAAATCCTGTCTTTCCCAGGCCAGGCACCAGACACTCACCAGGGGGTCGGAGACGGCATTGTGTGAGGACAGGCACAGCCCTTTCAGGTGTAAGTGACCACTCCTCCCCTCCCTCCTAGCACAGATGGCTCATCAGGAAAAGCAGACTACACCCCAGCTCCTTTTGTGTCACTGTCTAGTGTGAGGTGCAACCAGCTCAACTGTCAAACTGACCCAGACAGGGAATCCACAAACAGGCAGAGTCACAGAAATGGTATAAGCAAGAAAATGCTCACTTTCTAAAAGTGGCATTTTCAAACGCACAATCTTAAAACTTTACTAAAAGATGTATTTTTAAATTATGAGCTCAGAGACCCCAAACTCCACATGTCCATCCGCTCCTAAAGGGAATCTACACTTTAATCAAATTTAAAGGTAGCCCCCATGTTAACCTATGAGAGGGACAGGCCTTGCAACAGTGAAAAACGAATTTAGCAATATTTCACTGTCAGGACATGTAAAACACATTACTATATGTCCTACCTTAACCATACACTGCACCCTGCCCTTCGGACTACCTAGGGCCTACCGTAGGGGTGTCTGACATGTAAGAGAAGGGAAGGTTTAGGCCTGGCAAGTAGGTACACTTGCCAAGTCGAATTTACAGTTAAAAAATGCACACACATACACTGCACTGGCAGGTTTGAGACATGATTACAGAGCTACCTATGTGGGTGGCACAACCAATGCTGCAGGGCCACAAGTAGCATTTTATTTACAGGCCCTGTGCACCTCTAGTGCACTGTACTAGGGACTTACTAATAAATCAAATATGCCAATCATGGATAAACCAATTACATACAATTTACAAAGTGAGCATATGCACTTTAGCACTGGTTAGCAGTGGTAAAGTGCTCAGAGTTCAAAAGCCAACAGCAACAGGGCAGAAAAAATAGGAGGCAGGAGGCAAAAGATTGGGGATGGCCCTGCATTAGCAAAAAAATCCAACAATAACCAACAAATCATATGTAAGTAAATAAAATGTCAAATGATGAATGAAATATTTTTATGTGCATTAGCAAAGTCATGTTCGATTTACAGCAAAATATTTTACTATACTATTGATCTATTTTCACACAAAATGGCAGAAACAGCAAGATATATACCATCTCAGAAAGGCAAACAATTGCTTTCCCTCTTGGCATACACTTACAGCAGGAAAGCACAAGCACCGAATATGTAAATTGGAAATGTACAAAATACTACTCTAATGCTTACTGTAGAAGGACCACTGTGAAAAATTATGCTGTTTTTAATTTGAGAAAACACAACCAACCCACCAAATGTCACAGAACTCGAAGTAAGGTGCTATCATACTATAAGATATACTCCATAAAGTACCAGAGCATGTCCAAGGTCAGCTACCAGCAATACCCACTTTAAATGCATGACAGCACACACTAAAAAAGTCAGCAGTGAAACTCCTGCTGTCCTAATGTATCAATGTATCATAATGACACAAAAGTCTACATTTACATACACAAGTTTTAGAAATAATTACAAAGTATTACATAAAATAGATATAATTAAACTATAACAATGCAGATATAACACAATTCTTCCCTAAATTAATTTACTACAAAAATGTAATATATGAATACCAATTAATTCCCATAAATGCAAACCTTAAACCAATTAAACAGATATAGATATTTAATATAATATTTCAAACCAATCTGAAATAACAATCAACCACATAAAAACAAACAATACACAATGACAATAAAATTAAAAATTGTATATAAACATATCATGATTTAATAATTTATGAAAAAGCACGTAATTAATGTTGTATGAATACTATAACAATTCCATGAATATATAATTACAATTTGTAATTACAGAAATATTATTTAAAAAAAAAACTATTTCTCATATATTTCAAAATATGACATTATCAATTAAAATATATACAACTGGTACATCAAATTTTTATTTTTACTTGCAATATTCACATCAAAACAAAATTAAATTAATGTATTTTAAAAGACCCCCACCCTTTTCCCCTGTAAACCCAACATCCTGCTCAGAAATGTAAAGAGTTAATATTACAAAAAAATAAACAATTGTCTAAAATATGACTGCCAAATTACCTTTCTACAACAAATAAATAAATAAAAATACTTTTAAATATATATAAATATATATATATATATATATATATATATATATATATATATATGTATATATATATATAAAACAATAAATAGATACAGCACAAAAAAATAGCAAATTAAGTATTAAGGATGGTGTAAGCAGCTGCACTTTACTGAAGCTATTCTTACAACAATATTAAAAAACACACTTTCTTACCTTCAATGTTTATGTCCATCATATTTTGGGCAACAAAATATTCTTGACATGTTATTTCTGTTACACTACATTTTTTCAGATTTTTTGTCTAAACACCCTAAAAGCTCACTTTCTGGACCAAGTTCTAGCTTTGTGTCAAATTTGGTGTAATTTCGTTCATCAGTTTTGGCTGTAGGTGTATCCAATTTTCCTATGAAAAAATGAATGGTGAAAACATGTTTTGCGACCCACCCCCTTTTTCTGGTCCCCCGCTTGATGGATCACCCCAAAACTTTCCAGGAAGGAGCTGAGGTGGATAAGAGTTTTTATGAAATGTTTTGTGAAGATTCAACAAACATCGCCTAGGCAAACCAAAAAAATGCTTTTCCTATGGAAACATGTTCCTAATTATAACTACCCAGTGGAGACTGTATCTTATTGCCATGCCCTTTACGCACTACCCAAGATGCACAGTAGGATCCACAGAGCCATGAAAGCTGGGAAGAAAGAATGGTCAGAGTACATCTCTACACCCAGAACTTGCTCTGCATGCCTGAATTACATGTACAGTGGCTCAGGGAATAGGGTAATTATTCACACACGATCGTGTCCAGATGTCATAACAAACATGTACCAAATTCGGTGCACAAGTAATAGGTCCATAACTCTCTTTACTGGAACCAAGCATCCCATTGTAGTGCTTGCCTCTCCACATGTTAAATACATCATATGGAACATAAATGTCATCATTAATAATAATCATAAAGTGTAAATGCACTTATGAATGTCAATAATGCATAGGTACTGTGACCAATAAACACTGGCAGCAATATTATGTCCATAAAGCATTTTAAAATCAGCAAAACGTGTGTGTGCTTTTTGTATACTTTAAAACCATGAAAAAATAATAATAGAATCAGCCGCTAGAGGACAATACATTTTGATTACATAGGGCCTGATTATGTCAGACAGCCATACTGCTGAGGCGGCGGTCACAAAAAGACTGGCAAGTCGACGGTCTCCCACCTGGCATATTACGATGTTGCTGTTGAGCAGGCTGTCTATATTGCAGCAGAGTCCCAGTGGAATGATGGTTTGCTGCAGGAAAGATAGTTTAAGTACAATGTGTGTGTATCAGAAAACACATGTGTATGTTGCGTATGTGTCATACTGTATATGTTGTCATGTGCACTGTATGTGTTGCTGCATGTTTATTATGACGGACTGTTAGCATGCATTACATAGCATAAGTGCCTGTGTATTCTTCCTTTGATTGTGGTGAGAACAGGATTGGAGAGCATTGTGGTCAGGTGGCAAAAGCACAGAACAAACACACTCCAAAGTGGGACCCTAAAAAAAGGTGCATTTTCACCTCTTTTTCTGCCTTTCCGTCTACTTTTTCCGGCGCTGTCCCAGCCAGGAAAAGCTCTGGGAAAGGGAGATAATAATCCAGACAGTGGTAACCTTGGCTGGACTGTTTCCCAGACCCGCCTCTGACTTTTTCTGCTATGGAAACACTAGCAGGAATCTTGGCAGTGGTGGCGATCCAGCAGAAGTCTTGTAGCCAAGTTTCTGAATGGATTGTAATTGGGCGGGCAGACCACAAAGGCAGAGGCCAAGTAGACTGTCAAAAAATCATCAGTGGTGCCTTTCCGCCAAACTCGTAATCAGGCCCATACTCTTGCAAAGTCCTGCCTCCATAGATTTAGCCTATGCAGGGTGCTGCACAACATGTATCTTCTTTACATATTCAGACCACCGTAAACACAGCCATAGTACAAACCCCTGGAGGGCGCTGCACTCCTAGCTGAAGAGCAAAAGCTCTAGCCTTGGGAGTGCTTTGAGACTATAATAAAAAGTTCAGAGGGTCCTAGTTTTTAGGACCATGCAAACATAACATCAGTCCCTTACAAAAACTCTTTAGGGCCCTAAGCCGCCTTGATTTCATATGTGGTGCCCCTGCCATCCTGGGGCCACTTGAGTAAAAAAAAAATAGGCAAACCCAAAATCCTCACAGGGCAATGATTGGGCCCTCCACCTGGGAGTGGTGAATATTTTAACAACAACTTCCTGGAGAGTAGCAAAGCTTTCCTTTTTTGTTTATCTCTTGATTTGGAAATGCCTGGTCCTACTCAGACACCCCCATGACTCCTGAAGGCAGATGAGGGATCCCACCCCTCAATTCTCCGCCAGCTTCCTCATAGCCCTTTATGTGCAGCCATGGGAGCCGGCAACTTCTGTCTCCCTGCCCGAGCGGGCAGGTATCTGCTTTCTTGCTGTGGCTGCTCACCCCTCCCAGACACATGCAAAGAAAAAAGTGACGGTCCACTGCTACTGGAGGTGGGGCCCCTTCATGGTTTGGCCATTTTGGGGTTGGGGATGCGGTACCCCGTCTGTGATAAATACACCAGGTGAATTGGGTCACTAGGTGATAGAGAGAGTTCAACGCGGGGGCCCATTCATGCCCCCTCCATGTGAAAAATGAATTATTAAATCCTGCACAGAACTCCGGGCCCTGACCCACCCCAGGGATAACTGGTAAAAATGGTGGCCGATCCCCATGCACTTTTCTGCAAGAATTTGTCAAAGGTTGTCCATCTTTAAAATTCCATAGCTCGGGCCAGTTAGGTTGATTGTTGATGATTTGTGGCTCATTTTTCTCCTGGTGGTAAGCACTAGCCACCATGGAAGTTGCAGCAGAATTCCTCCTCTCTACAGTGGTGTAATCTCCAGGGAGCTGGTTGTCCCGGCTCCCTGCCACCAGCCTTCCTCCTCATCTTGATCCCTGGGCACAGAAGTCCAGGGCTTTCCCCCAATTGGTCTTTAGGAAGTGTAATGGGGCCAGCCCAACTGGCCCTTGGGGAGAACCACTGGTCCTGGAGTCAAATGGGCTGAGTCCTTATACCTTTAGAGGTTTCAGGGGGTTCTTCCTTCAAGTTGTCCATGGTGGCCCCAGGGTCCAGCAGCAGCTGCTGAGAATTCACAAAGAAAAAGTGAGTCTTGCACTTGTGCATGAGTTTTTAAAGGGAGTGGAAGTTTCCAGACGCCAGGCACGCCTGACCAAACCTAGAGTGCCATCTCAACTCACAACCCCTGTCCCAACCCTGTTGCACAACATGCTGGGACAGTTCACTATGGTGTCATCCATGACTCACTAGTCACATCTCCTCTGGGGGGCCTCAGCTCTGCGCCTGCTGACATCTCTGCCAGGGTCTTTCTTACCAAATTTTCAAAGAGGACCCGTCTCTTGTGTTTGTTCCAGGGTTCCAGACTCTCTCCTTTATTCACTGGGCTTTGGCAAGGCCATCCCTGGTACAGTGTGACAGCTGATTGATTAATGAAGATCCTTCAGCCCCAGGCCATGCTTCCTAAAGAGCTGAGTAAAGCACTGTTAATTGTTCCCTTTGTGTGGGGAGGCCTTTGTTCCTGCTGCTGGATAGAAATGTCATTAACCTGGCACAGCAGGGTGGCAAAAGGCATGAGCTTGGATCCTGAGCTGAGCGAGATAAATATGAAAATTCTGGATGACCGATAAATTGTACAGATATATTTTGTTGCTTGATCAAAATGTCAGTGGTCTCTGTATGTCAAGGGGAAGCGAAACTGCAATCCAACCCATGTGTAAAATAAATTGTCACTATAGACAAAACAGTAAATCACATTGACTTTCCATACTACTGTACATTACCATTATAAGTCCTACCAAAGGTCAGAATCCCCACTACACCAGGCTACCTGTGTGCAGTTACCAGGATGTGCACAACATTTCTCTCCCATATGCAGCCCGCACATGTGTGCACACATGTCTACACATGTTCATGCATAATCAGCAAAGTGCCCTTTACCCCTGCTGCGTCACAGTGGCATTATATTAAAAGGCGGACACTGGCGGTAAGCACTCACAGTCCACCTGCCATGTGATAGCCATCTGCCTACAGTAAAAAGTCTAAAACTGGGTGACCTGAAGCACAAAATATCTGGACGTGCTGAGTGGGTGGAACTCAATCGCAACAAAAAACAAAAGCAGTCACTGGAAATGTTTTCTGAAGAGAAATCTTGGTTCTTTTCTGGGATTAGAAAATAATGACTGTTACAAAAAACACAGCTATTCCAATACAGAACTCAAGGAGTGATTTGGAGTTTAGCAAGCAGATAGGTTACTCAGCCCTAAGCATACCCAATATCCGAGCTACCTTATTACAGGTACATTACCTCATATGGCTAAACTCTAAATCATGTGCTCAGATCATAATCATAACATAATTTCAAATGAAAACTAAAATATGCTGAACCCTGACTGTTAGGGTGAGCTACAGAACCATGCCCATTGCCCAATTCACACTCCACAATGTCTATGTAAATATGGAGCATTATTGCTCTTTTCCTTTAACGAAGCACAGCACAGCAAGTTCCCTTGCTGCACTAAGGTGAATAAAATAATAGTAAATGTGTCCCTGCGTGTCTATTTTCAAATATTTCATTTGTAAAATTAAATAATGGGTTCTGTCACTTTTTAAACGACAGTGACTAATACATATGTCTACATACAAAAACATCACAACTATTAAAGCACATGTAAAACAATGACCGCCATATTGTGATCCTCCATGAGAGGAACACAGGTGAGATAGGACGTGTCCGAGCAAGAACATTGAATAAACAATGCCACCTAAATTACCTTTTAGGTGAGTGCAAGTGAGAGAAAAAGTGCTGAAGGTCAAATAAATGTGCATATTTTGGAAATAAAACCCGTTGCTAGGTGTTCTTCCTTTTACAAAATGGCACAATTACTAACAGGCAAATTAACACCCGCATGAAGACATAAACATTGTTGAAGTGACACTAGTACCTTTATTAGGGAGATTTCCTCACTTGAAGAGAAATATATAATCAAAAATATCAAAAGAAAGAAAAACAATTAATCTGATTTCCCCTCAGGCCCAAGAATATATATATTGTCAGACCTGACAGCCTTAGGGTGTTCGTTCCCCAACTTTGTGCCAGCCTCCCTCCACTTTTCTGACATTGTTTTTGCTGGTTTTAGGACTCAGCACACTTTACCACTGGTAATCAGTGCTAAAGAGCATATGCTCTCTCTCTTAAAACATGGTAAAATTGGTTCATACCCAATTGGCATATTTGATCCAATTGTAAGTCCCTAATAAAGTGCACCACATGTGCCCATGGCCTTTAGATTAAATGATACTAGTAGCCTGCAGCACTGGTTGTGCTACCTACATAAGTAGCCCCTCAACCATGTGTCAGGCCTGCCATTGCATGACCTATGTGTGCAGTTTCACTGCCACTTCGACTCAGCATTTAAACGTATTTGCCAACCCTTAAACTACCCTTTTTCTACATATGAGCCATCCGTAAGATAGGCCCTAGGTACCCCAGAGGGCAGGGTGCTGTGTAGGTAAAAGGCAGGACAGATATCTGTGTGTTTTATATGTCCTGGTAGTGGAAAACTCCTAAATTTATTTTCCACTGCTGTGAGACCTGCTCCTTTCATAGGCTAATATCAGGACTACCCTCATATACTGTTTGATTCTAATCAGAAAGGGGTAAAACAGGTCATATTTAGTATGGCCAGAATGACAATACAAAATCCTGCTAATTGGTGAGGTGGATTTTATATTACTATTTTAGAAATGCCACTTTTAGAAAGTGAGCATTTCTTTGCACTTAAAATCCATCTGTGCCTTACAGCCTGTCTCTAATGCACATCTGAGCTTAGATGGTTGACAGCTCCCTTGTGCATTTCACCCAGATAACCACAAACACAGGAAACTCAGTCACACCTGCACTCACCTGCATACTGAATGGATCTTCCTGGGCTGGAAGGGGCCTGACACTTACATTTCAAAGGCTAGTGGTGGCCTGCACCCACACAATGGACTGCCAAAACCACTACCGGGACCGTGGCAGACAGACCTGTACTGAAAGGGGACCTTTTGCTCTTCAAAGCCACTCTTTGAAGACTCCTCCACTTCAAATGCACTTTTGGGTATATAAACTGGGTCTCTGACCACACCAATTCAGACTCTTCCTGGGGCAGACACTCTGAACCAGATCCTGCAACCTGCCAAGAGAAGCTGCCTGGCTGCTCAAAGGACTCACCTGGACTGCTTTGCTGTGAAGAACTGCTGTCTTGCTGTTGCCCTGCTGATTTGCTGGCCTCTGGCTCTGCTGACAAGTGCTTGGATTGAGCTTGCCTCCTGTTTTCTGAATTCTCAGGGGCAAAAAGACTTCTACTCTTCAAGGAAACGTCTTGTGCAGTGAAAATCGACTCACAGCCTGCGGGAATCGGCGCACAGCCTGCCCAGCGGTGAAATAATCACTGCATCAGCAGAACCACACAGCCAGGTTCCCTGAGTGGAGATCGACGCAGTGCCTGTGTTGCGACCGAAACTTCATCGCACAGCCCTACTGGATCAACGCATCACCGACCCGGAATGATGAAGCCTGACTTCCTGCATGAGGAATTGACGCAGCACCTGCTGTGCGACAGAAACTCCGACGCATCGCCACACCGGATCGACGTAGCACCTGTGACTTCGTCCTGCACGGCCACGATTTCCACGCATCGTCTGTGGGCGTCAAAAGACCCCACATTGCAGAGAGGATCCAAGACTGAACACCACAAATTAACGCAAAGCCCTTGCAGTTTGGGAAGAATTGACGCATCATCCTGTGCACATCAGGAAATCCAACACACACTTTCCTTTTTCCATGCATCTCCTCCTCTGGGGTCTTTGTGCGTGCACTTTTGATGCATACCAGGTACTTTGTGCACACAAGAGACAGTTGTTGATTCTTAAAGACTTAAGACTCTTCTTATCATTGCAAAAGGGATATTTCAACTTTTGCTTATCAAATCTTGATCATTTTGACCTTAATATACCCAGATAAATATCTTATATTTTTCTAAACCTGTGTGGTGTATTTTTGTGGTGTGTTCACTGTGTTATTGCATGATTTATTGCACAAGTACTTTACACATTGCCTTCTAAGTTAAGCCTGACTGCTCATTGCCAGTTTACCAGAGGATGGGCAGAGGATCACTTGATTGGGTGTGACTTACCCTGACTAGGATTGTGGTCTAAATGTAAATAGGTGTCCAGTTGAAGGCATCAGCCGAAACACATTGACATTCCAGTTTTGTTTGGAAGCAGCACCGTACTTGCACTTTATTTGGAATAAATTGATAAGCGGCTATGGTTTGGAAAATCGTTTTTACATGGTGGCAGTGGTTTAATCATTCTTCAGTGCAGCCGTATGATGAGTGAAATCTCATTTGTTGTGAAGATATATATATATATATATATATATATATATATATAACGTAAACTCATTCTCTAAAATCTAAAAAATAGTAACATTTTTAAATGCAAACAAATGTTGTTTAAAGAAATCCCTAAAGATATTTCCAGATTAACATAATCTGAAAGAAAAGAAAAAGATCAATTATTCGGTACAACAAATCCAGAAAACATATCACACCAGATAAAAAAGGATTCTTCCGTTTAGGGATACTGACCTTAATGTTATTGACAAATACCTAAGTGTTTTCAGCTTCAAAGATAATGAAAAATCTCCACCAGCTAAATAAATGCTATTAACATTGTCAACCTGGTCCTTAGCCACATGATGAGGCACACAGAACTCTGGGCTCATTGAAAGTGTGACAACTATTTCAATGGTGGATCCATGGGAAGAGCGTTGACTTGTGAGTTTGTAGATGGGGCATCAGTGCACAACCACTCCTTCTCTGCCATAGGTGCCCAGCAATTTCCCCCATGCATGAAAATCCAAGCGCATCCAGAGTGTTTTGTTTGAGGACATGCAAGACACAACATTCCTTGAAAATCAAGGCATCTCGAAACCATCCAGCATCTCAACCCATGTATAAAACAATGTAAACCCCTAATACTTAAAAGACAGTAAAAAAAAAACTGCTCCATAAAACCTAAAGTGTGCATTCATTGGGGGACACCAAAAGCTTTCTTCATCGGGGAGAGCCCGGATGCCCATCTTCTTCTTTTTCTTAAAAAAATGCTCCATCCAGTATATGCTCCAGTAGGTGCTAAGTCCTAAGAAAACATCTAAAATCAAAAACACGACAAAGCAAAGCAACCACTCCCTTACTAAATGTTGTTCTAACCCTAAACCACCTTTCTTTGCGATAGAAAGCTGTGAAAAGTAAGCGAGTATCTTATGAATATTGGAGCAGCACCCATTCTCTCTTGATTGTGACACTTTCTGAATACCACCTAAATAAGAACATATATAGCAGCAATAAAAAATGACAATTTGTTGCATTGAATCCATTATTAAATGAAAAAATGTGTATATTTTACAAATCTTATTAAAAAAATTCATAAATGTTATACCACATAAAAACTAGTTTTAATTTATATTGGACAGTATACATATAAAGGATATCTGTTGCAATTTCTTTAATATAAATATTTTTTTAATCCTATTTTCCGTGGCTTTTCTTCACTTCCCACACTGCTTGTTTATGTTCATTGTGCGATTTAATGAGGTGCTTTGCAGTTTTTACTGTGGGGTTGGACTTGTGATTGTACAGGGACCTGCTTAGCATATGTCTTGTGGTAAGAATGGCCTTCTTGTACTGCTGGTTGCAATGCTCCTTTCCTGTTGTCATTAAAGGTTACTTGCGGCCCCCAGTTGCTAATAGAAAGTCCATAAGCTATGATGTCAGTCTGACCCACATAGTTTGCATTTCACCCCAGGGTGGTGTCGGCGTCCATAATCACCTTGTGTAGCCACTTAGTCACCATTGAGGTGTCTGTGATCCTCCTGACTAACTTTGTTGCTTCAGCACAAGCAGAAGAACCCAGGTTTCGATGTTTGGCCATCACAGAAACTCCCAAATTTATAGTTAAAGTCAAGGGGTTGTGATCACTTTCTCACCTGTTATGGATCTTAAAATTAATAAGACGGTTTGCTGAAGATTCCGACTGAAAGATATAGTCAATTGTTGAAACCCCTCTAAAAGCAAAGGGGAGCTGGTGTTAGGAGACTATGGGCCTCATTACGAGTTTGGTGGTCAGTGTGTGTGTGTTGGCTGAAGTGTTTGTATTGTGTGTGTGTATGTGTCTATGATGATGTCAACGTCTGTGTGTTGTATGAAATATGTAGCTGCTGCCCGTGGTTTACCTCCCCATGATGTGTTTGCTGGTGCAGTGTGCTGTTTTTAAAAGAGTTAATGCTAGAGGTAGGTGTGTGCACTTACAGTTGCTGTCCTCCACGGCGAAGCTGATTTTGTTGTCTTTCGGAGAGCAGGAGCAGCAGCATGATGTTTTTGAAGAGCTCCACAGTGGCTCCAGACATGCGTAGCTGTCTGCAGGTGAGTGTCTCCCTTTTTGTTTCCATTACCACCAGCTTCTACTTGGTGGTTGGACCTCCACGGTCACATTGGCGATGTGCAACCTTGTAATGGTATCGGTGGAAATACTGGCTCTGCCGGGCTGTTTGTGCTTCCGGGTGAGTGTGACGGTCTGTGCTGCCTGGCAGTGGCAGTGGACCGCTGGCGGTTTTCTGTTTCTACAACTGCCAAACTCGTAATACGGCAGTCTGCTCCACCAGGCCATTGGTGGTCAGACTACCACTGCCAACATGCCGGTCCTTGGACCTCCAAACTCATACTCAACCTGTTAGAAATGAAGTCTTTGGTTGACAGTCAGGTTACACCCTGTTCAAGCAAGGACCCTCACTCTAGTCAGGGTAAAAGAGAATCACCCTCAGCTAACCCCTGCTTACCCCCTTGGTAGCTTTGCAGAGCAGTAGGCTTAACTTCAGAGTGCTAGGTGTAAAGTATTTGTATCAACACACACAGTAACAATGTAAAACACTACAAAATGACACAACACCAGTTTAGAAAAATAGAAAATATTTATATAAACAAAACAAGACCAAAACGACAAAAATCCAACATGCACAAGTCAAGTTATGAATTTTTTAAAGATTAAACTCAAAAATAGCGCTTAGAAACAAAAATGCTTCGATGAGGTGTTAACACGGCGTTGTGACGGAGTCGTTCCCAACAAGCCGACACCAGCGGCGCCGGACACGGAGTCGCGTAGACCCCCAAGTAGAGTACCTTTGGCGAAGAGTGAAAACAAGCTGATGCGTGAAGTCGGGGATCGCGGTGTCTGTGCGAAACGTTGAATCCGCGCACTTCGAGCGGCGTCGGTCACGATGTGGTGCGGCGACTTCCACGGAGTCGCGGACTTCAGCGGGGCTGCAGCGGCGCCGGGCCTGCGAAGAGCGTCATGTTCCAGCGAAGGTCACGGCGTCAGGTGCAGGCGGCGTCACCGGATTCACAGCGTGGATTTCGACCAGTTTTCCTTTCAAGGGCCCAGGGACTGGATAGGGCACCACTTGTCAGAGCAGGAGTCTCTCCAGAGACTCCAGGTGCTGGCAGAGAGAAGTCTTTGTTGTCCCTGAGACTGCAAACAACAGGAGGCAAGCTCTAAATCAAGCCCTTGGAGAGTTCTTCACAAGATGGAAGGCACACAAAGTCCAGTCTTTGCCCTCTTACACTGGCAGAAGCAGCACTGCAGGAAAGCTCCACAAAGCACAGTCACAGGCAGGGCAGCACTTCTTCCTCAGCTATTCAGCTCTTCTCCAGGCAGAGGTTCCTCTTGGTTCCAGAAGTGATTCTTAAAGTCTGTGGTTTTGGGTGCCCTTCTTATACCCAGTTTCTCCTTTGAAGTAGGCCTACTTCAAAGTAAAGTCTCTTTGGAATGTGAACTCCTGCCTTGGCCAGGCCCCAGACACTCACCAGGGGGTTGGAGACTGCATTGTGTGAGGGCAGGCACAACCCTTTCAGGTGCGAGTGACCACTCCTCCCCTCCCTTCTAGCACAGATGGCTCATCGGGATATGCGGCTACACCCCAGCTCCCTTTGTGTCACTGTCTAGTGTGAAGTGCAACCAGCCAAACTGTCAAACTGACCCAGACAGGGAATCCACAAACAGGCAGAGTCACAGAAATGGTATAAGCAAGAAAATGCTCACTTTCTAAAAGTGGCATTTTCAAACACATAGGCCCTCATTCCAACCGCAGCGGTCAATGACCGCTGGGTTGGTGGACCGCGGGAGCACCGCCGACAAGCTGGCAGTGCTCCAATGGGCATTCCGACCGCGGCGGTAAAGCCGCGGTCGGACCGGCAACACTGGCGGTCTCCCGCCAGTGTACCGCCGCCCATTGGAATCCTCCAAGGCGGCGCAGCTAGCTGCGCCGCCGAGGGGATTCCGACCCCCCCTACCGCCATCCAGTTCCCGGCGGTTCTCCCGCCGGGAACCGGATGGCGGTAGGGGGGGTCGCGGGGCCCCTGGGGGCCCGCTAGTATTTCACTGTCTGCATAGCAGACAGTGAAATACGCGACGGGTGCCGTAGCACCCGTCGCACCTTCCCACTCCGCCGGCTCGATTACGAGCCGGCTTCATGGTGGGAAGGTCGTTTTCCCCTGGGCTGGCGGGCGGCCTTTCGGCGGCCGCCCGTCAGCCCAGGGGAAAAGTCAAAATACCCGCCGCGGTCTTGCGACCGCGGTAGGGTATTTTGACGGAGGGACTTTGGCGGGCGGCCTCCGCCGCCCGCCAAGGTCCGAATGAGGGCCATAGTCTTAAAATCAACTTTACTAAAAGATGTATTTTTAAATTGTGAGCTCAGAGACCCCAAACTCCACTTTTCCATCTGCTCCCAAAGGGAATCTACACTTTAATCAGATTTAAAGGTAGCCCCCATGTTAACCTATGAGAGGGACCGGCCTTGCAACAGTGAAAAACAAATTGAGCAATATTTCACTGTCAGGACATATAAAACACATTACTATGGGGGTCATTCTGACCCTGGCGGCCGGTGGCCGCCAGGGCCACCGACCACGGGAGCACCGCCAACAGGCTGGCGGTGCTCCCACGAGCATTCTGACCGCGGCGGTTCAGCCGCGGTCAGAAGCGGAAAGTCGGCGGTCCCCCGCCGACTTTCCGCTGCTCGAGGGAATCCTCCATGGCGGCGGAGCGCGCTCCGCCGCCATGGGGATTCTGACACCCCCTACCGCCATCCTGTTCATGGCGGGAAACCCGCCATGAACAGGATGGCGGTAGGGGGTGCCGCGGGGCCCCTGGGGGCCCCTGCAGTGCCCATGCCAATGGCATGGGCACTGCAGGGGCCCCCGTAAGAGGGCCCCGCAAAGTATTTCAGTGTCTGCTTTGCAGACACTGAAATACGCGACGGGTGCAACTGCACCCGTCGCACCCCTGCAACTACGCCGGCTCAATTCTGAGCCGGCGTCCTCGTTGCAGGGGCATTTCCTCTGGGCCAGCGGGCGCTCTTTTGGAGAGCGCCCGCCGGCCCAGAGGAAATGTTTGAATGGCCGCCGCGGTCTTCTGACCGCGGTGCGGTCATTTGGCGGCGGTACCTTGGCGGACGGCCTCCGCCGTCCGCCAAGGTCAGAATCAGGGCCTATATGTCCTACCTTAACCATACATTGCATCCTGCCCTTGGGGCTACCTAGGGCCGACCTTAGGGGTGTCTGACATGTAAGAAAAGGGAAGGTTTAGGCCTGGCAAGTGGGTACACTTGCCAAGTCCAATTTACAGGTAAAACTGCACACCTAGACACTGCAATGGCAGGTCTGAGTCATGATTACAGAGCTACTTATGTGTGTGGCACAACCAGTCCTGCAGGCCCACTAGTAGCATTTGATTTACAGGCCCTGGCACCTCTAGTGCGCTTTACTAGGGACTTACTAGTAAATCAAATATGCCAATCATGGATAAACCAATCACATACACATTTTGTAAAGGAGCACTTGCACTTTAGCACTGGTTAGCAGTGGTAAAGTGCCCAGAGTAAAACAAATAGCAAAATCAGAGTCCAGCACACATCAACAACCTGGGGAACAGAGGCAAAAAGTTAAGGGAGACCACGTCAAGGATGAAAAGTCGAACACATGTCCCCCCTAACTGAAAGTGGGGAGCAACTACCCAACCTCATGGGAGTTCTCATCACTAAGGCGGAAGAACCTGGACAGACCATCAGCATTGGCATGTTCTGTACCAGGACGGTGTTCCACTGTAAAGTCCATCCCCTGTAGGGAAATGGACCACCTCAGCAGTTTTGGATTCTCACCCCTTATCTGCATTAACCATTTGAGGGGCCTATGGTCGGTCTGAACTCGGAAGTGAGTCCCAAACAAGTAGGGTCTTAGCTTCTTCAGTGCCCAGACCACAGCAAACGCTTCACGTTCTATGGCACTCCACCTACGTTCCCTGGGTAGTAACCTCCTGCTAATGAAGGCTACGGGTTGATCTAGGCCCTCTTCATTAAGCTGTGAGAGTACTGCTCCAATACCAAGCCAGAATTGTGTCAATCTTAGGCTGTAGGGGTGCCACCTGGCCACTCCCCACCTGGTGTCCTAAGTAAACCACAGAACCCTGCCCTATTTGGCACTTGCTCGCCTTAATAGTGAGGCCTGCCTTCTGCAGGGCCTCTAACACTCTCCAGAGGTGTTGCAGGTGTTCCTCCCATGTGGAACTAAACACAGCAATGTCATCCAGGTAGGCGGCACTGAACTCATCCAGTCCTGCCAACACCTGGTTGACCAACCTCTGAAAGGTGGCAGGGGCATTCTTCATCCCAAATGGCATCACTTTAAATTGAAAGTGTCCATCTGGTGTAGCGAGTGTTGAACTCTCCTTGGCCCCCTCAGTTAAGGCAATCTGCTGCCCAGATGTTAAATCAAATGTACTGAGGTACTTGGCAGCTCCCAACCGGTCAATGAACTCATCAGCTCGGGGGTTTGGGTGTGCGTCAGTCTTGCTGACCGCATTGAGTCCCCGGTAGTCCACACAGAACCTGAGTTCTGGAGTGGCACCCGGTGCAGCAGCCTTTGGGACCAATACCACTGGGCTGGCCCAAGGACTGCTGGAGTGCTCAATAACCCCATAGGGTAAGCATTTTGGATACCTCATCCTTAATGCATGCCCTGACCCTGTCAGTCACCCTGTAAACCTTCTGTTTAATAGGTGTACTGTCCCCAGTGTCCACATCATGTGTGCACAAGTGTGTGACTCCTGGGATCAGGGAAAACAGTGAGGAAAACTGTCCCAACACGTGGCGACAGTCACCTTGCTGCTCCTTAGTCAGGGAGGGGGAGAGGATCACTCCCTCCACTGACCCATCTTTTTCTCCTGCAGACAGGAGGTCAGGAAGAGGCTCACTCTCCTCCTCCACCCCATCATCTGTCGCAAGGAGCATGGACAGTTCATTCCGCTCAAAGTGAGGTTTGAGGCGGTTGACATGCAGGACCCTTAAAGGGTTTCTCGGAGACCGCAAGTCCACCAGGTAGATGAATTCACCCTTGAGCTCCACCACCTCAAATGGCCCAGTCCACTTATCCTGGAGCACCCTAGGCTCCACTGGTGCCATCACCCGCACTTTTTGACCAGGTTGAAACTCGACCAGAGTGGCATTCTGGTCATACCACCGTTTCATATCCTCCCGGCTTGCTTCCAGGTTCTCCTGAGCGAGACTCCTGAAGCGGTGTAGGAGGCTGGCCTGGCTTGTAGTGGGTACCAAGGGGTACTTACACTCTGTACCAGGTCCAGTTAACCCTTATTAGTGTAGAAGAGGTGTTTCTAGCAGCTTAGGCTGATAGAAGGTAGCTATAGCAGAGCAGCTTAGGCTGACCTAGGAGACATGCAAAGCTCCTACTATACCACTGGTGTCATATGCACACTATCATAAGAAAACACAATACACAGATATAGTAAAAATAAAGGTACTTTATTTTTACGACAATATGCCAAAAGTATCTCAGTGAGTACCCTCAGTATGAGGATGCCAAATACACACAAGATATATGTACACAATACCAAAAATATGCAGTAATAGCAAAAGGAAGTAATGCAAGCAATGTCAAGTTACAGCACATAGGTATAGGGGCAACACAAACCATATGCTCCAAAAGTGGAATGCGAACCACGAATGGACCCCAAACCTATGTGAGCTTGTAGAGGGTCGCTGGGACTGTAAGAAAACAGTGAGGGTTAGAAAAATAGGCCACCCCAAGACCCTGAAAAGTAGGTGTAAAGTGCACCTATGTTCCCCAGAAAGCACAGAAGTCGTGTTAGGGGAATTTTGCAAGGAAGACCAACACCAGCAATGCAACCAAAGTGGATTTCCTGACAAGAGTACCTGTGGAACAAGGGGATCAAGTCCAAGAGTCGCAACAATGTCGAGATTGGGCAGATGCCCAGGAAATGCCAGCTGAGGGTGCAAAGAAGCTGCCACTGAATGGTAGAAGCTGTGGATTCTGCAAGAACGAAAAGGGCTAGAAACTTCCCCTTTTGAGGATGGATGTCCCACGTCGTGAAGAAGCTTGCAGAGGTGTTCCCACGCAGAAAGACCGCAAACAAGCCTTGCTAGCTGCAAGGGTCGTGGTTAGGGTTTTTGGATGCTGCTGTGGCCCAGGAGGGACCAGGATGTCGCCACTTGGATGAGGAGACAGAGGGGGCACCCAGCAAGTCAGGGAGCCCTCACAGGAGCAGGCAGCACCCGCAGAAGTGCTGGAACAGGCACTATGAAGAGGAGTGAACCGGAGCTCACCCGAAGATACAAAAGGGAGTCCCAGGACGCCGGAGGACAACTCAGAAGGTTGTGCACTGCAGATTAGAGTGTCGGGGACCCAGGCTTGGCTGTGCATGAAGGAAATCCTGGAAGAGTGCACAGGAGCCGGAGCAGCTGCAAATCACGCGGTACCCAGCAATGCAGTCTAGCGTGGGGAGGCGAGGACTTACCTCCACCAAACTTGGACTGAAGAGTCACTGGACTGTGGGAGTCACTTGGACAGAGGTGCTGAGTTCCAGGGACCACGCTCGTCATGCTGAGAGGGGACCCAGAGGACCGGTGATGCAGTCTTTTTTTGCCTGCGATTGCAGGGGGAGGATTCCATCGTCCCACAGGAGATTTCTTCAGAGCACCTAGTGCAGAGAGGAGGCAGGCGACCCCCACAGCATGCACCACCAGGAAAACAGTCGAGAAGGCAGCAGGATCAGCGATACAAGGTTGCAGTAGTCGTGTTTGCTACTTTGTTGCGGTTTTGCAGGCTTCCTGAGCAGTCAGCGGTCGATCCTTTGGCAGAAGGTGAAGAGAGAGATGCAGAGGAACTCTGATGAGCACTTGCATTCGTTATCTGAAGAATTCCCCAAATCAGAGACCCTAAATAGCCAGAAAAGGAGGTTTGGCTACCTAGGAAGGAGGATAGGCTAGCAACACAGGTAAGAGCCTATCAGGAGGAGTCTCTGACGTCACCTGCTGGCACTGGCCACTCAGAGCAGTCCAGTGTGCCAGCAGCACCTCTGTTTCCAAGATGGCAGAGGTCTGGAGCACATTGGAGGAGCTCTGGGCACCTCCCCTGGGAGGTGCAGGTCAGGGGAGTGGTCACTCCCCTTTCCTTTGTCCAGTTTCGCGCCAGAGCAGGGCTGGGGGATTCCTGAACTGGTGTAGACTGGCTTATGTAGAGATGGGCACCATCTGTGCCCATCAAAGCATTTCCAGAGGCTGGGGGAGGCTACTCCTCCCCAGCCCTGACACTTTTTCCCAAGGGTGAGGGTGTAACACCCTCTCTCTGAGGAAGTCCTTTGTTCTGCCTTCCTGGGCCAAGCCTGTCTGGACCCCAGGAGGGCAGAAACCTGTCTGAGGGGTTGGCACCAGCAGCAGCTGCAGTGAAACCCCGGGAAAGGTAGTTTGGCAGTACCCGGGTCTGTGCTATAGACTCAGGGGATCATGGAATTGTCTCCCCAATGCCAGAATGGCATTGGGGGGACAATTCCATGATCTTACACATGTTACATGGCCATGTTCGGAGTTACCATTGTGACGCTGCACATAGGTAGTGACCTATGTACAGTGCACACGTGTAATGGTGTCCCCGCACTCACAAAGTCCGGGGAATTTGTCCTGAACGATGTGGGGGCACCTTGGCTAGTGCCAGGGTGTCCACACACTAAGTAACTTAGCACCCAACCTTTACCAGGTAAAGGTTAGACATATAGGTGACTTATAAGTTACTTAAGTGCAGTGGTAAATGCCTGTGAAATAACATGGACGTTATTTCACTCAGGCTGCAGTGGCAGGCCTGTGTAAGAATTGTCAGCGCTCCCCATGGGTGGCAAGAGAAATGCTGCAGCCCATAGGGATCTCCTGGAACCCCAATACCCTGGGTACCTCAGTACCATATACTAGGCAATAATAAGGGTGTTCCAGTATGCCAATGCTTGTTCGACAGAGATTAGTTTGTAGGTGGTCAGGAGATTATAATTTTTGTTCTGTTCCTTGGTTTTTCGGGTGGCATCACCTGTGCTTCCCAGGTCCTTAATATTAAAATCTTCTGCCAACATGTGATGCATGCTAAAGAAGGATCGCTTCCAGGCAATTGCAGAGGTCACCTGTTGCATGCAGTTTTAGTAATTTCTGTGTGTTGTGATAGCAGTTTATCAGGGGCAAGGGAGTCTTTCTATGACAAATTGTTAGCCTGAAACTGTTGCCACTTGCAAAGCTGGGGAGCTTTGTATAAGGGGCAGAACTTAAAACCTACCATTTTGCTTGATTGAGAGGCCTCCTGAAGGACGGTCAAATAAACTGGTGCATTTTGTTGGCTTAGGGAGCTCATAGAAGCCATGTAAACCTGTTGGAGTAAGTGCCCACATTTCCTGTAAGCAGATGATGTCACTTCTATTCATTATTCATGAATGCATCGCAGATTTACTTGTCAAGACTGTCCTCAGACCTGTAACTGGGAACTAGGACTCCATCGCGGACTTCTGAGTTTGCAAGCTGTGTGGTTGATGGTGGCTAGGAATGGACCTTACAGGTCCCACAGAAAAAAATACTCAACTGGCTCCAGTTGATGTTGTTGCTTCTTGTCATGCATTTTACAATTCTTTAATTATGAGCACATAGTATTTCTAGGGAGTTTTAAGATTTTGATGCGCTTGGAAGAGAGTCATGGGTAGCACCCCATGCCCCTCTCAGGATGGTCCTGTGAAGCCTGAATGAATCTTGTGGGAGCAGCATTTGAGGGCACTTTGGTGAGTGTAGCTATAACAATTCAATGCCCCAGTTTTTCGAAGAGCCTTGATTCGCTTAGAATAGCACCTCTGAGATCGCCTCTTTGCCATGTGGTTATTGCGGCATCTGAGTTTCTTTTCCCTAAGATCTTGGCAAACATTACAGAAACTAATTAATTTGAGGTTATTATCTCTAGTTTAGGAATGTGTTGGAACAAGAGTAAGAGGTTTCTTCTGTTTAATATGTCTTGGGCACCCATAGGGGTGTAGTGTGGAATAAATGCCACTTCAAACTGATCCGAGACATCAACTTGTGTGGCTTCTCTCAGTCTATTGGGTTGAGGCTCCGGAGTCTTTGGAATTTGTCAGGGAAAGGCCTGAGTGAACCTTGAGGGCAGCTTGAGTGGTCCAGATATTGCTTGCTTGTTGGGCCATTTTGCCTCCAGTTGCCCGGCAGATGGTTTTGGTGTTGTTTGTGATAGAGTGTATTCCCACTTTACCATCAGTTGTTGGTCAGTTGGTCTTGATGTTTATTGTGACTGACTCTCTTGCTCTGAGCTGTCTAGTGGTGTGTAACAGGCCCACCAATTGAATAGAACTGTTCCAAATTATTGTTCTCCCTGTGTCTTGTACTTACTGGTGCTGAGATGCTTGGAATAGTGCTATGAGGCAAGTGAGCATCTTAAATGCTACTTGCAAGTGGAAAAAGGCCTTTCATAGGGAGGGAACTGTTGAGTAGGTTGATGCAAGGAGGGGTTGTAATACTGCTGTATCTGTTCTTTGTGTCCTGGGATCAATTGTAGATAAGGGAACCATGGGCCCCTGACTATTTGGCTTGGGTAGCTGTGCCCGGTTCACCCTGTATGTTGCAGCTGCAAGTTTATTTGGTGCGAGAACTGAACGTGTAGGAACGATCTCTGTGTGCAATTCCAACCACGCTATGTCTAGTGGAGCATTATTTATCACTATTTCTAGTGCAAGGCCTGATGAACTGGTGCCTACCTTGGTGTTCTTCAGGGCCATTGCTGACTCAGCACTGGTATGGATGTCATTGTTTTTCCTAATACATTAATACTGGCCATTGGAGCTTGTGCTGAGGTGGTTCCTTGGATAGTCACATTTGGTGAGTTTTCAGAATTGTTGGCGGAGATCGCTGAACTTGCATCTTCCATGTGTCCCATGCTTCCCTGAGTGGTCAGTTTTGATTTGTTTCAGGGCCGTTAATGGAGAGCAATGAGCTTGTAACCCCCGTACACCCCGTACTTGATTTAGAGACTAAGTTGAATATCAGAAACGTTTTGAGGACCTGTCCCCATGATCCCCTTGAGAAGCAGTGGAAGCCCCTGTAATCAAATACCTCTGTTTAATGAGGTGCTGTTTTTTTTGTCTGTTTTTTTACATTTCTTTTTCACCCTTCTCTAGAGATTGGAGATGACTGGTAAGCCTAATGGGGCTGTCGATTCAGGAGATTGGGCGTGTGTGCCTTCTTAAAGTCAGTCTAGAGGAAGGGAGAACTGCTATGGTGCTGGAGATACAAGTGGGCTGTTTTTTTAAAAACTGAGGTCCCAGTTCGGTCCCCAGGGGGGCTGGAGTTTCCATGACAGAGGAGAGACCATGGGCCTCATTACAACATTGGCGGTGAAAGCCGCTTACCGCCGTGCAGAAGACCGCCAATACACCGCCGCAGCCGTGGAATTCCGCCACAGTTATTATGACCCACATCTCGGAATCCGACGAACCTCAGACACCCACACCAAAGGTCAGTGATAAACTGGCGAAAACAAAACCTCCACTGTCACGCCAACAGAAACATGCCCATGCTATCACGACCCACGAATCCACGCGGCGGTCTTTCAACCGCGGTATTCCATTGGCGGTACACACCAACGCGCTCAAAATACACACACATCACCAAAACACCGCCACATTGGACAATTCAAAATACACACACCAGATACACATACAAACACCACTCCCACACACCAAAAACAATATAAAACACACACCCACATCACCCACAAACCCCTACGACCAAAAATTAGAGACGAAGGCGACAGAGAGATATCACAGCAATAGGCAACCCCACCACACAGAGGCACACAACACCATCACCCACACAACATCCACGCACAAAATACCACACACCACTACACATCACCACACTCATCACCACATACACCCCACACACATCACCTACACCACCCCATGGCATGCCAAAGACACCCCAGGTTTTCAGAGGAGGAGCTCAGGGTAATGGTGGAGGAAATCGTACGGGTAGAGCCACAGCTATTTGGATCACAGGTGCAGCACACCTCTATAGCTAGGAAGATGGAGCTATGGCGGAGAATTGTCGACAGGGTCAACGCAGTGGGACAGCACCCAAGAAATCGGGAGGACATCAGGAAGAGGTAGAACGACCTACGGGGGAAGGTGCGTTCAGTGGTCTCCAGGCACAACATCGCGATTCAGCGGACTGGCGGCGGACCCCCACCTCCTCCCCCACAACTAACAACATGAGTGCAGCAGGTCTTGACCATTATGCATCCGGAGGGCCTCGGAGAAGTCGGTGGAGGAATGGACACTGGTAAGTCTAATCTTAACTATCATATCCCCCACCCTACCTGCATGCTATCACACCCCTCCACCCCCATCCTCACCCCCTCCCCTATCACTCCAACTCCTCACTAGTGTACTAATAACAAAAACCACCCATCCCAACACCAAGCCCTGCATGACACAACAAAGCATGGACACCCATCACTAAAGCATGCCCACTGCACATACCCATAACACCCCCCCAACCATCATCACACAAGCCCCCACACAGGAATGCTAGCACAGGGGTACACGCTCACCCACCTATTGCACACCATGACACACACAGATACAATAATCATGCTTTTACACCCCTGCAGGACCACTGCCTAACGTCACCAGACAGGAGGGTCCAGACATCTCCACCCCACCCACAGAAGAGGCCCACAGTGATGACAGCAACTCTGGCCTACTGGATCAAGATGACCAACCCGGACCATCGTGGGCCTCAGGACAGTCGGTTCCCCTCGCACAGGCACAGCCCAACACTGACCTTCCACCCTCTGTTAACACCAGCACAGCACCCATCCAGCGTGCCCATACCTCCATACCCAGGACACGTCAATCAGCTGTGTGTCCACCACTACATGGAACCCAGGATAACCCACCACCCCAACAACAACAGGGACCTGGGGGCAGTGGGCACACGGTCCAGGGGACGGAGGCACAGGAACACAGGGGAACTGGGAGGGCTGCTGTGCGACAGGGGGCGGACAGGCCCAGGGAACCCACTTTCCACAAGGCACTCTCCTCCATCATGGGTACCTACCACCACTCCCAGGAGACGATGGCTACGGTCCTGACCAAGTTTCAGGAGACCCAGCGCATGCAGGACGAACAGTATTTAGGGTTCAGGGAGGAGCTCAGAACCATCAGCTCCGCCCTGGGCACCATCGTAGGGGTGCTGAAGGACATACAGAAGACCATGAGGGACACTGTGGCACTCCAAGGGGCCCCTGACACTAGCCTGGACGATGAACTGCTACCACCTCTGCCGGCGCTAGTGGACAGGACGCCCCACCACAGGACCACCACACCAGCGCCCCACCCCCTGCAGACGGACAACCACCCCGCAAGCGGTCCCTGAGATCCAGGAACAGGACAGAGCAAGATGGCAAGACCCCGCCAGGAAATGAGACCACCCTGATTGTCATCCCATTGTCCCACTTTGTTACCCTGTCCAGATTGGAACTGCCCCAGCTCCACTTCCTATGCCCATATGGGCAGTGCACCTGTGAGACTAATAGACTGGACTCTGCCATGGACATTCCTCCACCATCACCCATCACCATTTTGCCACCCTCTCCAATAATTAGCACTTCAATAAACACCCTTGAACCACAAAACAATCTGGAGTGAGTCTGTGATTTTGTAAATGTGTACTATCTATGACAATGACAAAATCCGTTCGAAAATGTAATGTCAACATACCTATGAACACATCACAAGCCCATGAAGGATGCAAGCAGATGACACACGTTGGTAACCACACCTGTGAAACCGTAATGGAAACGTACCACTCAGTTAGCAAATACTGCTTCAAATTGACAGACAGGATAGAGGTAGAAGTGTGAAAGTAAATATAATAGTAAAAAAATTGTTCTCACCTGTGTGTCACTGGAAATATTGCTGTATGACAGAGTCCCTGTTATCAACGTCTTCTTCCTCTGCTTCCTCCTCATCACTGTCCACAGGCTCCACAGCTGGCACAACACCGTCATCTGGACCATCCTCCTGCAGAAAAGGCACCTGGCGTCGCAAAGCAAGATTGTGCAGCATAGAGCAGGCGATGATGATCTGGCACACCTTCCTTGGTGAGTAGAATAGGGAACAACCTGTCATATGGAGGCACCTGAACCTGGCCTGCAGGAGGCCGAAGGTGCGTTCGATCACCCTCCTAGTCCGCCCATGGCCCTCATTGTAGCGTTCCTCTGCCCTGGTCCTGGGATTCCTCACTGGGGTCAATAGCCATGACAGGTTGGGGTAACCAGAGTCCCCTAATAACCACACACGGTGCCTCTGGAGTTGACCCATCACATGAGGGATGCTGCTATTCCGCAGGATGTAGGCATCATGCACTGAGCCAGGGAACATAGCATTTACCTGCGAGATGTACTGGTCTGCCAAACATACCATCTGTACATTCATTGAATGATAACTCTTCCGGTTCCTGTACACCTGTTCACTCCTAAAGGGGGGACCAAAGCCACATGGGTCCCATCAATGGCACCTATGATGTTAGGGATATGTCCCGGGGCATAGAAGTCACCTTTCACTGTAGCCAAATCCTCCACCTGAGGGAAAACGATGTAGCTCCTCACGTGTTTCAGCAGGGCAGACAACACTATGGACAATACGTTAGAAAACATAAGCTGGGACATCCCTGATGCCATGGCCACTGTTGTCTGAAATGACCCACTTGCTAGGAAATAGAGTACTGACAGCACCTGCACTTGAGGGGGGATACCTGTGGGATGGCGGATTGGTGACATCAGATCTGGCTCCAACTGGGTACACAGTTCCTGGATTGTGGCACGGTCAAACCTGTAGGTGATGATTAAATGTCGCTCCTCCATTGTCAACACGTCCACCAGCGGTCGGTACACCGGAGGATTCCGCTATCTCCTCACATGTCCCAGCTGACGGTGCCTAGGAAGGACAACAGCGACCACAGAGTCAACCAATTCTGAGGTATGTACCCACAGCTACACAGAACACGACACAAAATACAAAAATCTTCCTGTATGTGTGTTGAGTCCAGGCCTAGGTATGTGTGACGCAGTTGTAAATGAAGCCATGTGGGCCCCTGAAATGACGGGTGCCTGACCTCTAAAGTGGGACAATGGGATGTTGTGAGAAGGTAGCCTCTTTCTAGCCTTGTTACCCCCACTTTTGGCCTGTTTGTGAGTGTATGTCAGGGTGTTTGTCACTGTTTTCACTGTCTCACTGGGATCCTGATAGCCAGGCCCCAGTGCTCATAGTGAAAACACTATGTTTTCAGTATGGTTGTTATGTGTCACTGGGATCCTGCTGGTCAGGACCCCAGTGCTCATAGGTTTGTGGCCTATATGTATGTGTCACTGGGACCCTGTCACACAGGGCCCCAGTGCTCATAGGTGTGCATGTACATGTTCCCTGTGTGGTGCCTAACTGTCTCACTGAGGCTCTGCTAACCAGAACCTCAGTGGTTATGCTCTCTCATTACTTTCAAATTGTCACTAACAGGCTAGTGACCAATTTTACCAATTTACATTGGCTTACTGGAACACCCTTATAATTCCCTAGTATATGGTACTGAGGTACCCAGGGTATTGGGGTTCCAGGAGATCCCTATGGGCTGCAGCATTTCTTTTGCCACCCATAGGGAGCTCTGACAATTCTTACACAGGCCTGCCACTGCAGCCTGAGTGAAATAACGTCCACGTTATTTCACAGCCATTTTACACTGCACTTAAGTAACTTATAAGTCACCTATATGTCTAACCTTTACCTGGTAAAGGTTAGGTGCAAAGTTACTTAGTGTGAGGGCACCCTGGCACTAGCCAAGGTGCCCCCACATTGTTCAGAGACAATTCACTGAACTTTGTGAGTGCGGGGACACCATTACACGCGTGCACTACATATAGGTCACTACCTATATGTAGCTTCACCATGGTAACTCCGAATATGGCCATGTAACATGTCTATGATCATGGAATTGCCCCCTCTATGCAATCCTGGCATTGTTGGTACAATTCCATGATCCCAGTGGTCTGTAGCACAGACCCTGGTACTGCCAGACTGCCCTTCCTGGGGTTTCACTGTAGCTGCTGCTGCTGCCAACCCCTCAGACAGGCAGCTGCCCTCCTGGGGTCCAGCCAGGCCTGGCCCAGGATGGCAGAACAAAGAACTTCCTCTGAGAGAGGGTGTGACACCCTCTCCCTTTGGAAAATGGTGTGAAGGCAGGGGAGGAGTAGCCTCCCCCAGCCTCTGGAAATGCTTTGTTGGGCACAGATGTGCCCAATTCTGCATAAGCCAGTCTACACCGGTTCAGGGACCCCTTAGCCCCTGCTCTGGCGCGAAACTGGACAAAGGAAAGGGGAGTGACCACTCCCCTGACCTACACCTCCCCTGGGAGGTGTCCAGAGCTCCTCCAGTGTGCTCCAGACCTCTGCCATCTTGGAAACAGAGGTGCTGCTGGCACACTGGACTGCTCTGAGTGGCCAGTGCCACCAGGTGACGTCAGAGACTCCTGCTGATAGGCTCCTTCAGGTGTTAGTAGCCTTTCCTCTCTCCTAGGTAGCCAAACCCTCTTTTCTGGCTATTTAGGGTCTCTGTCTCTTGGGAAACTTTAGATAACGAATGCATGAGCTCAGCCGAGTTCCTCTGCATCTCCCTCTTCACCTTCTGATAAGGAATCGACCGCTGACCGGGCTGGAAGCCTGCAAACCTGCAACATAGTAGCCAAGACGACTACTGCAACTCTGTAACGCTGATCCTGCCGCCTTCTCGACTGTTTTCCTGCTTGTGCATGCTGTGGGGGTAGTCTGCCTCCTCTCTGCACCAGAAGCTCCGAAGAAATCTCCTGTGGGTCGACGGAATCTTCCCCCTGCAACCGCAGGCACCAAAAAGCTGCATTACCGGTCCCTTGGGTCTCCTCTCAGCACGACGAGCGAGGTCCCTCGAATCCAGCGACGCTGTCCAAGTGACCCCCACAGTCCAGTGACTCTTCAACCCAAGTTTGGTGGAGGTAAGTCCTTGCCTCACCTCGCTGGGCTGCATTGCTGGGAACCGCGACTTTGCAGCTACTCCGGCCCCTGTGCACTTCCGGCGGAAATCCTTTGTGCACAGCCAAGCCTGGGTCCACGGCACTCTAACCTGCATTGCACGACTTTCTAAGTTGGTCTCCGGCGACGTGGGACTCCTTTGTGCAACTCCGGCGAGCACCGTTTCACGCATCCTTGTAGTGCCTGTTTCTGGCACTTCTCCGGGTGCTACCTGCTTCAGTGAGGGCTCTTTGTTTTGCTCGGCGTCCCCTCTCTCTTCAGGTCCAATTTGCGACCTCCTGGTTCCTCCTGGGCCCCAGCAGCTTCCAAAAACGCCAAACGCACGATTTGCGTGTAGCAAGGCTTGTTGGCGTCTTTCCGGCGGGAAAACACTTCTGCACGACTCTCCAAGGCGAGAGGGATCCGTCCACCAAAGGGGAAGTCTCTAGCCCTTTTCGTTCCTGCAGAAACCTCAGCTTCTTCTGTCCAGTCGAAGCTTCTTTGCACCCGCAGCTGGCATTTCCTGGGCATCTGCCCATCTACGACTTGCTTGTGACTTTTGGACTTGGTCCCCTTGTTCCACAGGTACCCTAGATTGGAAATCCACAGTTGTTGCATTGCTGGTTTGTGTCTTTCCTGCATTATTCCTCTAACACGACTATTTTGTCCTTAGGGGAACTTTAGTGCACTTTGCACTCACTTTTCAGGGTCTTGGGGAGGGTTATTTTTCTAACTCTCACTATTTTCTAATAGTCCCAGCGACCCTCTACAAGGTCACATAGGTTTGGGGTACATTCGTGGTTCGCATTCCACTTTTGGAGTATATGGTTTGTGTTGCCCCTATCCCTATGTTTCCCCATTGCATCCTATTGTAACTATACATTGTTTGCACTGTTTTCTAAGACTATACTGCATATTTTTGCTATTGTGTATATATATCTTGTGTATATTTCCTATCCTCTCACTGAGGGTACACTCTAAGATACTTTGGCATATTGTCATAAAAATAAAGTACCTTTATTTTTAGTATAACTGTGTATTGTGTTTTCTTACGATATTGTGCATATGACACTAGGTGGTACTGTAGTAGCTTCACACGTCTCCTAGTTCAGCCTAAGCTGCTCTGCTAAGCTACCATTATCTATCAGCCTAAGCTGCTAGACACCCTATACACTAATAAGGGATAACTGGGCCTGGTGCAAGGTGCAAGTACCCCTTGGTACTCACTACAAGCCAGTCCAGCCTCCTACAGATGTGAGGTAACTGCGCTGGCGTTGTACACCGTCGCGGTAGGCGGTGGAAGACCGCGCGCAATGCTGCATTGGTTAACATTGGACCCTATGGGTCCCAGGAGCGAATGATGAAGTGCGCCGGCGGTGATGATACGCACCGCAGCGGACGTCACCGCCGTGGACGTCACCGCCATTTTCTATCTGTTCAATCACTCAATACCTGATCTTCGACAGGAGAGGACCTACACTGCAAGTGCTGCTGTGACCTTGGTCTGGAAGAGACAATGGCACGTGCGTCTGGGGAAAGGGCCCCTGCCTTCACTGCACAGGAGTTGGAAAAGCTTGTGGACGGGGTCCTCCCCCAGTACACGCTACTCTACGGTCCTCCAGACCAACAGGTGAGTACATAGGGTGCAAGTTGTATGGGCTATGCCTGAGTGGAGAGGGCTGGATGTAAGTAGCAAGGGGGCAGAGTTATGCGAGAATGAAGGACTGTGAATGCATGTGCCACATGGCAAGGGTAGGGATGTGGGCCACTCACTTTGATGGTGCAATTGGTAATGACTTCTCTTCTTCCCCTGTACATGTCATGTAGGTCAGCGCCCACCAGAAGAAGGATATTTGGCGTGCCATCGCCAAGGATGTCCGGACCCTGGGGGTCCACCAGAGACAGAGCCGTAAAAGAGGGGAGGACATTCGCCGCTGGAGCAAGAAGACGGCGGAGGCTCAGCTGGGGATGGCCTCCCAACGTGGGAGGGGTGCCCGTCGCACCATGACCCCCCTGATGTTCCGGATCCTGGCGGTGGCCTACCCTGAGTTGGATGGGCGCATGAGGGCATCACAGCAGACACAAGGGGGTGAGTACACTCACATTCTCATGACTTTGCGCGCAGTGGAGGGGTCTGGGTGGGGGAGGAGGGCTGTAGGTTTCCCTAGGCCAGGGCGAGTTCAGTAGGCTAGGCCCCTCCGTAATGCAGGCAATGTGCCACTCCACCCCAACTCTTTAGAGTGCCAAAAACAGGTATACATGCCCCTGTGTCATCTATGTGGGCAGATGACACTCATAGGCAAGTAGGCCATATCCCAGGAACTGCATCTGTAGAGGCCAAGAGCACGGCGTAGTGGAGGGGGCAGCTGTGTCTGTATTGTCTGCCAACGGTAGCGGTAAGCCATGCACTCAACCTGTCTTTCTTCTGTTTCCCCACCCCTTTTTGTGCTCTCCCTGTTCTTTTGTGCATCAGCATCATCAGGCGGAGGTACAGGGGCACCGGAGCACGAGGGGGCTGCGTCCCACATGGCCATGGAGGGCCACACCACGGACTCCGAATACACCAGTGGGACGGAGGGCGAGGGGAGCTTCATGGCGGTCAGCGGATCAGAAAACAGCGACTCGTCCTCCGATGGGAGCTCCCTTGTGGTGGCGGCACCATCTGTGCCCCCCACTTCTACAGGTACAGCCGCCACCCCCCCTACCAGCACCGCCCTCCCAGCAGCCCCTCAGCCTTCGCCCCGTGCCCGCTCATCCAGGATGGTGGGCATTACCTTCGCCCCAGGCACCTCAGCCCTGGGGCCCTGTCACCCCTGCTGCCCTCAGTGAGGAGGCCATTGACCTCCTCAGGTCACTCACTGTTGGGCAGTCTACCATTGTGAATGCCATCCAGGGTGTAGAAAGGGAGTTGCAACACACCAATGCATTCCTGGAGGGCATTAATTCTGGTCAGGATGCCCATCATCGAACCCTGCAATCTCTGGCCTCAGCACTGATGGCAGCCATTGCCCTGTGTCTAGCCTCCTCGTTCCAACTTCCTCCACCCAGACCCAATCCCCTGTACCTCAACCTATCCCAAGCACACCATCAGACCAGCCTGCACACACCTCAACACACAAGGGCAGCACAGGCAAACATAGGCACCACACATCCCACAGGCACTCATACAAGCATCACCCACATACAGACACAGCAACATCCACTGCCCCCACTGTGTCCCCCTCCTCGTCGTCTCCCTCCTCCCTCCCAGTGTCGTCTACACTCTCACCTGCATGCACTACCACAACAGCCACTAGGACTCGCACCAGAACACCCAGCACCACAGCCCACTCACCTGCACTCACCACCCCCACTACCATTTACACGTCCCCTGTGTCCTCTGCCAGTGTGTCTGTGACGCCCCCTCCCAAAGTACACAAATGCGGGCACACACACACCCAACATCCATCCACCTCACGACAGCCTCCAGAACATGCACCTGCACCCAAATCACCAACAGTTATACCTCCTACAACCACCTCCTCTTCCTCCAGTCCCAGACCCCCTCCAGCTACCCGTCCCAGTGTTCGTCAGAAACTTTTCCTGAGCAACCTTGACCTCTGTCCCATCACCCCCCCTCCAATTCATAGGTCCCGTAGTAGCACCTCAGCCAAAAAGATTCCGTTACCAGTGGTGCCTGTTCGAGGTATGTGGAGTGCACCGGGCACCAGGGCAGTCAGTGTGACACGGAGCCAAAGCGCTGCCAGTCCACCCCCTGTGAAGCACCAGAAGTTGGACAGTGCCCGACGGGAGAGGGGGAAGACACTTGCCGGCAAAGCCGCCCACAAGGGTCCCGGGGGGAGTGTCGAGTCAGCTGTGGCTCCTCCCAAGGTGGTGAAGGGGCAGAAGAAGTCTCCAAAGTCTGGGAAGAGCAGCACGCCGGAGAAGGCCGCCATACTCCCCGCTGCCCAAGACGCCACCGCCAGCCCCATCGTCACTGGTCAGGAGACCACCGCCGGATTCAGTGCCCAGGAGGGCAGCACTATCGTCACTGGTCAGGAGACCACCGCCAGAGTCAGTGCCCAGGAGGGCAGCACTATCGTCACTGGTCAGGAGACCACTGCCGGAGTCAAAACCCAGGAGGGCCCCGGCAGCCACATCCCCGCTGGGCAATGAGGGACCGCCATGGCACACACCGCTGCACAGCTCAGAGACAGCAAAGTCAAGCACCGCTGAACAGGGCAAAGACCGCCATGGACAGCACCGCTGAACAGGGCAAGCACCGCTGAACAGGGCAAAGACCGCCATGGCAAGACCGCTGAACAGGTCAGAGACAGCAAAGTCAAGCACCGCTGAACAGGGCAAAGACCGCCATGGCAAGCACCGCTGAACAGGGCAAGCACCGCTGAACAGGGCAAAGACCACCATGGCAAGCACCGCTGAACAGGGCAAAGACCCCTGAACAGGGCAAACACCGCTGAACAGAGCAAAGACCGCCATGGCAAGCACCGCTGAACAGGGCAAAGACCGCCATGGCAAGCACCGCTGAACAGGGCAAGCACCGCCAACTCAAGCACCGCTAGCCCATGAGCGGCAGGGGCAGTGACGCAACAGGGACCGTCACGGGGTGAGTGATGCACTCTGGGCACCAGTCCCCCTCCAGAACCAGTGGAGACATGCATCCACTCCATCTATCCTGCACAGGATGAAGCACTCTGGGCACCAGTCCCCCTCCAGAACCAGTGGAGACATGCATCCACTCCATCTATCCTGCACAGGATGAAGCACTCTGGGCACCACTCCCCCTCCAGAACCAGTGGAGACTGTTATCCACTTGAGAGACTGTGGCTTTGCACTCCCCAGGATGGTACAGTGGGCAACCCACCCACTGTAGAGACTTGAGAGACTGTGGCTTTGCACTCCCCAGGTTGGTACAGTGGGCAAACCACCCACTGTAGAGACTTGTGAGACTGTGGTTTGCACTCCCCAGGATACATCAATGGGCATGGAGCCCCGTCGTAGATCTCGCGTGGTGCAGTCATCCGGCTGAGGTGCCCCCCTTCGGATCCCCCTGAGGTGCCTGTTGTATTTCTATCTGATGCCCCTGCAGTGTTCTCTCCGTTCCAGGACAGGTATCGTGTGTGGGCCTCGCCCAGGCATTTTGGGCCCAGTGGTCCACGGACATTGAAATGTGCATACCTGTACTACTAATCGTGATGTATATATTTGGAATGTGTATATATTGATGTATATATGAGCTTACTGTTTTTTGATACATTACAGTTGTTGAACTCATTTCCTTTTGTCTTAGCATTCTTCCGGGGGTGTTGGGGGTTGTTACTGTGATGTTCGGAAATGCATTGGTGTGTGTGTTGTAGTGGGTGAGGGTCGGGTTGGGGGTGGGGGTGTTGCATGAGTGTGTCCGTGACTTTTGCCTCCTCCCTCCCCTATGTCGTAGGTGCAGTACTCACCGTTGTCTTCGGCGCCGCCGTTGCTGATGTTCGTAGAGGAGCAGGAAGACAAGCGCAGGGAGTATTTGGAATTCCTTCCTCCTTCCTCGTGGAGTTTGTTCAGGAGAGCGTTTTCCCATTAAAATGGTGCCCTTCTTCCTCGTGGAGTTTGTTCAGGAGAGCGTTTTCTCATTGAAATGTCTGTTTCCGCAGTGTTTTTATCCACAGTGAATCCGCCCCGGAAAAGGTGGCGGAATGGCCTGTTGTAATACTGTGGGCGGTACTTTGTCTTCAGCCTGTCTGTTGGCGGTGACCGCCGCGCTGCTTGTCTGTACCGCCGTGGCGGTCGGAGTGTTAAAGTGGCTGTCTATGTTGGCGGTTTCCGCCGCGGTCATAATTCCCTTTTTTTTTCCGCCGGCCTGTTTGCGGTATTCCCGCCGCTTTAACACCGTCCGCCAGGGTTCTAATGACCCCCCTTGTTTGGTTCCAGTTGTTTTAACTGTCAGAGTTCTATTCACGACCAATGTGTTTGTGTTTTTGCCCATGGCACAAATTGTAGTCTTGATGCTTTCAATAAGTGTCCATAATATCTCAGGTAAAGTGCTTAGGGGCATATTTAAGAGACCCTAACGCCACCGGAGCAGCACTTTTTGTGACGCTCCAGTGGGGCCAACCACTGCTTCATATTTACAAGTAGGCGAAACGCCACTTTTTGTTGTGTTACGCCTTGTTAATATCTGCCACTTCAATGCAATTTTCGGCATCAGAGGGGTGTGCAATGGGTGTTGCAGTGGGCGTTCCACCGCAACACCCATTGCTTTTGACGCTGCCCAGATTTACCAGAAATTGTAAATCTGTGCCAGGGCCAAAAACTAATACCATCCCAGGGGTGGTGTTAGCATGGCAAAACGAGGAGGAATGCTTTTATTCTTCCTTGTTTTTTGCTTTTCCTATGTGTGCTGCATTCTGCAGCACACATAGAAGATTGTTTATGTGAAGGAAGGAACACCTTCCTGCACATAAAGAATCATTTAAAAATGACACTTTGGTACTTCTATGTGTGCTCCATTTTCCCAAATTTCGCCATAATAGATTGTTTATGTGGAGGAAGGGACATTAACAATCTATCTCTTCAATGCAGACACCCTTGCACTATGGTGCAAGGATGCCTGCGTTGGCGATAGGCAGCTTAATTCACTGCCAGTGCAGGGGGAAATGAGGAGGTGAGCAGTATTCCTGTAAATACGGTGCATCCCTGCGTTTCAGAAGTGGCTCAGTGCGGCACGGCCATTTTTGGCACAGCACCTCGCTGCACCACTTTAGCATAAATCTGGACCTTAGTTGGTCAATCAGCAGAGAGCACAAGCAGGTTTGGTCCACCCCTGCCCACCCAAGAAAATTTTTCAGGAAGCTAAATCTAAGAACCGAGTCCACTAAGGTTGAGGTGACTGATTGAAATCATTCTATCTGGAACTCCATCTTTTGTGATTGCCATAAGGGGAGACCTGGTTAGCGTGTCTTGCTTAATGCTGATAGAGGGCAGAGAGGCCAGGGTAGGGCTGGGGGCGCTTTTTGGGGAGAGACTGATGATCCTGATTGTATAGGGCTGATGAATCAGCAATTATGCTTATTTCTAAATACTGGAGTTTGTGCCAAGGATTCTTTAATTTGAGATTCAATCTGAGCTTCCAGTGTTGCAAGGAAGCAATCCAATAGATTTCCCAGGCCTTGGTGAAGCTATACTTCCCTCTTAGACTTTTTTATGGGCGACTGAGTGGGGGTTGAGTGGACTTGACCGCTGATATGTATTTTAATTGCTCAATTTCCAATGGAAATGGTTGGAGGGTAGGGACAGTTGCACTGTCATGTACTAGCTCAGTCACCGTGACTGTGCGTTCTCATTATTTGCTAGGCAAGATTACTTTTTTCAAACTACGGTTGTCTATGTCTGACTGGTTCAGGGGTTTTTTGTTCCCCTTCGCTACTGATTCTCCAGGGATGTTCCCTGGGGATCAGGTAGCGGGTCAGCTAGGAGGTCCCCTCACTGCACTGGATCACCCCTTGTAGCCTTGGGCAGGAGGTTGATCTGCTGGGTTTTAGCCCTATAACGAGTGGCCCTTCTGGGAATGCGCTGAATGAGGATGCTGATGACTCGTTAGACTCCCAAGAGCCCAATGAGATGGATGAATGAGGTCCCTTATTGGGGGCCTTATGGAAGTGTTCATTGATCAGTCCTTGTGTCGGTGCATGGATTCCTTGGGCCAGATTCCTCTTAATGGAATACACTAGACAGCCCCTTAGACTGCTTTACAGACATTGATAGAATCATGTGGGGGCCTTCTTGGCTGTGCTCCTCCATTCCTTGTTTCTTTGACTTAATAGGTGAGCTAAGGCTTTTTGGGCTAGGTGTAACCAAACTCAAACTCAAGCTAGGTTTCCTGTGAGGGGAGTGCTGGAGATAGAGTAAAGAAGTCCTCTGTAGATGCATTTTCTTTTTCTAAGAATGCACTTTCCTTTTGGGCATGATGCCAATGCTCTGGTTAAATGCTTGGGATGTGACTTAACTGAACTTTTGGGGGAGAGGGGGAGTTGATAGCGCCGCCTTACCTTCCAAATGGCAAACTGCCCTACAGGGCTTTAATAGAGATGAGGAGAGAGGCATGAGCACACTACTCACAGAGGCGTTACCCAGTGTGTCCTGGTATGTTCCAGACAATGGAAGTTGTGGAGAGTTTGGACACAATGAGTATAAGGCTAGTTGTGGGAGTGAGAGGCTGTAGTTATTTAATTAAGCAAAATTAACAGATGATGGATGGAATGCTAAACAGCAAAAACATTCACCCCCAGTCATAAAGATCTGGGTTTAATCCATCATTTTTTGCCCACCACACCACCCCAGTTTTGACCCAGCCGTATGTAAATCAGTCTTGACCCCGTTTCCCATGGAAACCATCCAGCCCGGACTGCCAGGCCAGGTCCTTCCTGGACCAAATACAAGCATCCTGGGACTGGTGTGGGGGTATCACTCCTTATCAGCCAGGCCAGCTTGAATCAAGAGGTACTGTGATCATAAGACCCACATACTCTTACCACTTAGGGCAACAAAAGCAAAATGAACAGATGATGGACGGAATGCTGAACAATGCAAACATTCAACCCCAGTCAAAAAGATCTGGGTTTAATCCATCTTTTTTCCCCACAACAACCCCCTCCCCCAGTTTGTACCCAGCCATATGCAAACCAGTCTTCACCCTGTTCCCCATGAGAACAGTCTAGCCCAAACTGCCAGGTCAGGTCCTCCCTGGATCGGAAACAAGCATCCTGGGACCGGTACAGGTCTGCTAGTCACCTGTTGTCTTGAGGGAGAACTGTTGCTGTTTGTTGGCAAAACCCTAAACCCTCAGCCATTTTGTGGCGAGGTGCAAACTGGGAAAGTCGTAAGGAACAACAGGCTTCTCGGGGTGACTGAACTATCTCACACAAACCAATTCTTTTGGCTTTTTCCCTCTGTCTGGTGCCTTCTTGCTTTGTGAGGTTAGGGGAGGGGACAGGGAGAAAGGAGGGTGAGGAAAGGAGGGTTGTCTGCCCTAAACCAGGCCTAAAAGAGTGGAAGGAGCTCCGTTTATGCAGCTCGGAGTGGAAATCACTGCAATACCTCCCGGCCCCAGCTTGTGATTTGTAAACTGCAGTGGTGTGAGATGGATGTTGCCTTCCAGGGATAAGAGGCTTTGGAATCAGCAAAACACTCGTAGTTTGTGAATACCAAGAAGAACTAAAGGAACTAGAGCAAAAATAAGCTTACACTAAAGCTTACTTTTACCTTTGTGAATTAGGCCCATTGTTTGTGGTATGTAATTCGCAACACATACAAACTTACATACAAATCATACCATTTAAGTTGTCAGGTACGTACTACTTAAAACTTCTAAAGATTTACATGTGTAAACAATACCTTAACAAGCCAACCATATACATTCACTGTGTTTAGTGATCCATTTTTTATTTCTTGTACCAGGTGTTCTAACCCCTCCATGTCCATCACTAATCTCATTAACCCAAGATCTACCGCTGAATATCAGGTTAATACATTCATGGATATTATTAGAGTTAGTAAGGGTGGTCTGTGTCCCATCTCTTTGCTTAGCCTCTAACCCACAGACCGCTCTTCCCCTAGAGAGTCACCTACTAAAGTCTTGTGACTTGAGCAGCTCTAATCTGACTAACGCTAGCAGCATGTCGTTTTGGATGGGTCAGATGTCACATCTCTGTATAGCGGGGTAGGCAGCCACAATATCCCTTGATGATGAGCTATCAAGGCAGGGGGAAATCAGCTCCTCATTCCATCCTCCTAAAAGGCGAAATCAGGTGGATATGGAACATGCATCAAAAAAGGCCTTTGTACTGGTGACGCTTCTGCCTTCCACTGCCCTATATAGAGGGTAGTGAAAGGCAGTATTCCCAGTGACCGAATCTCTATTAGATCTGACATCAAGAATGCATGCTGTGCAGACATGATGCCAAAGGAAGACCTTTTGGTTGTGGGTTGCTCAAAATGTACCCAGACATTGAAGATTTATTTGGAATTCACTTCCAAAATGCATATTTATAAGAGGAGTTCTGTATGTTTATGAACAAATTAACCTTTGTGAATCATGCCCATAGAATTTTAAGAAAGTACTGATAATTTTGACCAGAGATTCAAATACATTCTAGACTCTAAGTATGCAAAATCAGTTTCTCCAATTAATCCTTTGAGATAAATAGACATTAACAGTTGAATCATTTCGCATTCTTAACTTAGAAGCAGTGGCGTCTGCCACTGAACGGGGGTGGTGGAGGGGAATAAAAAACAAAAGAAAGAAGAAAAAGCCACTTACCTCTTTCCTACTGAAACAGGTTTGCCTCCTCCGTCCTCTTCCTGGAAGCACACAGGCCTCTACACTTCCCTCCAATCATGACGCTGCTGTCACCAGCGGGCAGCAGTGTTGTCATTGGTGTGAGCGCCCTGCTTCGACGCTCACAGAAGGAGTAGCACCTTGTGCACTTTCTCCTCCCGGCTGTTCAATACAGCGGGGTGGAGAAATGCAAAGTGTGCATGTCTGTTTGGCCGGAAAAACACACATGCACACTTACAGTACCCCAACCACTCCTCCCTCCAGCCCCTTCCTGCCCTAACCCGACTAATCGAAAAATAAAATGATAATAACGCTTCGTTATTATCATTTTATTTTTCCTTCCCCTTCTGCTGAAAGCATGGGGGCGACGCTCCTCCACATTAGCGGGGGGGCCGCCCCTGCTTAGAGGCCCTCTCCTTGAGTAGAAAAGGAGCTGCACTCTTACTATACAACATAGATTGATTTTGAGCACAAACACAACCTCCCATGTCCACTTGGGGCGTGATGTGCAAATATCATTTTAAGTGAGTGATTAGTCGGCAAGCAAAACTCTCTATTAGCAGCAAATGGAAAAAAAACACCTCCCTGGCAGCAAACACATTTATTCTTGTGAATGCATCACTTGATACAAACAATGATTCTCTGTGGGGCTATCACGGCTTAGCTGTCTCTGCTGCACAGATTATTGTTAATAGTTGATTGGTGCTGGAATAATAAAAGCACATTTTGCCCTTAAAAAATATCTTGTACAAAAATCTGTCACAGCTCGTGCTAATAGAAAGGGGCAGCGTGCGGGGGTGGGCGGAGGGAATTAATTTAAATTAAAAAGTAATTTAAAAAACCACTTACCTCCACTCCTGCGCCGCACCTATGCCTCCTCCTATCTCGCTGCACGCAGGAACAGGCTCCCAGCCTGTTCTGCGCCAATCCTGATGTTGCTTAGAGCAGCATTAGGATTGGATTGGGCGCTCTCAGGCAGACCGGGAGCCTGTTCAGGCTCTCTCCAGCCCAGCAACCACATGTCTGGGCTGGAGAGAGCCCTGTGCGCATGTGTATTTGGCCAGCCCTAGACGGCCGGCCAAACACACATGTGCTCTGAGGGTGAGTGCTAAGCACTCACCCTCAGTGCACGTCACCCTTCTCCCCTTTTTCCCAAAAAACGATCATAAACATAGTTTATGATTGTTTATTGAGAAAAAGGTTTGCAGCTGCCGCTGCTGGCAGGGGGGGGCAACACTCCTCCGCCCTTATGGAGGAGCCGCCCCTGACAAAAATGTGTAACAAGCAAGTTGCAAGGCGTACATATCTCTTAGGGGACTTATTTTGAACAGCTAATATTCCAAATGCTGTATAAATGCTTCAGGGAATCGTATGCAGCGCTCAACAGAGGAACATTTCAAACCAAATGGTTACAGAAAACTCAAATATAAACTGAAATTATTCACTAATTCTAGGGCTGGGAGGGATATTTTGTGACTCACAATGTTTGGGAAAGCTCTTGATTTTCATCCTTTTTGAAATTTTAAAAGGTTCCCCTTTTGATAACTCATATACATTGTACTCCTGTGCCTGTCAATATAGGGGCATATTTACAAGCCCTTGGCACCTCCTTGCACCGCATTTTAAGCTAATGTGGCATTAAGGAGCCATTTTTGCTGTGCCATATTTACAAAGTGGAGCAACGCAAGCATTGTGCCACTTTGTAACCCTTGTTCCACATTATGCCTGTGCGAGGCATAATGTATGCAGGGGGGCGTTCCCCAGTTAGGAGGTCCAGAAAAATGGCAGAGTGAAATCTACAAGATTTCACTGCATCACTTTTAGCATCATTTTTAACACGTGCCCTAGGCAGGTGTTGACGTGATGCCCCCATTGTATTCAATGGGCCTCCCATGACTTTGGTGGATTAGAGCCATAGTTTTTGGCACAAATCTACCAAACCGCCACAATAGTGTCAGTATTTTTTCACTGTTGGCCTTATGTGTGCCATGATGTGCCGTATTGTAAATATGGGGCACAGATAGTGTCAGCGGGTGCAAGAAAAGTGGCACATGATCTATGATGCACCACTTTCTTGTAAATATGCCCCATAGTTTTCAAGCTATTAACACCAATTTGACAATCTTTATCCCACTACCACAGACCACTTAATTGACCCATTGTTTCTGGTTCTGGTGATAGATTCTCCATTGAACAATACCTTGATAACCTAGGGTGATTGTCTTTCATACAGTAGGACATATTTCCTAACCCCTTGTGCCACACTAGCTTAATGATTTTTTACACTAATGTAGTCTTAAGGAGGCCCTTTCCCCACACCATATTTACAATGCTTGTATTGCGCTACTTTGTAACCCCTTGTGCCACATTATGCTTGTACCAGGTATAATGTATGCAGGGGCATTCCCCCGTTCGGAGGCCCAGAAAAATAGTGCAGTGAAATTTAGGAGATTTCACTGCCCCATTTTCCCCATCATTTTTAACGACCTTTTACGGGCTGGTACCAACGACATAAAAAGCCTGGCGGAAACAGAGCTCAGAAGGGAGAGGACTCACCATTGGAGACACAGGGAAGAACCATGCCGTCATGGAACCTGAACTGCAGGTCTTCCCAATGATCTTCTACGTTCTGCTCCACCACGAACACCACCGCCGGCAAAGACGACGACGGTGAGTACAGCTGCCTAGCACACAATGGAGGGTGGGAGGAAAAAGAGAGTGACACACACACGCATAACACACACCCCACACACACACACCATACATACAACCGGATGCATTATTAAGAAAAAATTACTCCGTCACTCGGCTGAATAATAAAAGGACAAAACAATTTCACAAAAGTGAATGTAATGAGATCAACACAGTATGAAAAATAAGTTAGGCAAAATAATAGATTTATACATATGTACAGAAAAAGGGACACAGCCCAGTCCACAATGTTTGTAGGCCACATGGCCAAAGTCCAAGGCCACACATGTCACCTGCTTCAACACGGAGAAAACACTGCAGAGGCATCAGTTGGTAAATGGGCAGGCACTTCAGGGGAACAGGGGACAGGGGGCACCTCAGCTGGGACATGTAACAAGACCACTGGTTCTGGAGGGGGCAACATGCACTGTGCTTGATCCCGGGGAGTGACGGGCCACAGTCTCTCAGGTGGGTGTCATACCCACTGGTTCTGGAGGGGGCAACGTGCCCTGTGCTTGATCCGGGTGACTAATGGGCCACAGTCTCTCAGGTGGGTGTTATACAAACTGGCTTTGGAGGGGGCAGGCTGCACAGCAGCCCATGGAAGCAGGAATACATACCGTCTACCCGCGGTGACTGCTGCACAGTGGTGGTGTTGTTGGTGGGGGTAGGCTCCTGTCCATCCCCTGCAACCTCAGACAGCTGCACAATGGTGGTGCTGTTGGTGGGGGGGAGACTCCTGTCCATCCCCTGCAACCTTGGATGGCTGCACAGTGGTGGTGCTGCTGGTGGGGGGAGGCTCCTGCCCATTCCCTGCAACCTCAGACGGCTGCACAATCATGGTTGGTGGTGGGGGCTCCGTCACAGTTCCTGACCCAGGCCCCTTGGTCTTCCTGCCTGCTGGTGCAGGCTCCTTGATCTTCCTGCCTGCTGGGGCAGGCTCCTTTCCCTTCTTGCCTGCTGGTGCAGGCTGCTTGATCTTCCTGGCTGCTGGGGCAGGCTCCTTTCCCTTCTTTCCTGCTGGTGCAGTCTCCTTGGTCTTCCTGCCTGCTGTTGCAGGCTCATTTCCCTTTAGGCTGCCTGGTGTAGGCTCCTTTACCTTCAGGACATGTGGCCTGGATCCCTATCCTCCACGAGTGGGTGTTGTGACAACTGGGCCCATGGACTGTGTGGCTGAGGTGCTTGGCTGGGTTCTTCCTACCATGCCCATATGTGGGGGAGGGGTAGGGAAGACGTCAATGGTGGATAGGAACAGTTTTTAAGGGACATTGGGGCAGGAAGAGGGTGAAGGAATTGGAGTGGAGGATGAGTGAGTGGCTGTTGGAGGTGTCTGTGTCCTGCTTTTGGGAGCAGGTGCATGGGCTGAATGCTATTGTGAGGTGGATGGCTGTTGAGAGTCTGAGTGCTTGCATTTCTGTACTTGAGGAGGGGGGACAGACACATTGGGAGAGGACACAGGGGACGCGTGGATGGCTGTTGTGGAGGTGTCTGCCAGTGAGGTGTGTGTTCTGCTTGATGTGGTGATGCTGGTAGTGGATGATGATGTAGTGCATGCAGGTGTGAGTGTGGACAGAACTGGGTGGGAGGTGGTGTAGGAGGAGGAGGAGGGGGAGACAGTGGAATAGTGGATGTTGTTGTGTCTGCAACTGGATGGTGTTTGTGTGAGTGCCTGTGGGATGAAGTGTGGTGCTTGTGTTTGCCTGTGACACTCTTGGGTGTTGTTGTGTGTGCATGCTCATCTGCCTGTGTGCGTGGGATGGGTTGGGGTTGTGAGAATAGGACCGGGAAGTGAAAGTTGGACGGGGGGCCGGTAGAAACAGGGACAATGGCTGCCATCAGAGAGGAGGCCAGAGCCTGAATCGATCTCTGTTGGGTTGCCAATCCAGTGTGAATGCCCTCCAGGAATGCATTTGATTGTTGCATCTGGACTGCCAGCCCCTGGATGACATTCACTATGGTTGACTGCCCTACAGAGATGGATCTCAGGAGGTCAATAGCCTCCTCACTCAGGGCAGCAGGGCTAACTGCGGCAGGGCCTGAGGTGCCTGGGGAGAAGGAGATGCCCACCCTCCTGGGTGAGCAGGCACGGGCAACTCGCTTAGGGGCTGCTGAGAGGGTGGTGCTAGTACGGGGGTGGTGGATGTACCTGTAGCTGGGGTGGTCACAGAAATGTCCACCACCACTAGGCAGCTTCCATCGGAGGGGGTACCTGTGTCTAAACTGTTCCCTCCAGTCTCCGCCGTGGTGCTCCCCTTGCCCTCTGTCCCACTGGTGCCATCAACGTCAGTGGACTCTGCCTCCTGGGTCCTGTGGGATGCAGCTCCCTCCATCGCCGGTGCCTCTGCTCTTCCGCCAGATTATGCTAATGCACATAAGGACAGGATGACAAAACAAAAACGGGGGGGGAGAGACAAAGGATACTCTTGGTCAATGGCTTCATCAACACCACCGTAGGTGCACACAGCACCCTCATACACAGGGAACAGCCCTACGCAATATGCCATTGCACTACCAGAGAAATAGTTAGCAGCCAAGGCATGGGGAGGGACACACACTGCCAAATGCAGCACACCTGGGATCCACGCAGCCCTGACCAGTAGTGGATGCCTATGAGCTAGGTAGCAAGATTTTTCTTTCTGGACCCTAACCACCAGGGTACCTATGCTGCAGTGTCAGGCCTGGCCTAGGGGCACCCACTGACACACATCCCCCACCCGGATACCACCCTACCATGCGTAAGTTGTAATGATGGGAACTGTACTCACCCCCTTATGGCTGCTGTGATGCCCTCAAATGCCCATCCAGATCCAGCTCTGTATAGGCCACCGCCAGTAGTCAGGCCATCAGGGGTGTCAGGGTTCGACGGGCACCCCTTCCTCGTTGGGAGGCCATCCGCAGATGGGCCTCATTCGTCTTCCGTGCCCAGCCACTCATGTCCTCCTACCATTCGTGACAGTGGGTGCTCTTCCTGCCAAAGACCCCCGGAGTCCGCACGTCCTTGGCGATGACACGCTATATACGCTTCTTTTGATGGGCGCTGACCTACAGAGGCAATGCACACAGGAAAAGAGATTTATAGAAACAGTCCTGCCTGTTAAACATATGGCCCACCATACCCGTTGCCATCACCATTTACACACACTTGGCCCTGCACACAACCTGTACACCGCCCAGAGGACATCCAACCACCCCCCTTGCACAAGGCCTTCATACACACCACTCCATGCATTCATGCTACATGCATCGTGCCCACAGTGTACTTGCCTGCTGGTCTGGAGGCCCATACAGCAGTCCATACTAAGGGTAGGACCCCATCCACTAGTCTATCCAACTCCTCCGAAGTGAAGGCTGGGGCCCTTTCCCCGGTCACACAGGCCATGGTAGGTTCCAGACATAGGTCACAGCAGCACATGCAGTGTAGGTCCTGTCCTATGGAAGGTCAGGTAACAAGTAAGGAATCAGATAGAAAATTACAGTCAAGTCCGCGGCGGTGCATACCATCGTCGCCGGCGTGGATCATCATTGGTCACTGTAACTCATAAAGCCCAATTATAACCAATGAGGAGTTGCACGGTGGTTCCCGACCACTTCCCACAATGGCGCACGTCAGCGGAATTACCTCACCTCCACCTGTCCCTCCACACAGGACAGGTGGATGTCATTTCAGGAGGGAAGCAGGCCCTGGAAAAAAGCTGCGTTATTGGTGATATTAGGACATACTGGACAAATCACACAGACCCATTACAAGTTTACAGGATTCAAAGTTCTTATGTAGCTCCATTGTTCAGTTTGTGAGTGGCTCCTCACTCCTGTGCCCTTTAGATTCCTACCGCTGCGGAGGAATAGGAGATGGAGACATACCCCTGTGTACAGACCCCTGATTGACTTGGCAACACTGGAGGACAGGCACATTATCCTCACCTCTAGACTCGACAGGGCCACTATTACAGAGCTGTGTGCCCAAATGGAGCCTGACCTGATATCTGCTATCTGTCACCCCACTGGGACCCCCCCTCTTGTGCAAGTGCTATCAGTGCTCCCTTTCCTGGCATCTGGTTCTTTCCAAGTGACAGTGGGCTTGGCAGCAGGAATGTCACAGTCAATGTTCTCAATAGTGCTGACCAGAGTGTTGTCTGCCCTAATTATACACATTTGCAGCTACATTGTTTTCCCCCAGGTTGAAGATTTGGCCACAGTGAAGGCCGAGTTCTATGCAATGGGACATATCACCAACATAATTGGGGCGACTGATGGAACACATATTGCACCTGACCCATCCCCCCCTCCGCCAGAATGAACAGGTGTTCTGGAATCAGAAGAGTTTCCACTCTATGAATGTACAGATGGTATGCCTTGTGGACCAGTACATCTCCCACGTCAATGGTAAGTATCCAGGGTCAGTGCGTGATGAGTTTGCCCTGAGGAATAGCAGCATCCCAAATGTGATGGGCCAACTACAGAGGCACAGGGTGTTGCTAATAGGTGAGCCTTGGTTCCCACCCAGTATATGTCGGTGTATGGGTATGGTGTGGGCCGTATAGGATAGTGTGTGGCTAAATGTTGTCGCTCAATATTTCAGGTGACTCTGGTTACCCCAACCTATCATGGCTGGTGACCCCTGTGAGGAATGCCAGGACAAGGACAGAAGAACATTATAATGAGGCCTTCGGCCTCCTGAAGGCCAGTTTGCGGTGCCTCCATCTGACAGGTGGATCCCTGTGCTACTCACCCAAGAAGGTCTGCCAGATAGTGGTGGCATGCTGCATGATGCATAACCTGGCCCTCAGGCGCCATGTCCCATTCCTGCAGGAGGAGGAGGAGGCTGGAGATGCCCGTGTGCCAGCGGTGGACCCAGTGGACAGTGAGAATGAGGAGGATGAGAATGAGGACAACAGAACATCTGTGATCAGACAATATATTTGTTTGAATTTCTGTGGCACTGGCATGCTGATATTTCCCACTTCTATGTCCACTTACTGTTCCCTTTGCCAATTCATTTAGCAGATGTTGGTGACCTCACATATACTCCTGGTGTGATCACTGCAGCCACCTACAGGGCATTAATCTATGCTCATTTTCTGTACAGTTGATTTGCAATGTTTGTACCTGTTTCAATGAATACATATTTGATATACATGACAAACTTCTTTTTTTCCCAATGGTATTAAATGGAGTGCTAAAATCTAGAGGGGCAGGTGCAATGGGATGGGGTGATGATGAGGAAAGTCCAGGGTTTTGTTCCAGTCTGTTTGTAGCACAGGTGCGTTGTCCAAGGGGACACAGGAAGGGGAGCAATGGCAGTTCAAGGTGGAGATGGTGACTGAGTGGGACATAAGGGGGACAATCAGGAGAGTCTCATTTCCTGGCAGGGGTCTTGGCAAGTGTCTCTGGCTTCTGTCTGGATCACAGGGAACGTTTGCGGGTATGGTTCTTCTAGTGCAGGGTGAGGTGTGCTGGTGGCCTCTGAGTCCTGTGGCGCCTCCTGTCCCCTAGCGGTAGCGGAGGGGGAAGGCTGTTCAGATATCTGGCTAGCGGCAGGGGCCCGCTGTTGTGAGACTGCCTCCCTCATAATATTGGCTATGTCTGCCAGCACCACTGCTATGGAGATTAGGGTGCTGCTGATGGCCTGCAAGTCCTCCCTGATCCCCTGGTACTGTCCATCCTGCAGCCACCTGTTCTCCTGCACATTGTCCAGGATCTGGCCCATCGTGTCTTGGGAATGTTGATAGGCTCCCAGGATCTCTGAAAGTGCGCCTTGGTGAGTTGGTTCCCTGGGCCTGTCCTCCCTCTGGCGCACAGTACTCCTCCCAGTTTCCCTGTTGGCCTGTGCCCCTGTCCCCTGAACCGTGTGCCCACTGCCACTGACCCCAGGTCCCTGATTGTTTTGGGTATGAGGTGTGGCCTGAGGTCTCTGTACAGGTGGACACAGTGCTGATTGACGGTTCCTGGGGAAAGAGGTGTGGGAACGCTGGGTGGGTGCTGTGGTGGTGTTTCCTGATGGGGAGGCTCTGTGGTGGTGTGTGACTGGGCCTGGGTAACCGGCTGTCCAGAGGTCCCCGATGGGTCAGGTAGGTCATCCAGATCCTGAAAACCAGATTTGCTGTCATCACTGTGGGCCTCTTCAGTTGGGGGACTGGATATTGCTGGCACCTCCTCTCCGCTGGTTTCTGTGTCTGACATATTGTGCATCCGTGGCTTGCCCTCTTTGGTTGTATTTGCCCTGGCAGCTTTCACTTGTGTATGTTGGTGTATGGTGGGATGATTTGTTCTCTTTAGTGTGCATGCTTTAGTGATGAGTGCCCATGCAGGGCTGTGAGTGGTGTACATGCATTGTTACAGCATGCAGGGCTTGGCACTGGGATGAGTGAGATGTGATGGTGGGGTGTGTGGGAAGTGGTGGAGTGATAGGAGTAAGGGTGAGGGTGAGGGTATGTGATGGCATGCAGGTAGGGGTTAGTAGTAGTAGAGAGTTGACTTACCAGAGTCCAGTCCTCCTCCTACTCCAGCCAGGCCCTCAGGATGCAGGATTGCCAAGACTTGTTCCTCCCATGTTGTGAGTTGTGGGGGAGGAGGTGGCGGTCCACCGCCAGTCCTCTGTACAACGAGCTGGTCACTTGCTGCAATGGAACGTACCTTACCCTGTAGGTCGTTCCACCTCTTCCTGATGTCATCCCTACTTCTTGGGAGCTTTCCCACGGCGTTGACCCTGTCCACAATTCTCCGCTATTGCTCCATCTTCCTAACTATCGATATCTGCTGTACCTGCGCTCCAAATAACTGTGGCTCTACCCTGATAACTTCCTCCACCATGACCCTTACCTCCTCCTCTGTGAAACGGGGATGTCTTTGTGGTGCCATGGGTGTTGTGTGAGGTGTGTAGGTGAGGGTGTGTTGGGTAATGTGTTGGGGTGTATGATGTGGTGTGTGTGAGTGGTGTATAGGTGTGAATAGTGTGTGGCTCTAGTTGTGTCAGTGGTCTTGATGTCTCTCTGCTGGCAATGGTTTGAAATGGTAAAGGGTTGTGGGTAATGTGGGTGTATATTTTATCGTGGTGTGGGTGTGTGGGTGTGGTGTGTGTATGGGTGTCAGGTGTGTGTTGTTTGAATTGTCCAGTGTGGTGTTGTTTTGATTATCTGTGTCCATTTTGAGCGCAGAATTGTGTACCACCAATAGTTTACTGCCGTTGAATGTCTGCCGTGGTGATTCATGGGTCATAATGTGATGGGCATTGTTCTCTTGTTGTAACGGTGTGGGTTTTGATACCGTCAGTTTATCACTGACCGTTGGTGTGGCAAATTTGTGTATGTGGCTGAATACTGACGGATTGGAGTGTGTGTGTCATAATATGGTGAATGGACATCTGTTGCAGCGGCAGTAAGTTGGCGGCAGTCAGCATGGCGGTTACTGGGATTTACAGCCAATGTCATAATGAGGCCAAGTTAATCCAACAGTACCAGTGTGACAGCGAACAGATGAACTTTCTTAAGGAAAGGCATAAACCTCAGCTATTTGTGCATTTGAATGTATTTGTGAAGTTTCAAGTCTTCATCTTCAAAATCTTCCTGCACCACATAGCAAGCCACAGATTGTTTCTGTTTATTTGCAAACTGCAGACCGTGTCTAGCCATATAGAACATGCTGCTATACTCATGAATTGGTAAAATATGGGGACTGTGTTGTATTGTTTGTGATATTGTAGAACTTCCTGTGTATAGGAACATACTAAAATTTTAGACAAAACTAAGCAAGATTGCTTTATTGTCTGCCTCAAATGTAGGTGTTGGCAAAACTATGATAAACTGTTCACCATCTGACAGAAGATACTACAAGCAGATGGCTGTTTGAACAGCCACCAGACCTTTCTCACTTGGATTGAATCAGTCCTCTGCAGTGGAATATAAATGTGATTTGGAAGCTACGAGGGTCATCTGTTTCTCATTGCAAGCTACATATGTGTAGCCTAAAGTGCTAGTAACAACTCTAATAACTAGTCTTTTTATTTGTATGGAGATATTTCATCTTCAGCATCTGTGCATACTCCAATTAAAATACAGTGAATTTATGTTCATGCAACTCTTTTCATAAATGTTGGGCTTCTTTAGATTACATAAGGTCTTTGCTCACTCAGAGTAATGTGGCAAGTAAGCTCCTCCAAAGGTTAATAACCTCAGAAAGGGGTGCAACTTTCTTGTTATGTTTTACATTGTCCTTTTGATAACTCTTAGTGAAATTTTGGCGGAGATGGCCTTGTTCACCATATGCCACCACCTGAACATGAATTACTTAAAACTATTTTAGATTTATACACAGAAATAAGTCAAGAAATCTTGTGCAGTTGTCTTTTGAAAATGCCACTTAAATCTAAAACTGAGTAATTGGATATAGTAAGAAAGAAAGCTTTGAAAAACTAAGCAGAAAGCCTGTTGTTGGACATTTGCCCTCCTGGAGGGTCAACCCTTTTTTTGCCTTTTTAATGGACCCTATTTTGTTGGCTCTAGAACTCTGTGCACTTTACTCCTGATAACCAGAGGTAAGCTGTGTGTGTTTCCCCGTATTAAAATTGCTATACCCCAAAATGTCCTTGTAAGTCCCTAGTATAAGGCACCACCTGTTCCCAAGGACTGCGATTTAAATGCTATCTGTGGGTTGCAGCAGTCATTGTGCCACCCACGAAAATAGCCCTGCGAGACATGTCTCCAGGTCTGCCACTGCAGCACATCTGAGCCCAGCAAAAAAATATTTTTGCCAGGCCTAATCTTTCCTTTTCTAACATTTATAAGTCACCCCTAAGGTAAGCCTTAAATACCCTTAGGGCAGAGTGGATGGCATTTAAGAATCAGGGCATATATATGTAATTTTGGTAATTTTTGGTGTCATTTTATTGATTAAAATACTATCTATTTTTCTAAATTGGCTTGGATATGCTAGTCACCTCTAGTCGATCCCTCTTGGCCTCCAGCTCTGAGCATAACCTTACATTCTGTGTACATCGGAGGAAACTGAGATGTATCACTTGACCATCCATCATATCTTACCTCATAAAGGTCCATCTTAGGATGAGCTATCACCCCCTATCAGAGACTGGTTGGTTGTGCATTCTTTTTTGCCTACTTCCCTGGTTGACATACACACACACACACACCGATACAAGTGGATTGATTTATTAAAGTCTTTTATCATTTGCCATCCTTGTTAAAAAAAAAAAACACATATAGATCATAACTTAAAATATGTTGGTAAAAGCAAAGGTGAAAAACATGCAGGATGAAGAAAGTAAACATTAGATATATTCCTATCAATATGGTTTAAGGGTAATAGGAAACACCTAGCTAATTTGCCACAATATGAGATGAACTACAGAAACTGCATACCTAAGAGCGAATGCTAGGCACAACCGGGAACACACAATATGTTTGGAGTATATACCATCGTTCTTGGAGATCCGGCTCCCCCATCTGTGCAACCCTGTCTTCCCAAAGACAGAGCATGTATCAATTCACACTGGGATGAATGAGTAAGATGATTTTATTAGTCATGATGTGTGCTGTGAATGGCATTGTGTGAGTAAGTGTAAGAAATATATATAATAAGTAAGAAGGGATACCTTCTGCCATCCTGCACAAAGTGACAGTTGTTGCGCCCCCGGAAGTGATGTCACTTCCACTATCGGGACTTCCGGGTCCCTGGGGGGGTCCTTCCCCAGCAGTGACATCACTTCCGGAGTAAAGGTGTGGGGGGGGGGGGGTAATAGGGTCACATGACCGTGTTGGGTCACATGTGTTGTGATATCACCCTGGTCAAATGCTTGTCACGTGCTCATGGTCCTAAAATGTGGTAAGGGCTATGGATCTGCCCTCAACGACCCACAGCCCCTGGAGAGCAGTTGATCATGATGTGTTGTACAGCAGTACGCCCCATTTAATTTTTTTTTTATGTTTAGAATACATATAATGAGCTCTTAAACAGCCGATGCCAAACCCAGGAGCAACCCTCCAGAAAGAGATTGCTTGGTCATTATGAAGAGAAACAGCCACCTCATCAAAAAGACGCCCTCTGATGGTGGTTTGAACACTATTAACAGATGTTATGGTAGCCTGTCACCAGTGGCAAAGGAGCAGAGCGCGCAGCAGAGCAACCTTAAAGAGGATAGTCACTACAGCAGCAGTTGTGACGAGGAGCTCTGCGGGCGGGTGGAAACGCTCAGTCTCAAGGATTTGCCACAACTTATATCCCCTGTTAAGGGCTCCAGAAGTGACAGCGAAGCCTCGAGTGATGAAAGCAAATGCTGGAAACAATTTAATCAACATAGAAGATGGTAAAGAATCTATAACTGCTCCTAACTCTCCGGTCTATGTAGATATGGAGTTTCCAGAGGAATCGGCTCTGGAGTTTATCATCATACAGCAGCCATGCAACTCCGACAGTGGTTATGCCTCAATGGACCTCAGCGACTCTCAAGTTTTCAGAGCCACCGCTGAGTCCCACAACAATGACGAGTTTGTTAAAAATCGTTATAGACACTTGCTTATGCCATTTACAACTATATTTTATTTTTAACTGATACTCTGTCTTTCTTTCTTTTTTGAACCATAGAGATCATCAGCAAAAAAAGTTGTGGTAGAGGGGACGTCACCAAAGGTTAATGCCTTAAATTTTTACTGCTTCTGCAGTTCAAAACAGACTGAAAGTTCTACAATCCAAAACAAAGAGCCATGTAAGAAATGTGTTTGTACCCATAATATCCCAGGCCTTATGGCGTACCCAACTATGCCATATGGCCAATTAAAGGTTTTGCTGCAATTGTTGTGAGGACATTTGTGAAACATGACTATAATAACTTCTGTTATGGCCATAACACTAATGATTTGCAGCAAGAGGGTCACAAGTGTCTATACGATTCATACACTTCAAGAGCAATCCTATTTGAAAATGAGCCGTAAACAGAGCACAGGTGAAGACCTGGTTAACTGGGGAAGAGACATATTCCCTCTGCAAGCCAGCCAGGCAGTGTTTTAGGAGACCGACCGGCGTTAATGCTCAGCTTGATTATCAATGGCAGGTGGACATAATCAGCCTTCAAGGTCTAGCAAAGCATAATAACAGAGCTCAATATATATTAACGGTAATAGATATGTTGCCCAAGTATGCCTTGGCAGAAGTGCTAAGCGATAAAACTGGTAGCATTGTCACCACGGCCTTTAAAGCCATCTTCAGGAAAGGGCGAACCTCTCAAAAACTGCAAACAGATACCAGAAAATAATTTTTAAACAAGTTGTTTCAGAAATTATTAAAACAGCATGCTGTTCATCATTTTGTAATGCACAAAGAGGTAAAAGTTGTTGCTATAGAGCAGTGGTTCCCAACCTGTAGTCCGGGGACCCCTGAGGGTCCGCGAAGCCTTCTCAGGGGGTCCGCGACTGCTTAGAAAATGAAAAAATATTAACAAATAATGACACATTAGGTCCCAAGCTTCCGGTAATGACTCAGTGGGGGTCCCCGGATTCCAATGATGATTCAGTGGGGGTCCCTGGGTTCCATTAATGATAAAGTGGGAGTCCACAGAAGTCAAAAGGTTGGGAACCACTGCTATAGAGAGCTTTAACTGAAGTTTAAAATCTAAGATGTGGAGATGTTTCACGGCCTACTACACCTACCGACATGAGGCTGTTCAACACGCATTAATACACTCTTAAAACGTCAGAACCATCAAAATGTCTTCCATAGAGGTAACGACCAATAATTCCTTAGCGGTGTGGAGAATAGTGTACGAGAGCCATTTCACCTCCAAGGTAAAGAAGTCTTTTTTAAAAGAAGGTGATCATGTTAGAGTTGAAAGCGGTCTTTACGACCTTTTAAGTGTAATGGTGACTGTCTAAAATAAAAGATTAAAAACCTGAATACAGACTGTGGCCTTCATTATAACCCTGGAGGTCTTCTGACTGCCAGGGCCACGGTGGCAGTCTCACCGCCGACGGGCCAGCGGTGAAGACCGTCACATTATGAGTGTGGCGGGTTGGCCTCTGCCAACCCACCATATCCCCACCTGTTCTGTCAGGGTGGTTGGACTCACCGGGCCAGATTTTACCATCTCTGACCCGGCGGTCGAATGAAGACCGCCAGCAGTATTAGGAGTCGGCTTTCCACCTGGGTTTCTGCGGCGGTAGCACCGCCATGAAAACCCTGGCGGAAAGGCTACCAGTGACAGGAAATTTCTTTCCTGTCACTGGTAGACGACTCCCCACCCCCCCTGCAAGCCCAATACCCTCCCAGCCCCCCCTCCATACCAGAACCCCCTACCAGAACAGTGCCCCCTCCCCCACCGTACAGCACCCCCTACCCCAACAGCACCCCTCCCCTATCAGTACAGTGCCCCACCCCCTCACCGCATATACATACACACACCCAGACACCCACACGCACCCGCATGCACTCACTCACTTACAAGCATCCATAAATGCATTCACTCACAAGCATCCATTCACGCACTCACTTCATCAATCATACATGTATTCACTCACAAGCATCAATACAGGCACTCACTTCAACAATTATACATGCATTCACACACCCATACACACACCACTACACACCTGCATACATACTCTCATACACACATGCAGACAACACCCACTCACACATGCATTCACAACACCCCCGACCCTTCCATCCCCCTCTCCTGTCAGACTATCGACTTACCTTGTCTGGTGTAGAAGTCGTCCGGCAGGGAACGGGAACAGGCGCTTCCACTGCCGGCAGCGCCCTGCCATCAGGACACCGCCAGGCCGTATTACAGGTTGCAATACAGCTGGTGGAGTCCTTTTGGCGGGGCGGGACAGTGGTTGAACCTCCATTGCACCTCCAACGGACAGCATGACTACTGGAGGATTTCCACCCAAGATGTGGTGGAAATCCTGCAGTAATATGGTGGTCGGAAGACTGCCAGTACTGGCGGTCTTCTGGCGCCCACGACTTTGGCGGTCTTGTAAAAATACTGCCAAAGTCGTAATAGGAACCTTAGTATTTTTATTCTGACACAAGGACACATGTTTAAAATGTTTTTAAAAGAGGACAGAAACACTTTGAAAAGTTATAAGGTTTATTTACAAAACTACACACCTGCATACATACTCTCATACACACATGCAGACAACACCCACTCACACATGCATTCACAACACCCCCGACCCTTCCATCCCCCTCTCCTGTCAGACTATCGACTTACCTTGTCTGGTGTAGAAGTCGTCCGGCAGGGAACGGGAACAGGCGCTTCCACTGCCGGCAGCGCCCTGCCATCAGGACACCGCCAGGCCGTATTACAGGTTGCAATACAGCTGGTGGAGTCCTTTTGGCGGGGCGGGCCAGTGGTTGAACCTCCATTGCACCTCCAACGGACAGCATGACTACTGGAGGATTTCCACCCAAGATGTGGTGGAAATCCTGCAGTAATATGGTGGTCGGAAGACTGCCAGTACTGGCGGTCTTCTGGCGCCCACGACTTTGGCGGTCTTGTAAAAATACTGCCAAAGTCGTAATAGGAACCTTAGTATTTTTATTCTGACACAAGGACACATGTTTAAAATGTTTTTAAAAGAGGACAGAAACACTTTGAAAAGTTATAAGGTTTATTTACAAAACTGTTTTTTCATAGTACAAGCATCACACTGACATTCTTACTAAAGAAATAAAAGAATAAAAACTTCAAAATGTTAACTTTGGCAAAACTATACACACAAACACTGTCACACATATACATAGGTTCAAACATCTAAAGAAAAATCATACATTTAACCATGTGTTCATTTTAGACAGTGTATTGTTTTTAGGTTCCGTAGGCAGGCCGCAGTGCTCCAAGTGGGGAATACCTCACATAACCTCAACATCGTCTCATACGCCCACGACACCCAGCTGATCCTCTCACTCACCAAGGACCCCACCACCGCCAAAACTAACCTCCATGACGGAATAAAGGCCATCGCCAACTGGATGCAGAGCAGCCACCTGAAACTGAACTTGGACAAGACAGATATCCTCATCCTCGGCTCCACCCCCTCCGCCTGGCACAACTCCTGGTGGCCGGCCACTCTAGGAACTGCACCGACGCCCACCGACCACGCACAGAACCTGGGATTCATCCTGGACTCATCCCTCTCCATGAACCAGCAACTCAATGCCGTCTCATCGTCCTGTTTCAACACCATCCGCATGCTCCGCAAGATCTTCAGGTGGACCCCCACCGAAACCAAAAGGACTGTCACTGAGGCCCTCTTCAGCAGCAGACTGGACTACGTCAACGCTCTCTACGCGGGTGCCCGGCCAAACTCCAGAAAAGACTGCAATGTATACAGAATGCCTCCGCACGCCTCATCCTCGACATCCCACGCTGCAGTCACATCTCGGCCCACCTGAGACACCTATACTGGCTCCCCGTCAACAAGACGATCACCTTCAAGCTCCTCACCCACAAATCACAAAGCACTCTACAACGCCAGTCCAGCTTACCTTAACAAATGACTCACCTTCTACACCCCCAACCGACAACTCCACTCCACCAACCACGCCTTCACCACCGTTCCACGCATCCACAGGACCACAGCCGGCAGCAGATCATTCTCCCACCTCACCGCCAAGACCTAGAACACCCTTCCCATCCACCTACGGCAGACCCGGGACCTGCTGAACTTCAGAAGACGCCTCAAGACCTGGCTGTTCGAGCAGTAGCAACACCCCCTCCCCCACCTTCCCACTTCAGCACCTTGAGACCCTCACGGGTGAGTAGCGCGCTCTACAAATGATTGATTGATTGACTGATTGATAGTCAGGGAAAGAAAGAGGATGCTGGTATCTTAGGGAGGGGGTTAAAAACAATAGGTGTTGGAGTACGTGTGGTGTTATATCTCAGATCCTTCAAACTTTCAGGCAGTCTCCTGTGTTCGGCATTACTGATGATCTATCATCGAAGGAATGTTGAGTTCCACAGAGGCTCGCAGAAACTGTTCCCAACCTTTAGGCACTTTCTCGAGAGATTAGGCCCCCATTGTGATATTGTCGGTAAGTTATCAAGCGGCGGAAATACCGCCAACAGGCTGGCGGTAATTACTGCCAAATTATGACCATGGCGGTGAGAGCTCCCATAGACAGCCAATGTACCACACCATTCGCTAGGGAATTAACACCACGCACCATGGCGGTCGTCATCAACAGCCAGAGGGAAGACAAAGTACCGCCCACCATATTATGACACAGGAAACCGCCAGGATTTCCGGGGCGATGCCAACATCATCAAAAGCTTGCCGGAAACAGAACACAGAAAACAAAAGACTCACCAACAAGTACACAGAGGACTCCGCCGCTGCCATGGAACCGGAACTTCCAGTCTTCCCGATGATCATCTACGCCATGCTCCACCTGGAACACCAACGCCGATGAGTACAGCAGCCTAGCAAACAAGGGAGGGAGGAAAATGAGAGTGACACACACACACACACGCACAACACACACCAGACACACACACACACACCATACACACAACCAGATGCAGACATAAACCAATTGCACATGACACACAGCACAATAAGATATGGACCAGATTTCGGAAGTACTGAATATGTATTAGCAAGGGAAAAGTCACCACATGAACCAGATATGTACAATTGTCCACAAAGGGTCAATGCCCAGTCCAAAGTACAAAGGGCCCACATGGCCACAGGGCACAGTCCAAGGCCCAACTTGTCTCCTGACACCAACTGCACAGAACTTTGCAGGGGCATAATTTTGTAAGTGGGCAGGCACCTCAGGGGGATGGGGGTGGTGGGGTACTTCAGCCGAAATTGGGAACTTTCCCACTGTCTCATCTGGAGGTGAGGACTGCACTATGTCAGCAGGTGAAGGTGCCTCCTTGGCAGCCTCTGCTGGAGGTGAGGGCTGCACTGTCTCAGTGGATGAAGGTGCAACCTCTGCAGGAGGAGTGGGCTGCAGTGCCTCAGCTGGAGGTGAGGGCTCCATTATCATTGGTGGTAGTGGTGGTGGTGGTGGTGTTGTCATCCTGCCCGCCTCTGCTGGAGGTGAGGGCTGCACTGTGTCAGCACTTGGAGGTGCCTCCTGGACAGCCTCTGCTGGAGGTAAGGGCTGCACTGTCTCAGCGGGTGAAGGTACAACTTCTGCAGGAGGAGTGGGCTGCTCTGCCTCAGCTGGAGGTGAGGGCTCCATGACCACTGGTGGTGGTGGTGGTGTCATCCTGCCAGCCTCTGCTGTAGTCAAGGGCTTCTTCCCCTTCATGGCAGATGTCGAGGGCTTCTTCACCTTCATGGCAGGAGTTGAGGGCTTCTTCCCCTTCATGGCACGAGTTGAGGGCTTCTTCCCCTTCATGGCAGGAGGTGCGGCCTCCTTCCCCTTCATGGCAGGAAGTGCGGCCTCCTTCCTCTTTATGGCATGAGTTGAGGGCTTCTTCCCCTTCATGACAGTGGCTGTGGGATCCTTACACTTTCTGGCGGGTGGAGTGTAAACTATCACTGTCTTGCCTCCACGACTAGTAGGTGCCTCCACTGTCCGCATGAACTGTTTGGCAATGGGCAGGGTCATTGGGACCCGGCTCTAACGGGCACGACAGTGGGGGAGGGGAAGGGAATAGGTCAAGTTGGGCAAGGGAAAGCTTTTTAGGGATGGTGGGGCGGGAAGAGGGAGGAGGGATGGGAGTGGAGTATGAGGGAGTGGTTGTTGGAGGAGTACGTCTGCTGGACTTGGGTATAGGTTCATGGGGAGTGTGCTGATCTGAGGTGGATAGCTGTTGGGTGTCTGAGTGGTTGCGGTTGTGACCTTTAGGATGAGGGGGGACATACAGGGTTGGAGAGGACACAGGGGATGCGTGCATGGATGGTTTGAAAGCGTCTGCCAGTGAGGTGTGTGTGCTGCTCAGTGTGGTGATGCTGGTGGTGGATGTTGAAGCAGTGCATGCAGGTGTGAGTGTGGATGTGACTGTGAGGGAGGTGGAGGAGGAGGAGGGGGGGAGACAGTGGAGGCAGTGGATGTGGTTGTGTCTGCAACTGTCTGGTGTTTGCGTGAGTGCTTGTGTGTTGAAGTGTGGTGCCTGTGTTTGACTGTGCTACTCTGGTCTGTTGTCTTCTGTGCATGCTTGTCTGTATGTGTGCATTGGATGGGTTGGGGTTGAGGAGACTGGGACTGGGAAGTGGTAGTTGGAGGGGGGACGGTATGGACAGGGACAATGGCTGCCATCAGAGAGGAGGCCATAGCCTGAATCGATCTCTGTTGGGACGCCAATCCACTGTGGATGCCCTCCAGGAATGCATTCCATTGCTGCATCTGGGATGCCGCCTCATGGATGGCATTCACAATTATTGACTGCCCTACAGAAATGGATCTCAGGAGGTCAATAGCCCCTCACTCAGGGCAGCAGGGCTCACTGGGGCAGGGCCTTAGGTGCCTGGGGCAAAGGAGATGCCCACCCTCGTGGGTGAGCGGGCACGGGCAGCTCGCTGAGGGGCTGCTGGGGGGGCAGTGCTGGTACGGGGGTGGCGGCTGTACCTGTAGCTGGGGTGGTCACAGAGGTGTCCGCCACCACCAAGGAGCTCCCAGATAAGGAGGTATCTGAGTCAGTGTTATCACCGCCTGTCTCCGCCGTGGTGCTCCTTTCGCCCTCTATCCCACCGGTCCCCTTGGCGTCGGTGGACTCTGCCTCCTGGGTCCTGTGGGATGCAGCTCCCTCTGTCACCGGTGCCCCTGCTCCTCTGCCAGATGATGCTAATGCACACATGGACAGGATGACAGAAAATAAAGGGGAGAGAGAGAAAGAGAACACTGGGTCAATTACTGCACCAACATCACTTTTGGCATACACAGCACCGTCACACACAGGGATCAGGACTGAGCACGGTGCATTGCACTGCCATTGATTCGGCTAGATGCCACAGCAAGATGAGTGCCAAACACCGCCAACTGCATGCCTTCTGGGACCCACTAAGCCCTGTCTGACATGGAATGCAACCTAGCTAGGTTACCTTGTTTTCCCTTTCAACCAATACCCTGAGCTGGAGCACGCTGCAATGACTGGCCTGGCATTAAGGGGCACCCACTAACTGACACTCACCACCCGGATCCCATGCCACCTACCAATTATTGAAGTAATGCCCACTGTACTCACCCACTTGTGGCAGCTGTGATGCCCTCAAGCGCCCATCCAGCTCTGGGTAGGCCACCACCAGTACGCAGGCCATCAGGGGGGTCAGGTTCTGACGGGCACCCCTTCCTCGTTGGGAGGCCATCCCCAGCTGGGCCTCTGTGGTCTTCCATGGCCAGTATCTCCGGTCCTCCCACTGTTTCCGACAGTGGGTGCTCTGCCTGCCATAGGCCCCCAGGGTCCGCACGTCCTTGGGGATGGCATGCCATAATCCCTTCTTTTGATGGGCGCTGACCTGCAGAGGCGATACAGACAGGAGGACACCATTACACATACAATCCAGCCTGTTACAGATATGGCCCTCCAATCCCATTTTCATCAACATTGGCACACACATCTGCCGGCGAACACCATGTACACCTCCACAAAACATCACCCCCATGACATGAAGCTTGCTCACACATATTCATCCATCCTTCCCACATGCATTGTGCCCAAGGTGTACACATCTGTTCGTCTGGAGTCCCATACAGCAGTCCGTACAGGGGTAGGACCCCATCTGCCAATCTCTCCAACTCCTCCAAAGAGAAGGCAGGGGCCCTTTCCCCATTCACACGGGCCATGGTAGGTTCCAGACACAGGTCATAGCAGCACATGCAGTGTTGGTGTTCTCCTGTTGAAGGTCAGGATACAAGTGAGCAATCAAATTGAACATGACAGTCACGTCTGCGGCGGTGTACACCGTCACCGATCCCCATTGGCCACTGTACTCCATAGAGCCCCATATTATCCAATGAGGAATTGCACGGTGGTGCAAGACCGCCTCCTGCCACGACGTCCTACGTCGGCGAAGTTACCTCACTTCCACCTGTCCCTACATACAGGACAGGCGGTCACTATGTCATGGTGATGGACAACAATCAGAATAACCTCATTGCCTAGATTTGCACATACCTGTCTTTCCCACTGTTCCATCACATAAATGCAACATGTACACTGAGGTTGTGGTTCCAATGTTCAAATTGTGATAGCCTACTCACTCTTGTGTCCCTTAGATTCCTACCGTTGTGGATGAATGGGAGGAGAAGGCGAACCCCTGTGTACAGACCCTTTGTGGACTTGGCTACACTGGAGGACAGGCACATCATACTCACCTATAGACTGGACAGGGCCACAATCACAGAGCTGTGTGCCCAATTGGAGCCTGACCTGATATCAGCTATCTGTCATCCTACTGGGATCCCCCCTGTTGTGCAAGTGCTATCAGTGCTCCATTTCCCGGAAACTGGTTCTTTCCAAGTGACAGTGGGCTTGGCAGCTGGAATGTCACAGCCAATGTTTTCTATTGTGCTGGCAAGGGTCTTGTCTGCCCTGGTGAAACACATGTGCAGCGACATTGCTTTTTCCCAGGTGGAAGATTTCGCCACTGTAAAGGCAGGATTCTATGCAATGGCCCGAAACCCCAATATAATTGGTGTGATTGACAGTACACATATTGTGTTAGTCCCCCTCCTCCAGAATGAGCAGGTGTTCAGGAATCATAAGAGTTTCCACTCACTGAATGTGCAAATGGTTTGTCTGGCGGACCAGTACATCTCCCATGTCGCTGCCAAGTATCCTGGGTCGTTGCATGGCGCCATCATCCTGAGGAATAGCAGCATCCAAATGTGATAGCCCAAATACAGAGGCACAGGGTGTGGCTAATAGGAGAGCCAGATCCCTCACCCACTGTATGTCATTGCATGCCTTCAGGTGTTCTCCATTTTGGATTGTGGAAGGCTAAATGTTGTCCCTCAATACTTGCATGTGACTCTGGCTATCCAAACCTATAGTGGCTGCTGACCCCTGTGAGGAATGCCAGGACAGGGGCTGAGGACCGTTATAATGAGGCACATGGGTGAACCAGAAGAATAATCTCGCGGACCTTCGGCCTCCTGAAGGCCAGGTTCAGGTGCCTTCATCTGACAGGTGGATCCCTGTGCTACTCACCCGGAAAGGTATGCCAGATAGTAGTGGCATGCTGCAGGTTGCACAACCTGGCCCTCAGACGACATGTGCCTTTTCTGCAGGAGGAGGGGACTGGAGATGACCCTGTGGCAGCAGTGGACCCCTGAGGACAGTGAGGATGAGGAGACACAGGATGAGGATGAGGACAACAGAACATCAGTTATACAACAATACTTCCAATGGCAAACAGGTGAGACAGTGGAACTGACCATTACTCTGACTATTTATTTATCTGTGTGCCTGTGGAGTGATGGCATTCACGTCCTTTGCATCTCAACTTACTGTCATCTATGGCTTCTCATTTTCCAGATGTTGGTGATATGACAACATTGTCCTGATGTGATCACTACAGACAGTTCAAGGCATTATTTGTTAGCTATCACAGTGTTCAGATCATTAGCAATCAATGTGACTGTTCCCACAAATGCACATTTAAGACACATAAAACAGTGTTACTCACATTGTGTTCAAGGGTGTTTATTGTAGTGCAATAAAATTGAGGGTAAAGTGCAATGGAATGGGGTGATGCTGGAGGCAAGTCCAGGGTATTGTTCCAGTCAGTTTGTAGCACAGGTCCAGTGTCCAAGGGGCCATAGGAAGGGGAGAAATGGCATTTCAACGTGGACAAGGTGACAGGGTGGGACACAAGGGGGACAATCAGGACAGTCTCATTTCCTGGGGTCGGTCTTGGTCTTGGCAAGTGTCTCTGGCTTCTGTCTGGGTCCCAGGGAACGTTTGAAGGGTGGTTCACCTTCTGCAGGGGGAGGGATGCTGGTGGCCTCTGGGTCCTGTGAAGGGGCCTCCTGTCCACTAGCTGCAGGGGAAGTGGAGGGTGGTCAATAGACTGGCTAGTGGTAGGGGCCAACTGCTGTGCAGTCCATTCACTCATGATGTAAGCCATGTTTGACAGCACCCCTGCTATGGAGATCATGGTGGTGTTAAGGGCCTGCAAGTCCTCCCTGATCTCCTGATGGTGTTCCTCCTCCAGTGCACAGCGGTCCTCCCAGTGTCCCTGTTGCCCAGTGCCCCTGAACGGTGTGCCCACTGCCACTGACCCTAGGTCCCTGACTGTCTTGGGTATGAGGTGTGGACTGGGGTTCCTGTACAGGTGGCGCACACTGGTGATTGACGTGTCCTTGTGACAGAGGTGTGGGTACGCTTGGTGGGTGCTGTAGTGTGGGTAACTGATGCGGAGGCTCTGTGGTGGACTGTGGTGACCGACTGTCCATTGGTCCCTGATGGGCCAGGTTGTTGATCCAGCTCCTGGAGTCCAGAGTTACTGTCATCACTGGGGGCATCTTCTGTTGAGGGACTGGATAGTTGCGGCACCTCCTCTCCAATGACATTGGGTGGGGCACCTGTGCGGATGTAAGTGATGTATTATGCTTCATGTCTGTGACATGTTGTACATACCTATCTTCCATTCCATGATTGCTTTTGCACGACCATCTTTGATTGTCTTGGTGATGTATTGTGGAATTGTTAGTTCCCTTATGCTGTGCATATTTTTGTGATGGGTGTCCATGCAGGGCTGGGAGGGCTGTTCATGCATTGGTATGGCATGCAGGGCTGGGCATTGGAGTTAGTCATATGTGTATGTGCAGTGTGTGAGATGGAGTGGAGTGGAGTGATGGGAGTGAGGGTGAGGGGGTGTAATGGCATGCAGGTATGGGGGTGATAAGTGGTAAATGTTGACTGTGTCCAGTCCTCCGGCTACTCCAGCGAGACTCTCATGATGTAGTATCCCAAGACTTGCTCCTCCCATGCTGTGAGCTGTGGGGGAGGAAGTGGGGGTCTACCGCCAGTCCTCTGTATGGCGACCTGGTGCCTTGCTGCCACGGAACGTGCCTTCCCCCGTAGGTTGTTCCACCTCTTCCTGATGTCGTCCCTTGTTCTTGGATGTTGTCCCACGACATTGACCCTGTCCACGATTCTCCGCCATAGCTCCATCTTCCTTGCAATTGATATCTGCTGTACCTGTGCTCCAAACAGCTGTGGCTCTAACTTGACTATTTCCTCCACCATGACCAGTGTTGAACTTTTTTGCTTATGCAGGGTCACCCCCAATCTTTTTGCCTCCTGCCTCCTATTCTTTCTGACCTGTTGCTGTTGGCTTTTGAACTCTGAGCACTTTACCACTGCTAACCAGTGATAAAGTGCATATGCTCTCTGTGTAAATTGTATTGTTGATTGGTTTATCGTTGATTGGGATATTTGATTTACTGGTAAGTCCCTAGTAAAGTACACTAGAGGCACCAGGGCCTGTAAATCAAATGCTACTAGTGGGCTTGCAGCACTGGTTGTGCCACTCACATAAGTAGCTCTGTGATCATGTCTCTGTGTGTGCAGTTTAACTGTAAATTCGACTTGGCAAGTGTACCCACTTGCCAGACCTAAACATTCCCTTTTCTTACATGTAAGGCACCCCTAAGGTAGTCCCTAGGTAGCCCCAAGGGCAGGGTGCAGAGTATGGTTAAGGTAGGACATATAGTAATGTGTTTTATATGTCCTGACAGTGAAACATTGCAAAATTAGTTTTTCACTGTTGCAAGGCCTGTCCCTCTCATAGGTTAATATGGGGGCTACCTTTAAATCTGATTAAAGTGTAGATTCCCTTTGGGAGTAGATGGACATGTGGAGTTTGGGGTCTCTGAGCTCACAATTTAAAAGTACATCTTTTAGTAAAGTTGATTTTGAGATTGTGCATTTGAAAGTCCCACTTTTAGAAAGTGACCATTTTCTTGCTTATACCATTTCTGTGATTCTGCCTGTTTGTGGATTCCCTGTGTGGGTCAGTTTGACAGTTGGGCTAGTTGCACCTCACACTAGACAGTGACACAAAAGGAGCTGGGGTGTAGTCTGCATTTCCTGATGAGCCATCTGTGATAGGAGGGAGGAGTGGTCACTTACACCTGAAAGGGCTGTTCCTGTCCTCACACAATGCAGTCTCCGACTCGCTGGTGAGTGTCTGGGGCCTGGCCTGGGCAAGGCAGGATTTCACATACAAAAGAGACGTTACTTTGAAGTAGGCCTACTTCAAAGGAGAAATTCGGCACAGGAAGGGCACCCAAGACCAAAGACTTTAGAACACTTCTGGACATCAAGAGGAACCGCTGCCTGGAGAAGAGCGGAAGAGCTGAGGAGAAGTACTGCCCTGCCTGTGACTGTGCTTTGTGGAGCTACCCTGCAGTTGCTGCTTCTGCCAGAGTAAGAGGGCAAAGACTGGACTTTGTGTGCCTTCCATCTTGTGAAGAAATCTCCAAGGGCTTGATTTAGAGCTTGCCTGCTGTTGTTTGAAGTCTCAGGGACAGCAAAGACTTCTCTCTACCAGCACCTGGAGTCTCTTGAGAGACTCCTGCTCTGACAAGTGGTGCCCTATCCAGTCTCTGGGCCCTTGAAAGGAAAGCTGGTGGAAATCCAAGGAAATCGACTTCGGACCTACGACGCTGCTGAACCCGGTGACGCCGCCTGCAACCGACTCTGTGATCTTCGCTGGAACTCGACGACCTTCACAGGCCCGACGCCGCTGCAGCCCCCTGAAGTCCATGACTCAGTGGAAGTCGCCGCACCATGTCGTGACCGACGCCGCTCGAAGTGCGCGGATTCAATGTTTCACACAGACGCCGCGATCCCCGACTTCGCGCATCGACTTGTTTTCACTCTTCACCAAAGGTACTGTACTTGGGGGTCTACACGACTCCATGTCCGGAGCCGCTGGTGTCGACTGGTTGGGAACAACTCCATCACGACACCGTGTTAACACCTCATCAAAGCATTTTGTGTTTCTAAGCGCTATTTTTTAGTTTAATCTTTAAAAATTCATACCTTGACTTGTGCATGTCGGATATTTGTCGTTTTGGTCTTGTTTTGTTTAGATAAATATTTCCTATTTTTCTAAACTGGTGTTGTGTCATTTTGTAGTGTTTTCATTAAGTTGGTACAAATACTTTACACCTAGCACTCTGAAGTTAAGCCTACTGCTCTGCCAAGCTACCAAGGGGGTAAGCAGGGGTTAGCTGAGGGTGATTCCCTTTTACCCTGACTAGAGTGAGGGTCCTTGCTTGAAAAGGGGGTAACCTGACTGTCAACCAAAGACCCCATTTCTAACAACCCGCAACTCCTCATCTGTGAAACTGAGGTGCCTTTGTGGGTCCATAGGTGTGTGATGTGTGTAAGTGTGTGGGTGTTGAGTGGTGTGATTGGGTGTGCGTAGTGGAGCACATGAGGGATGTATGGGTGTGTTTGTATTTGTCGCAGTGGTCTTGATGTCTGTCTGGTGGCAATGATTTGCATTCGTAAAGCGGTGTGTAATGTGGGTGGGTGTTTTATAGCAGTGGGAGTGGGTGGGAGTGGTGTGTGTATGGGTGTCAGGTGTGTTGTTTGAATTGGCCAATGTTGTGTATTTTAGTATTTGGGTGTCCATTCTGAGTGCAGCTGTGTGTACCGTCACTGGTTTACCACCGTTGAATGTCCGCAGTGGGTCATGATGTGGTGGGCATTGTTCTGTTGGAGGAACGCTATAGGTGTTGGGACCGACAGTTCAACACTGACCTTTGGGCTGGCAGATTTGTGTATGTGGCTGTATTCTGTCGGTTTGGTGTGTTTATGTCATAGTATGCCGAACAGATATCCGCCACCGAGGTGGTATGTTGGCGTTTGTCAGCGTGACGGTAACTGTGATTTACCGCCAATGTCATGATGAGGGCTTAAGTGTTTTGGGGTGTATAAAACCTTTGACTAAGTCATGCATGTGAGATCCAACAACTGGTTGACGTTTGTAGAGACATTTGCTTCTATCATTCCACAAGGACAGGTCTTTAGAAGATTACATTTTACTTAGAAACCTTTGAGTGGTACCTCTGTACCTTGACTTATATTTTTTTTAACTTCTTCAACACTGATATATGAGGATGGTGGTGGTGGTTCTTGAGTTATTGAAGGGAGTTGTGGAGGCTGCTCAGAATCAGGGGCATACAGAGTCAACCAGTTTTTTCAGCATTTAATTACCTGTAATATTTTTTTTAAGTTTTGAAGAGCGCTGGACTAACAACCTGGTTTGTTGTAAGGTTTTAAATCAGTATGGGCCAGATGTAGCAAGTCGGCAATTTGCGACCTGCAAATTGCGAGTCCCTGCGACTCGCAATTTGCAAGTCGCAAATTGCTATGCAGTACGGTGTCTCAGACACCGACTGCGACTCGCAATGGGGTCGCAATGACCCACCTCATGAATATTCATGAGGTGGGTCGCAAATTGCGGCCCCATTGCGAGTATAGGCACTCGCTAACATGGAGGCCTGCTGTCGTCAGCAGACCTCCATGTTTGCGACCTGCTTTTCAATAAAGCATTTTTTTTTTTTTGAAGTGTAGCCCGTTTTCCTTTTGTTTCTTTTTTTTTCAGGGCAGGGAGTGGTCCCTTGGACCACTCCCTGCCCTGAAAAAATATTTTGGGGTCCAGTCACAAACTGGAAGGGGTCCCATGGGGAAGCCTTCCAATTTGCGATTGGGTTACCATCCACTTGAAGTGGATGGTAACTGCGATGCCATTTGCGACCGCAAATGCGGTCGCAAATGGTATTGCATCCCAATGCGACTCGCAAATAGGAAGGGAACACCCCTTCCTATTTGCGAGTCTGGAATGCATTTTGCGAGTCGGTAACGACTCGCAAAATGCATTTCTGCATTGGGATACGCGTTTAGCGAGTCGCAAACGGCAAATTTTGCCGTTTGCGACTCGCTAAACGTTTGCTACATCTGGCCCTAGGTTCTTAAAATGTGTTTAATCTCTGTGTCCAGGAGCTTCGTCTTATTTTCCCAAAAATTCTAGGCCTTGCCCATAGATGTCTCCAACTGTTCCAGCTGCAGTCGGGGTACCAAGCACATCTTTTGGGCATGATCCATTAGCTCCCTGTTAGGAGGCTAGTAATGAGCGGTATAGCTATGCCCAATAAAGAAACTGTAAAACCTCCCAACTGCTTTACCAGTTTCTTAGAAATGAGAGAAGCCCAGTTATTACTGAGCTTCTTGATAAGGTGAAACGTCTTCTTCAAAACCCGGAACTAGAGCTCTGACATAGGGACATTACCTTTTAGGATGTTTAGGACAATTTCTGAAATGGCAGCCACTAAATCGTACGAAGCCGCACGCAGGATGGCCTTTCTTTGCTGAGGGTTAGCTGTGACTATCATTTTTAGGAGGGCTAAATTACGGCGCAGATGCTTTGACATGGTTGATACCATGTATTCTAAGGTCTAGAGCGTAAATGTTACAGGATTCTCTTTAACAATTCTTTTTATAGGCTTTGGGCTTCCTTTTAAGTGTGTAAGTGATGGGTGTAGAAAATCCAGCACGAAGTCTGAAGTCTTCTAGTGTATTGGGTTTTAAGCCTGCCAGCAAGTTACCATGGGGTTTCTTTGTTGCATTGTTAAAGGCTTCCAAAAAAAACTGGGTGGGTACATCTGTTTAGCTATAACGGATATCTGTTGTTTGTCTCAGGGGTTTTAAATCAAACCAAGTATGAGGTGTTGGGAACTATAGAATGACTGCTCTTACCCTTGTAAAACAGGTTCTGCACAATGTAAGATAGGCTTAGATTCTGATGGTGTGAATATTGAGTAAAAGTTTTCTCTATCTCAGGGTGACTCACATCTTTGCTCATAGGGTAATCTACAATCACCATGTTTACAAGGCGTGTAGGTAACAATGCATCATTGTTGAGATTATTCGGTACCCCTTCTATAAATTTGATGTGTGGGAACCTTATGGATAGCTCTGTATAAAGATCTTGCCAACACAAATAAAGCCAACCAATATTATAAGGGGTTTGGGATAAAACACTGGGAGCATTTTTTAATAGTTTCTTTATAAAATAGCTTTTGACACAATTTGAGGGGCCTGCTAAATGCAGAAGAACTGGTGTTGGGTGACTCTGATGCATCTTTAATAATTGTATGGTAGGTTTTATATCCTTCAGTCAGGACCCTTTTATCAAACACTATGCAAGGTTTTATGCAGCTACTGGATTGTAATTTCCCACCGTTTTTTGGATCAGACTATGCTAGGTTGTTCTACAACAATTGTTTTATCATGTTAACAGTCGCTCGAGATAGAGTATTTGTTCTCCCAGTCCTTTAGACTGTCAAAGCTGCTTTTGATGCTATTATTTACATTTAAGATGATGGTTTTGACTTTCACACATATAGCATTGTTAGAAGTACTGTAAGAATAGGTATTGGGCTCGGATGACATGAACTGGACTATGTACTCATCCTTTTCTAACTCACTGGTCAGATCACCATGATATTCACCGAGTTGGGGATCTTCATTTCATAGTTTGCTCACAAAAATAACAGAGTCGGAAATGTGATACATACACCGGTCCTGAAGTTTATCCGATACCTTGTAAAGCTCTAAACGAGCATGAGAAGATGTGAAACAGGCAATGAAGATATTTATATTGTTACAACTTGTGGGGTACTCTTTTGTGTATTTCCAACACTGAGCTGCGATTTCGTCATCAATAAACTCACAGCTGGACACCTTGTAACATGGTGCCAAAAGATATTTATATAGTTTGTCAGGACTCTTTCTCTAGGGCCGCCTGTACCTCAGTGCTACACCAGGTCCCGGTGAGCACCCTTTGCTCCTCAGTGTGTCTGCACTCACTAGTCTTTTTACTTTCAGTGCAAGTGGCTGGGTAGACTTGACATTTAACTATCCCAAAGTATTTGTTTATGGCTTTAAAGTCCCAATTTATGATGTTGGGGTGACCTACTAGGTATAACTTCGTGTTGCTCACCAGTAGGTACAGACTCGTGAAATCGCAGTAATGTATTTTCTCCCACTCTCCCACGTCCCTGTGCAACTGTATAGCATTTGTAAAACTCCCAAATAAGGCGTTGCAGGACTCAAAAGGTAACTCATTGCTCTTAATGAAGGAGCATAGTTTTGCATCTGATGTTAATATATCTATCCACTCATGCTCCCAGAGGGATCTCAGAACAAAACCACAGTTTTCAACATATTGCGCCTTTGACGGAATACGTCTGTGCAAATGTTCAAATTTTGTACCCAACAGTTTATTAAATTGGTAGGGTTTGCAGCAGTGGGGACAACCGTGGAAAAGCAACTGTTGTTTTCAAAGGCTGTTGGCAAGCGTTAATTACAGTGTACCCATCTAGGAAATATGGGCTCACACAGTATTTACCACCAAGTAAGACGTGTTGGATGAAGATGTTTTCCTTGTCAGAGACATACATGAGCCATTGAATAGAAGGGGTAGAATAATGTTTCTGTTTACCATTATAGAGGCAGACGGCACTAGAGCTGTTTTGCAAAATAAAGAATGAGTCATACACTTTTGAGTTATGGGCCATCAGGGTATACATTTTGAATTTTCTCTAAAAGGATGTGCTAAGGAATTTGTTCACGCAAGAAGGGCCTTCAAGCTCCCAACTTTCAGCTGAAGTTAGATGGTGCGTGAAAATATAGTTAGGCTGGTGCACTCTGGTCTCTTGGGATCATTCTATATCAAACACTATGGCCCTCATTATGACCCTAGCAGTCGGTGATAAAGTGGCGGTAATACCGCCAACAGGCTGGTGGTAACTACTGCCAAATTATGACCATGGCAGAAAGATCTCCGAAAGACAGCCAATGTACCACACCGACCGCCAGGGTGGAAACAACAGGCACCATGGCGGTAGCTGCTTACAGCCAGGCAAAAGTCAAAGTTCCGCCCACATATTATGACAAAACAATCTGCCACCTTTTCCGGGGCGGTACCAACGCCATCAAAAGCCTCGCGGAAGCAAATTACAGAAGTCAAAGGACTCACCATTGGAGACACAGGTAAGAACCACGCTGCCATGGAACGAGAACTGTAAGTATTTCCAATGATATTCTACGTTATGCTCCAACACGAACACCAACGCCAGCGAAGACAATGACGGTGAGTACAGACGCCTAGCACACAATGGAGGGGGGAAAGAGAGTGACACACACATGCACAACATACACCCCATACACACAACATACACAAAACCAGCTCCTTCCCCTTCTTGTTTGCTGGTGCAGGCTCCTTCTCCTTCTTGGTTGCTGGTTCAGGCTCCTTCTCCTTCTTGCTGGCTGGTGCAGGCTCCTTCCCCTTTTTGCTTGCTGGTGCAGGCACCTTCCCATGTCTGCTGGCCGGTGCAGGCTCCTTCCCCTGTTTGATGGCTGGTGCAGGCTCCTTCCCCTCCAGTATTTGTGGCCTGGAATCCTTTCCACCACGTGTAGGTGCAGATGGAACTGGGCCCGTGGACTGTGTGGCTGAGGTGCTTGGCTGGGTTCTTGATACCCTGGCCATATGTGCAGGACGGGGGGAGGGAGAGGTAGGGAAGAGGTCAATGGTGGAAAGGAAAAGCTTTTTAGGGACATTGGGGTGGGAAGAGGGAGAAGTAATGGGAGTGGAGGATGAGGAAGTGGTTGTTGGAGGTGTTTGTATGCTGGATTTGGGTGCAGGTGCATGGGTTGTATGCTGTTTTGAGGTGGATGGCTGTTGGGTGTCTGAGTGCTTGCGTTTGTGTAACTTAGGAGGGGGAGACAGACACATTGGGAGAGGACACAGGAGACGTGTGCATGGATGTTGTGGAGGTGTCTGCCAGTGAGGTGTGTGTTCTGCTTGGTGTGGTGATGATGCAGGTAGTGGATGATGATGTAGTGTATGCAGGTGTGAGTGTGGACGTAACTGGGTGGGAGGTGGAGGAGGAGGAAAAGGGGGAGACAATGGAAATAGTGGATGTTGTGTCTGCAACTGAATGGTGTTTGTGTGAGTGCCTGTGGGATGAAGTGTGGTGCTTGTGTTTGCCTGTGACACTCTTGGGTGGTGTCCTGTGTGCATGCTCATCTAGCTGTGTGCTTGGGATTAGTTTGGGTTGAGGAGAATAGGACTGGGAAGTGGAAGTTGGAGAAGGGATGGTAGAAACAGGGACCATGGCTGCCATCAGAGAGGAGGCCAGAGCCTGGATCGATCTCTGTTGGGCTGCAAATCCAGTGTGAATGCCCTCCAGGAATGCATTAGATTGTTGAATCTTGGCTGCCAGCCCCTAGATGGCAATCACAATGGTTGACTGCCCTACAGAGATGGATCTCAGGAGGTCAATAGCCTCTTCACTCAGGGTAGCAGGGCTCACTGGGGCAGAGGCTGAGGTCCCTGGGGTGAAGGAGATGCCCACCCTCCTGGGTAAGCGGACAAGGGCAACTCACTGAGGGGCTGCTGGGTGGGCGGTGCTGGTACAGGGGTGGCGGCTATACCTGGGGTGGTCACAGAGGTGTCCGCCACCACCAGAGAGTTCCCATCGGAGGAGGTATCAGAGTCTGTATTATCCCCTCCAGTCTCCGCCGTGGTGCTCCCCTTGCCCTCCGTCCCACTGGTGCCCTCAGCGTCAGTGGACTTTGCCTCCAGGGTCCTGCGGGATTCAGCTCCCTCTGTCGCCAGTGCCTCTTCTTCTCCACCAGATGATGCTAATGCACATAAGGACAGGATGACAAAACAAGAAAGGGGAGAGAAAGAGACAAAGGATACACTGGGTCAATGACTGCACCAACACCACCGTTGGAGTACAGAGCACCCTCACACACAGGACACAGGCAAGCGCACTATGCATTGCACTACCAGTGAAATGGCTAGCCACCAAGGCATGAGGACAGGCACACCGCCAACTGCAGCACAACTGGGACCCTTGCAGCCCTGGCCAGTAGTGGATGCTAATAAGCTAGGCAGTATTTTCGCTTCAGACCCCTAGCCACCAGAGGACCTATGCTGCTATGTCTGGCCTGGCCTAGGAGCACCCAAGGACATATAACCACCACCCGGATACCACCCCACCAGGTGTAAGTTGCAATGATAGCCCCTTGTGGCTGCTGTGTTGCCCTCAAGGGCCCATCCAGCTCTAGATAGGCCACTGCCAGTATGCGGGCCATCAGGGGGGGTCAGGGTTTGACGTCACCCCTTCCTCATTGGGAGGCCATTCCCAGCTGGGCCTCTGCGGTTTTCCGTGCCCAGCGTCTCAGGTCCTCCCACCATTTGCTACAGTGGGTGCTCCGCCTGCCATACACCCCCAGGGTCCGCACGTCCTTGGCGATGGCACACCATATACCCTTCTTTTGATGGGCACTGACCTGCAGAGGCAATACACACAGGAGAACACCATTAGACAAACAGTCCAGTCAGTTATACATATGGCCCACCATACCCGTTAACAGTACTGTTGCGATACATGTAGCCCAGCACTCAATGTGTACACAGCCAGGAGGACATCCCTCACCCCTTACACGGAGCCCTCACACACACCTCCATACATGCATGCCACATGCATCGTGCCCACAATGTACTCACCTATTGGTCTGGAGGCCCATACAGCAGTCAGTATTGGGATAGGACCCCATCCACCAGTCTCTCCCACTCCTCCGAAGTGAGCCCCTTTCGCCGGTCACACAGGCCATGGTAGGTTTCAGAAACAGGTCACAGCAGCACATGCAGTGTAGGTCCTCTCCTTTGGAAGGCCAGGTAACAAGTGAGGAATCAGTGAAAATGGCGGTCACGTCCGCGGCGGTGCATACCATCACCGCCGGCGAAGATCGCCATTGTACCACATAGGGCCCAATATTATCTAATGAGGAATTGCACGGCGGTTCCCGATCGCCTTCTGCCATGGTGCACAACGTCAGCGGAATTACCTCACTTCCACCTGTTCCTCCAAACAGGACAGGCGGACGCCGTTTCAGAGGTGGGGCAGGGCTATGGAATAATGCTGCGTCACAGGAGAAATAGGCACATACTGGACAAATCACACTCACCCATTACATATTTACAGAATGCAAACTACTGATGTGGCTCCATTGTTCAGTTTGTGACAGGCACCTCACTCTTTTGTCCCATAGATTCCTACCGCTACGGATGAATAGGAGATGGAAACATAATTCCATGTACAAACCCCTGGTGGACTTGGCTACACTGGAGGACAGGCACATAATACTCACCTATAGACTGGACAGAGCCACAGTCACAGAGCTGTGTGCCAAATTGGAGCCTGACCTGATATCTGCTATCCGTCACCCCACTGGAATCACCCCTCTTGTGCAAGTGCTCTCAGTACTCCATCTCCTGTCAACTGTTTTTTTCCAAGTGGCAGTGGGCTTGGCAGCGGGAATGTCACAGACAATGTTCCCAATAATGCTGACAAGAGTATTGCCTACCCTGATAAAGCACATGAGCAGCTACATTGCATTCCCCCAGGTTGAGGATATGGCCACTGTGAAGGCCGAGTTTTATGCAATGGGACATATCCCCAATATATTTGGAGCGATTGATGGAACACATATTGCATTTGCCCCCCCCCCATCAGAATGAACAGGTGTTCAGGTATCGTAAGAGTTTCCACTCCATGAATGTGCAGATGGTGTGCTTGGCAGACCAGTACATCTCCCACATCCAAGCTAAGTTTCCTGGGTCGGTGCATGATGCCTTTGTCCTGAGGAATAGGAGCATCCCCAATGTGATGGACAAACTACAGAGGCACAGGGTGTGGCTAATAGGTGAGCCCTGATTTCCACCCAGTATATGTTGGTGTATGGGTATGGTGTGGGCAATATAGGGTAGTGTGTGGCTAAATGGTGTCCATCAATAATTGCAGATGACTCTGGTTACCCAAACCTATCATCGCTGCTGACCCCTGTAGGGAATGCCAGGACAAGGGCAGAAGAACGCAATAATGAGGCACAGGGGCGAACCAGAAGGATAATTGAAAGAACCTTTGGCCTCCTGAAGGCTAGGTTCCAGTGCCTCTATCTAACAGGTGGATCCCTGTTCTACTCACGCAAGAAGGTCTGCCAGATAGTAGAGACATGCTGCTTGTTGCATAACCTGGCCCCCAGATGCCATGTACCTTTTCTGCAGGAGGAGGAGACTGGAGATGCCCCTGTGGCAGTAGTTGACCCTGTGGACAGTGAGGATGAGGAGGCAGAGGATGAGGACAACAGAACAACTGTAATCCATCAGTACTTCCAATGACACGCAGGTAAGACAGTGTAACTTTATATTTCAATGACTTTGGTTGTATTCTGTGTGGCATTGGTGTGCTGGTGATTCCCAATTCAACAGTGATATGACAAATACTCCTGATGTGATCTCTACAGCCAGCTACAGGTCATTAATCTATGCTCATTCTATGTACTATTCATTTGCAATGTTTGTACCTGTTTCAAACAATACATATTTGATATACATGATACATGATGTGGTGTGTATATGGGTGTCAAGTGTGTGCTGTTTGAATTGGCCAATCTAGTGTTGTTTTGTATGTGGGTGTCTCTTGTGAGTGCGGCGGCATGTACCGCCAATGGTTTGCCGCTGTTGAATGTCTGCTGTGGTGATTCGTGGGTCATAATGTGGTAGGCGTTGTTCTGTTGACGTAACGGTGTGGGTTTTGATACCGCCAGTTTATCACTGACCTTTGGTCTGGCAGATTGGTGTCTGTGGCTGAATTCTGTCGGATTGGTGTGTGTGTCATAATATGGTGAACGGATATCTGCCGCTGCGGCGGTAAGTTGGTGGTCGTCAGCGTGGCGGTAAGTGGGATTTACTGCCAATGTCATAAGGAGGGCCTATGTATTCCTCTGTTTTGGTCTGTGCCAGGCCTTTAGTCATGTAACACGTGCTGTATTCCCGAAAAAAAAAAACGCCTTACACAGGGGATATTTTATACCTTTGCATTTCTAGTCGGTGGCTGTGTAGCGACCACACACCGCACAGTCTGTTTTAGGGATGCACTGAATAATCCCAGTGTGTATGCTCAACCAGTTTTGTGAGCAACAGAATAGATTACATCTAGAACATCCCGCCTTCTGATCGGCGGCAACGATGCAGCCATCCCTTTGACATGTTTTACAGTGCATTTCACAGTGATGAGTTGTCTGTGTGTTGTAGATGTGATCGGAATGGGTGCACACGTTCTTGGCTCCTAGAAAACAATTCATGTTTAAGATACCATGAAAGTGATTTAATGATGTAGAATGTAAGCCGGGACACTTTTCACAGGCTCTCCGGATGTGAAGTACTTCCACGATGCATTACGGATTTTTTTCTCTATGATCAGCCCCTTTCGGGCAGGCTCTGGCTGAGATATACTTTTATGCTGAGCTCAGTTTTATAGCGATAAATTCTAAATTTACACTTTTTACTTATACTCGTTTTTTGGGCATCTCAATCGGATTTCCCCTGATGCCTATTATGTGGGGACATTACTACTTAGGCCAACATCGTATCTTGTCATCCATTACCCACCAGGCACTAATTGTTCTATTACTTTCTATACCCCAGGCTTATCATGGCCACCCACTGATCTCTCCAGCGCGTACTGACTGCACCTAGAGATTTATGACCACCATCAGTTTGTTTATGCCTCAACCGTATTTATGTATACAATTCGCACATCCAAAGGTATCTTACCCTTACTTGTTATTCACACTTTTATGAACTTTCACTCACATTTCAGCACACTATGCATCCATTCTTTTACCATTATAATTACTTTTTCTCCACATTGAGATGCACGTGCACTCTTTCCTCTTCTGGAGTCATATCCATGACAATATTACCTCGCATGATGTTGCCTGTTGAATTTTACTCCTGGTTATTTTGTCTGTCCTCCTTTTTAAACCTGATTTGATCAGCTAGTCACGGGACCCTTTTGGCACTCTCATGTTTCATCTTTCCTCACATCTACTTTGCGCATCCCTCTTTATAATTTACGTCATGATGCTAAACACTTATGCACACATTCTCTGGTTCTCTTTCTCCACCTCTTTACAAAAGATTTTGATGTCTGATTACTCCATGTACAATGTCCACTTGACCGATTTGTATATATTGTTCATCTATGTTTTCACAGCCTTGACAAAGTCTTGAAGACGAAACACGTGTTGGTTGTTTTGCTGTATGGACTTGTTGTTACATGTGGTCATCTGATTGTAACTCTGACCATTTATTATCATCTGGCTGTTCTGGATATATGGACTTACTGTACAACGTAGTCTTTGTGATTGAGATTTTGACTACCCACTTGCATCTATAATAAATTCCTGTACATCATCTTTCCAGACCGGACATCTACTTAATTCCTGAATATTATCTGGATCTACGACATGGGTGTGCCCTTGCCACTCTTCTCTTGTTATATAGGCAACCACCCACTCCTCAGTGTGTGGCCCTCTGACACCTGTGGTGGCAGGTGTTTTGGCTAGCCTGGCACCCATTACTTTGTTGTTCACATATGACTATTTTCTGATCATACATCCGGTTTACTTGTTGCTGATGTGCGAGCACCTGTTGGCATTCTCCACCTCCTTCGCCTGACTACTTCCACGATCCACTATAGTAAATAACTTTTACCATGGCAGCAAAATGGTCCTCAAAAAGACCCAGTTCTCTAAAGCCTACCAGTCTGTCTGGAGGTATTTCAAGCGCAGCATGGGCTTCAGCAGCTCCAAACAGGATGACAGCGTCATTAGTGCTGTGATCAATTAGTAACCCAGAGATGCTGGCTGCTAGACACATGTTGGTTGCGCCGGTGTTAAAGTTGAGAAACCGCTGCTGTGTTTTTTGCAATGACTTTACTGTAGAAGATACTCTTTAAAGGTCTGGAAACGCCACCCCATAGACCCCGAACAATGAGGGTAACTATTCTGAAGATCCCAAATGCTGCTATTTCTGCTTTCCTCTGTAAAAGTTTGGAAAGGTTTTCTGAAAAGTCCACAGCGTGAAACACGTTGCCGGACGTTCGTCTAATGAACAAGGGGCTGCCCATGGAAAAGGAACTGAAAGAAACCATTTGACCCCATGTCGTTTAACAACCACTCTTCAAGCATTTGTACAGAGTGGTGAATAGCTAAATAACCCTGATCAGATGAGTTTATGCTTTCTAAGTTAACAAACCAGAAGTCTTCGTAATACTCTGCAACTTTAAATCTCCCTACATTTTGCTCTCTAAAAACACCATCTCTTTAGCCTCAGATTTTGGAGGGATCTGACTCTGTTTCTGAGGCAGTATATTTTTATGCTTCCGTGTAGCACAAATTCTGGATTTCTTTAATTTACTGATTAAAAGCCTACGTTGCATAGCGCTATTAGCCCTCTTTTGTTTCATACAAGTCCACCTGTTTTTAGGCAGCCCCCTGGAGCCGGTTTGAACGGTCTTGGGAGTATTTGCTAGAGAGGCCCTCCCCGATTCCCTGGCTACAACCTTTACCTCAAGACTGTCTTTGTGTTCAGTGCTTCCGGGTCTCTCAGCTTTTTCCCATGAATGCTTGAAAAGCCTAGAGTGCCTGCTACCCTCTCTTAAATTTTTGTTGGGGGATCCAGTCTGTGCCATTTTAGGATGTACTGTCATGGTATTTGGAACTTTTCGGACCTGTCTGTGTGGTTCTCACTTCTTTTGGCTGTGCACACTCGTAAGAACCATTGCGCTTCAGTAAAGATGTCTTGTATCTTCTTTTTTTATTTGGAACTTTGGATTCTGTTATTAATAAAGCTAGAAGCCCCGCTCTTTGGTGAGCATTTCAGACCCTGTCAAGATGAAATAACGATATCTGCAATGGCTGGTTCGCAAGATTGTAATACCTCTCTTCCACACCTCTGTACCCTCTGGATTATCTCCTTCTGTCCAACCCTCAAGAGGCAGTTCTCGGTATCTGTCTTCCATAGTTTTATGGACTTCGAGTTCAGTTTGGATTTTAGTTTTCTTACAACCTGCTAAACGTCTTTCACATATGACCCATATACAGCTTTTTTGGCTAAATACACATATCCTGGTGTATAATCTGAGACTGAAGGGCGGGCGTACGTTACCCTGACTCTCCCTGAGCCCCGCTCCTGGGCCACCACGAACACCATTCGGAAGGTGTTTAAGGATAGATCTAAAGAGACAGTTTGAAAGTCCAGGACCAAGTGCTTCTTCTTCTTTAAGGAAAGACTACTTGTTTTTGGTTTGTGTTAGAAATGGGGTCTCTAGTTGTCATTCAGTTTAACTCTGTCCAAGTAGGGACCCTCATTTTAGTCAGGGCATGGGAGATACACAGGTCACAGTCCTTGCTCACCCCCTTGGTAGCTTGGCACAAGCAGTCAGGCTTATCACAGAGGCAATGTGTAAAGTATTTGCACAAACACATACAGTAGCACAGTAAAAACACCACAAAAGGACCCACCACCAGTTTAGAAATATAACCAGTATTTATCTGAATCAAACAAGACCAAAGCAACAAAAATCCAAAATGCACTGGAAAAGATTTACATTTTCAAAGTAAAAAGAGTCTCAATCCATAAGAATCAATAGATGTGTTGTTTTAGCACAAAGTACCTGGTATGCTCCAAAAATAAAGCTGCAGTGGCGAGCGTGCATGGGAGACGCAAGCAATGCATTGATTCCTTACTTGCCGATGCATTGATTCTTTCTCCAATGGGTATGTGATGCATTGATTCTTTCCTTGCAGGGAGGGGATACACTGCATTTCGGACAAGCAGCCTTGGGTCCATGTGGTGATGTCAAAGATTTTGACGTCCAAGGACAATGTGTGGAAATTCTAGACGCATGACAATGATTAATCTGTGCTGAGCTGGCTATGTATCGATTTCACCAGCGCTTCGTTGATTTTTCAGCTGAGATGCAGGTGCTGCAATTATTTTTCTGCTGCTCGGCTCCGGTGCTTGGATTTTCTCTCAGGTTCTGCCAGCTTCTCCTTCCATGGGCCCAGGAACAGTAAGAGAGCCCAGGTGTTGGCAGATGAAGTCTTTGATGTCCCTGATACTTCTTAACAGGAGGTAAGCTCCGTCCAAGCCACTGGAGAATCTTCACAAGTGGGATACACAGCAAAGTCCAGTCTTTGTCCTCTCTAAGGCAGAAGCACCAACTGCAAGCCAACCCAGCAAAGCACGCACAGCTAAGGGACAGTATTCCTCCTCACAGCTCTTCAGCTCTTCTCCTTGGCAGAGGTTCCTCTTGATCAAGAAGTGTTCTAAATGTCTGGGGTTTTGGGTCCTTTTGGACTTTTTCCCTTATGCAGGGTCATCCCCAGTCTTTTTGCCTCCTTCCTCCCGGTTTTTCTGACCTCTCGCTGTTGGCTCTAGGACTCCGAGCACTTTATCACTGCTGACCAGAGCTAAAGTGCAGGTGATCTCCCATCTAAAGTTGGTATGATTGGCTTATACCTAATTGGCATATTTAATTTACCTATAAGTCCCTTGTACAGTGGTACCTCTATACCCAAGGCCTGTAAATGTAATACTACTAGTGGGTCTGAAGCGCTGCTTCTGCCACCCACTGAAGTAGACTTTCCAACCTGGTGCCTGTGTGCGCAGTTTTCTGCCACAGGGACCTGGCATCTAAATTTACTTGCCAGGCCCAGAACTCCTCTTTTGCTACATGTAAGTCACTCCTAAGGTACGCCCTAGCTAGCCCTATGGAAAGGGTGCCATGTATGTGGAAGGCAGGACATGTGCCAGGTTGCATGGCCTGTCCTGGTAGTGAGAAACAGCATAACTTGGTGTCTCACTGCTGTGAATTCTGCCTTCTCATAGAATTGCATTAGAAATGCCCTGCCTTATGTGTAAGGGGTATTGTCTGATTTATGAGGGGTAGCGTAGGTGGGTTTGATATGGTTGTGATGGTGATAATAAATGCTGCTTACTGGTGTGGTTGTATTTTTTATTACTATCACAGAAATGCCACTTCTAAAAAGTGCACATTTATCTGTGCTTTTGACTCTGGTGTTTTGCAGCTTGACTCCAATCCACGTCTGGGCAGAGTGACAGTTGGGGCTTTGTGCATACTTTTCAGACAGCCTGTACACAGGGAGGGTGAGGTGTCACAGAGGTGCACCTGCATACTGAATAGTCTTTCTGGGCTGAGAGAAGGGAGAGGCGGGGCACACCTACATTTGTAAAGGCTGTGCCCTGGCCTCACACGATAGAGTTGTTAACCCCCCACTGATGTTTGGAGCCTGTGCTGAAGGAGAGAGGGTGCACTCCCAGAACCAGTTGTAACTGGCTGGAACCTTCTCTCCCTGCCACTGCAAAACAATGTAAGGACTGAGTATAAGTACATGGGAATTTTCCCCACATTTTGGAGACATTGTTGAACTTACTTGAAACTGGACACATATTGCTGGAGGAACTCACCAGGAACCGCCATGGACTGCTGCTGCTGTGCTGACCTGTGACCCGCTTGGTCACCTAAGAGGAACTGACACTTGCCTGCATCCCCCTTGTGCTGGCCTGCTGTTGGGCTCTGCCCCCCTGTGCTTCATTATTCCCTGTCCCCCAGGGGCTGGGTGCCATGGCCCTAGACCCCTGCAACAAGCCCATAGCGCCTGGAGAGCACGTTGCCAACCATTTCAGAAGCGCTGTGAAAGCGCCTTCTGAGCAGTACATTTTGTTCACTGGAAAGTGCTTGCCAGGTAGTTCCATGCTTCGAGGAGCACGTTATTTTTGGCCAAAGATTCACCTCTGCGATCTGTGCTCTCTGGGAGAGTCCCCTGCGCTCGTAAGCGCTATGGAATGTCCCAAAATCACCACTGCGTCCCGGCGTGTGTTTTTCATAGAAGCGCCGGATTCGCACTGTGGCCGCCACCCCTAGGGCACCATTGAGTCAAGAAAAGGAGCGAGGGCGCTCCTACTGTGCCCCTGGGGCGAAGGGCGCTCTGAGGAGTGCCCCTGGGGCACAAGCAGGCACCTGCTTTAGTGTCTGCCTTCAGCTGCAGCCCGGGTGGGCCGCAGCATACAGTTTGAAGCCAGGTGGGGGAAGGAAACCTCATCGGAGGTTCCCCCAAGCCCCAAAGAGGCCGCCCTGCATTTCCTGTGATCGCGGGTGTGGCGAAAGCCTCGCTGGAGGCCACCCACGCCACCGGTCTCATTGTTGTGGCCCTGTGTGGGCCAGTACTGGCATTAGTGGTCTCCCCCACAGCGGATGGCCAGGACCGGCCCGGGAGAGTCGCTACAAAACCACAGGCCCCTGGAGCGGCCCGCTCGCAAAGTCAGAGGGGGTGCGTGGCACCCCCTCCTTTCACCCTATCTTGAGGATGTTGGCCCCCCTCGTGAGAGCCGGTTGAGGCCCAGGGGGCCCCTAGTGATCCCGGGTCCCCAAAGGGGCCTGTCCAGGAGAGAGAGGAGGTGCGTGCTGCCCTCCTCTGATCTAAAGGATAAGGGAGGCCCTCGATTTGCACAGAGGAGTGCTGGGGGCCCCATTTTTCACCTTCTTCATTCTTTGGGCACTAGAGGTACCTTCATCTTTTACAGGTATTCCCTAAAGGACCAATATATTTATAATGTAAAGTTATTTCTAAAGACTTTGTTGATTGCTATATATTGCCTGCCTGTTTGATGATGCTTTTACATATGTGTGCAGATGTTCCTTTTATGGACATTACTTGCTGATATGTATTCCTATGACTTGCCATATGTTTCTAATGTTCCCACTATGGGCGTTTTATGATACTATTATGACAAGTGCGTATGTGTAATAACGTGTTTCCTGACTACTGCTTATGTTGCAGAATACTGAGTAACCTGTGTTTTATGTGTGACTACTGCTGGTTTGCAGAGTAAGTAATGTGTAGCGGTCTGACAACTGCTAAGGTGGCAGGATAGTACTAATATGTGATGTTTGGTCTAATAATTGCATTGTGTACAATACAGTATATTTTCATATAATCGGGTATTGTGTTTCCTTTGTGGTGGGGATATTCCGTCACTGGCTGAGGTGCATACCCTAGCCAACCAGAAACCCCATTTCTAACAGGTCCATTACACTGCCTCTTTCTTGCCCTGCCTCAGCCACACTCTAGGGGGTGGCAACTGTATTATGAGAGGACAGACACAGCCTTTTCAAGTGCAGGTAACAGCTCCTCCCTAGCCCAGGGAGACTCATCAGGAAATGCAGGAAATGCAGGACACACCTCAGCTCTCTTTGTATTACTGTCTAGAGTGTATTCAGAAACAGCCCAACTATCAGTCTAACCCAGCCATGGATTCAGCAGCCATGCAGAGCCACAACATGGTTAAGCAAGAAAATTCCCCCTTTCTAAAAATGGCATTTTCAAACAGACAATCTAAAAAACAACTTTACCAAAAGATGCATTTTCCAATTGGGAGTTCAGAGACCCCAAACTCCAGATCTCTAATTGCTCCTAATGGGAAATTGCACTTAAAAGACATGTGAGGGATAGGCTTTGCATTAGTGAAAACCATATTTGCCAGTATTTCACTACCAGGATATGTAAAGTACACCAGTACATGGCCTACCTTTTAAATAGACTCCACCCTGCTCATGGGGCTGCCTAGGGCCTACCTTAGGGGTGTCTTGCATGTAGTAAAAGAGAAAGTTTGGGGCTGGCAAGTAGGTACACTTGCCAGGTTGAATTGGCAGTGCAAAACCACACAAACAGACAATGCAGTAGCAGGACTGAGACATGTTTACAAGGCTACTCATCTGGGTGGCACAATCAGTGCTGCTAGCCCACTAGTAGCATTTGATCTACAGGGCCCAGGAACTTCTAGTGCACTTTACTAGGTACTTACTTGAAAATCAATTATGCCAATCAGGGATAGCTAATCATAATCACAATTTACACAGGGATCACTTGCACTTTAGCACTGGTCAGCAATGGTAAAGTGCCAAGAGTACCACAAACCATCAAAACTAAATCCAGCACACAGTCAAAAATACAGAAAGCAGAGGCAAAAAGACAGGGGAATCCCACCAAGGATGCCAGGTCTAACAGTTTGTTTAGCCTGAGATCTACTGCCTGGTTTTCATATGACCCTGACTGTTGTAGGTCTGCGCTTGGATGTGTGCACCCTTCGAGGTCTAAACCCCTAGCCAAAACTGGCTTTCCTGTATCCATGTTTACTGTACTGGTTGTGGGTTGTGGGTTTTGCTGGTAAAGCAGTGCAGGAGTTTGAGTTACAAGTGCCTCTAAGGCCTGCATTTGCAGAGTCTGCCTACAGTTTGTTATGATGGACTGGGCGTCTCTCACCAGTGGTACTCCAGCGCCGGTCTTTTAAGTTAGCTCTATGATGGAAAAAAAATACTCAGAAAAAAAAATGTAAAGCAATAGTGAAACTGGCTGTTACAATCATAAGTTCATAAAGAGTTGTTTATTATTATAATTTTTTTACTAGTTGCTGGAGGAACACAATCAAAAATACGTTAGGGTTCGTTTGGCACTACACTTTTTAAAACACACCTGCTTTGCCCCTTTGTTTATAGCCTGTCTGTCTAAAGGCCCTGAAGACTTCCTTTTTTTTAAAGATGTTGTGACTTTTCCAGGACTCGTTGAGGCTCCGGACAACACTTTTGTTCAAGGGTCTACCTTTTTCTGAGATTTGGCACAATTGTGAGTTTCTAGGGGAACTGTGAAGAAAAATGAATTACTGTCACATTTCCAATATAATACACTGCTTTAGCACACTCTCTGAGGGTACGAAGGAATCTTTGAAGTTTTGGAATGTAATAACTGTCCCCACTCCTAGGGCTCATGGGGTAATCTTGACACATCATTTATACAAACCCAACCCATCTTCACCTGTGATAGAAGGGCTATGCTGTACACTGTCCAATGCGTCTGTAGACTCTAAAATTTGTTCCGAGTTTCAACAGTTATCTGCACTTCCGCCTCATAACCTGTAAAAACACGAACATAAGAATATATATTTTTTAAAACCTGCAGTGCTGAGAAAATAAAGTTATCAACAGTCTCAGAACTATAGCGCTCTAAATATCTTTACCTTTCAAAAATTCAGCTGTTTCCTCATGGCACCATGTTAATTCTGAGAGATCATGTGTGCAGAACAGACAGGTTTGCTTTAAAAACAACTCTAACAAATAGCACATGTCATAGTTGATTGAGTCATTTAAAAAAATATTCTAGACATGTGTTGTTTCACAATATAATACATCTTGTGAAGCTAGTGGCACAAAGGGCTAATTAAGGCAGGGTCTTTGAAACAGCGCTAAACACCTCTGGTGTCTAAGCACAAGGACTCTGCTAAATCCCTAACTCCAACATTAGAGAATTGCTCAAGGCATATTAGAAAATCAACACACATTTTACATCAAAGCCATTTGTGCTATTATTCAGAACATTAAACATTTTTAAGTAAATATTCATGAGCCAGTGTCTTTTATGCATCAACCCATGGCAAACTGTAGTTTAAACAACAGATTTTATTGCCATATGGCCTGCAGTCTCTTAAGCTAAGCCACTATGAGTTTAAGTTAACAAGCTGTTTTTTTTCAAACCATAAAAGAAGCAGATATTTTTCAGACCATGAAAAGCAGAAACAGGGTTTCCGTATGCAACACATTGAATGGAAAACAAAAATAATATAAACTATGAATGCTATCATTGTTTTTACCTGCAGCAGTTGTCCTCTATCTCCCTGTTGCTCTCTGAATTCATTTCATTTCAAAGCTTTGCACCATCTTGATTGGGGCCCCTCAGTCCACAGACTTAAACCCAGCTTTTCCCTGCTGCTTCTGATTGTGTATGTGCAGCCTTCGAATCGCATGTTATACTTAGTAAAGCTTGCTAATTATGCATGTGTCCACTTTGGGGATTTGAGGAGTCCTAGCCATCTGCGTATAGGTTGCATTTCATAGCAGTTGGGTGCTTCTGATTTTGTGTGTGTGGCCTTGGAAACACATTTTATACTTAGTAGAGCTTGCTAATTATGAGATGGGAGCACTTTGGGGAGTTGTGGAGTACAAGCCATATGCGTATGGGTTGCATTTCATAAAAGTCTTGATTCAGTTATGAATTTGTCTGGACATGGAGTGGAGTGGAGAAGTGTGGCTCAATGGTTAGAGCGGCAGACCCTGAAGCAAAGATCTGGCTCAAGACCAGGGTTCAAGTCCCGCTTCGGCAAGTCTTGGGCTCAATTCCCCTTGACCAGATAATTCTCGCCTCGGTGCCTAATCTAATTCATGGGTCCCACTCTGCAACTCTGGGCAATAGCTTGCTTAATCTCCACAACGGCCCCAACAGCGCTTGGATGCCTGGCTTCACCCTGGGGGTGCTCAGGAGTGGGTGCCTCACAGGGAAAAGCCAGGAGGGGTTCCATAGCGGTATGAGTACAGCACCTTGAGACCCTAACGGGTGAGTAGTGCGCTATACAAGTGCTAATTTACATTTCTAATAAAAAACCTTTTTAAGTTAAATATGCACTGTAGGAAGTTGGCTCTGTATGCACTATTTCAAAGTAAGGAATAGTATGCACAGAGTCTAAGGGTTCCCCTTAGAGGTAAGATCGTGGCAAAAAGAGATAATACTAATGCTCTATTTTGTGGTAGTGTGGTCGAGCAGTAGGCTTATCAAAGGAGGAGTGTTAAGCATTTGTTGTACATCCACACAGGCAATAAATGAGGAACACACACTCAGAGACAATTCCAGGCCAATAGGTTTTTGTATAGAAAAATATATTTTCCTAGTTTATTTTAAGAACCACAGGTTCAAATTCTACATGTAATACTTTGCATGAAAGGTATTGCAGGTAAGTACTTTAGGAACTTTGAATAATCACAATAGCATATATACTTTTCAAATAAAACACATATAGCTATTTTAAAACTAGGCACAGTGCAATTTTCACAGTTCCTAGGGGAGGTAAGTAATTGTTAGTTCTTGAAGGTAAGTAAACCACCTACGGGGTTCAAGTTTGGGTCCAAGGTAACCCACCGTTGGGGGTTCAGAGCAACCCCAAAGTTACCACACCAGCAGCTCAGGGCCGGTCAGGTGCAGAGTTCAAAGTGGTGCCCAATGGAGAAGGGGGTGCCCCGGTTCCAGTCTGCCAGCAGGTAAGTACCCGCGTCTTCGGAGGGCAGACCAGGGGGGTTTTGTAGGGCACCGGGGGGGACACAAGTTAGCATAGAAAGTACACCCTCAGCAGCACGGGGGCGGCCGGGTGCAGTGTGCAAACACACGTCGGGTTTTCAATTGGAATCAATGGGAGACCAAGCGGTCTCTTCAGCGATGCAGGCAGGCAAGGGGGGGGCTCCTCGGGGTAGCCACCACCTGGGCAAGGGAGAGGGCCTCCTGGGGGTTACTCCTGCACTGGAGTTCCGATCCTTCAGGTCCTGGGGGCTGCGGGTGCAGGGTCTGTTCCAGGCGTCGGGATCTGAGAAGCAGGCAGTCGCGGTCAGGGGGAGCCTCGGGATTTCCTCTGCAGGCGTCGCTGTGGGGGTTCAGGGACAACTTTGGTTACTCACAGTCTCAGAGTCGCCGGGGAGTCCTCCCTGAAGTGTTGTTTCTCCACAAGTCGAGCCGGGGGCATCGGGTGCAGAGTTGCAAGTCTCACGCTTCTGGCGGGAAATGCAGTTGTCTTTAAGTTGCTTCTTTGGAAACAAAGTTGCAGTCTTGGGTGAACAGGGCCGCTGTTCTCGGGAGTTTCTTGGTCCTTCTAGAGCAGGGTAGTCCTCTGAGGATTCAGAGGTCGCTGGTCCTGGGGAAAGCGTCGCTGGAGCAGTGTCTTTAGAAGTGGGGAGACGGCCGGTAGAGCTGGGGCCAAAGCAGTTGGTGTCTCCGTCTTCTCTGCAGGGTTTTTCAGCTCAGCAGTCCTCTTCTTCTTAGGTTGCAGGAATCTGAGTTCCTAGGTTCTGGGGAGCCCTTTGATACTAAAGTTAAGGGCGTGTTTAGGTCTGGGGGTTAGTAGCCAATGGCTACTAGCCCTGAGGGTGGGTACACCCTCTTTGTGACTCCTCCCTTAGGGGAGGGGGGCACATCCCTAATCCTATTGGGGGAATCCTCCATCTGCAAGATGGAGGATTTCTAAAAGTTAGAGTCACCTCAGCTCAGGACATCTTAGGGGCTGTCCTAACTGGCCAGTGACTCCTCCTTGTTTTTCTCATTATCTCTCCTGGACTTGTTGCCAAAAGTGGGGGCTGTGTCCAGGGGGCGGGCATCTCCACTAGCTGGAGTGCCCTGGGGCATTGTAACACGAAGCCTGAGCCTTTGAGGCTCACTGCTAGGTGTTACAGTTCCTGCAGGGGGGAGGTGTTAAGCACCTCCACCCAGAGCAGGCTTTTGTTTCTGTCCTCAGAGAGCACAAAGGCCCTCACCACATGGGGTCAGAAACTCGTCTCTCAGCAGCAGGCTGGCACAGACCAGTCAGTCCTGCACTGAACAATTGGGTAAAATACAGGGGGTATCTCTAAGATGCCCTCTGTGTGCATTTTTAAAAAAATAAATCCAACACTGGCATCAGTGTGGGTTTATTATTCTGAGAAGTTTGGTACCAAACTTCCCAGTATTCAGTGTAGCCATTATGGAGCTGTGGAGTTCATTTTTGACAGACTCCCAGACCATATACTCTTATGGCTACCCTGCACTTACAATGTCTAAGGTTTTGCTTGGACACTGTAGGGGCATAGTGCTCATGCACCTATGCCCTCACCTGTGGTATAGTGCACCCTGCCTTAGGGCTGTAAGGCCTGTTAGAGGGGTGACTTACCTATGACATAGGCAGTGTGAGGTTGGCATGGCACCCTGAGGGGAGTGCCATGTCGACTTAGTCATTTTCTCCCCACCAGCACACACAAGCTGGCAAGCAGTGTGTCTGTGCTGAGTGAGGGGTCCCTAGGGTGGCATAAGACATGCTGCAGCCCTTAGAGACCTTCCCTGGCATCAGGGCCCTTGGTACCAGGGGTACCAGTTACAAGGGACTTACCTGGATGCCAGGGTTGTGCCAATTGTAGAGACAATGGTACATTTTAGGTTAAAGAACACTGGTGCTGGGGCCTGGTTAGCAGGGTCCCAGCACACTTCTCAGTCAAGTCAGCATCAGTATCAGGCAAAAAGTGTGGGGTAACTGCAACAGGGAGCCATTTCTTTACACAAGCCCCCCCCCCCCAGCCACAGGCCAGGAGACTCAGCCAAATCTGGGAGAGTCTTCCTAGTCTGTCAGGCGAGGAAAAGTAGAAGAAATAGGCTGGTTTGTTGCAGGGCCTACTCTGCCTTACATCCTCCTGTTCAGGTCATTCCCTCTGGGGAACTGACCTACTTCCACAGTAATAGGACCTAGTCTGAATTGCCTCTTGTCTGTGCTTTTTATGTCTTCACCCATTCTCTCTATTTTGGGGTTAGAGGTATCCACCTCTGCTAATCTTATCTTATCCAGGGTCACCCCTAGCTTACCCAAAGAGGTTACCCAGAGCTGGAGTAACCCCACCATGACCAACAGGGTCAGGGGGCCTAACTTGCTATTTGGCATGGGGTCAGACCACCATGCCAAGGATAGTGCAGCCATAAAGGCTAACACCCAGCAGAGGCCACTGACAGCTGTCAGTGCCCAGAACCACACCTTTAGCTCTTCACCTACAAGGGAAGGGGCTAAGTTACAGGCTTCTTTGGGTTCAGGGTGCCTGTCTGCTATATTAGAGTGGGGGGTTACCACATCTTGTAGGAAACACCCTTCTTCCACTCTTTCTTCTGTTAGCTGAGGAGCCACCCACTCAGACTTAACAGTTGCCTGACTAGCCAGGACGTCTTGTGGGTCAGGATGGACTTTGCCAGTGCCACTTTTGGAGGTCTCCCCTACTGGAGCAGATTCTACCTGGCTTGCTGGAACCTTGGCTAAAGGTTGTCCACCTTTCCTACACTGTTTTCTTTTCTTTTTCTTCTGGGGCCTACTTGCAGTTACTGCAGGGGCAGGACCTCCAGAATCCTTGGGAGAGGACTGGCACTGGACCAGTTCCTCTCTTGGGCTTTGACTAACCTCTGGGTAGTCATTTCCAAGGAGACAATCAAGGGGGAGGTCTGTACTGACTACCACCCTTCTCCAGCTAAAAGTCCCACCCACTTCTATGGGCACAAAAGCCACAGGCCTATCAGTGACCCTGTCTGGGCTAACTCTTACTCTGGCAGTCTCACCTGGGATGTACTGGTTTGAGAACACCAGCCTGTCATGCACAATAGTGTGACTGGCACAAGTGTCTCTCAGGGCAGTGGCTGGGATTCCATTCACCAGTAGGTGGTGGAAGTGTCTACTTCCCTCTGGAATCTCCAACTCACCTGTTGGGCCCTTTTTCCAGTTGAAGGCTATGAAGACCTCCTCATCTGAGGAGTCATCCCCAATGGCTACACTGGTCACCCCTGGGATTTTGCTAGGGGGTTTGTTTTTGGGACAAGAAGTGTCCTTGGTGTGGTGCCCTGTCTGTCTACAGTTTTGGCACCATGCCTTAGTGGCATCCCAGTTCTTACCCTGGTACCCACCTTTGTTTTGGGTTGTGTCTCGGGGCCCACCCACCTGGTCTGGTTTTTGGGGTCCTACAGAGGACTCTTTTTCTTTATTTCCAGTGTCACCCACTTTCTCCTAGGGAGGCTTTGTAACCCCTTTCTTTTGGTCACCCCCAGTGGAAGTGTTGGTTACCCTAGTCTTGACCCAGTGGTCTGCCTTCTTTCCCAATTCTTGGGGAGAAATTGGACCTAGGTCTACCAGATACTGATGCAACTTTTCATTGAAGCAGTTACTTAAAATGTGTTCTTTCATAAACAAATTATAAAGCCCAACATAGTCATGCACTTCATTTCCAGTTACCAAACCATCCAGTGTTTTCACTGAGTAGTCTACAAAATCAACCCAGGTCTGGCTCGAGGATTTTTGAGCCCCCCTGAACCTAATCCTGTACTCCTCGGTGGAGAATTCAAAGCCCTCAATCAGGGTAGCCTTCATGAGGTCATAAGATTCTGCATCTTTACCAGAGAGTGTGAGGAGTCTATCCCTACACTTTCCAGTGAGCATTTCCCAAAGGAGAGCACCCCAGTGAGATCTGTTTACTTTTCTGGTTGCACAAGCCCTCTCAAAAGCTGTGAACCATTTGGTGATGTCATCACCATCTTCATATTTAGTTACAATCCCTTTTGGGATTTTCAACATGTCAGGAGAATCTCTGACACTATTTATGTTGCTGCCACCATTGATGGGACCTAGGCCCATCTCTTGTCTTTCCCTTTCTATGGCTAGGATCTGTCTTTCCAAAGCCAATCTTCTGGCCATCCTGGCTAGCAGGAGGTCCTCTTCACTGAGGCTATCCTCAGTGATTTCAGAGGTGCTGGCCCCTCCTGTGAGGGAAGCAGCATCTCTGACTATCACAGTTGGAATCAGGGATTGAGGGTCCCTGGGTTCCCTAGTTAAGACTGGAAGGTGGGAATTCTCCTCCATGTCACTAACATCATCCTCTGGGTTGTCATCCTCAGAGGGGTTGGCTTTTTCAAACTCTGCCAAAAGCTCCTGGAGCTGTTGTTTGGAGGGTCTTGAGCCAATTGTGATTTTCTTTATTTTGCAGAGTGACCTTAGCTCCCTCATCTTAAGATGGAGGTAAAGTGTGAGGTCGAGTTCCTCCACATTCACATCTGCACCAGGCATTATGTTTCTAAAAGTTGGAATACTTTTTAAGAATCTAAAACTAGTTCTAGAATCTAATTCAAACTTTCACAAAACTTTTAAACTCTAAAAAAAATGCTAACAGGGACTAACACAAGGCCCTAGCAGGACTTTTAAGAATTTAGAAAAATAGTTCAAATTGCAAAAATCAATTTCTAATGAAAATTTTTGGAATTTGTTGTGTGATCAGGTATTGGCTGAGTAGTCCAGCAAATGCAAAGTCTTGTACCCCACTGCTGATCCACCAATGGTGATAGGAAATAGATAAAGTAGGTGAGATAGGTAGCAAACTCATTAAGGTCCATGAAAATGGTGGATGTGAGTAGACCAATGCTTATACAATCAGAAAAGGAGTGGCATGCTCAACTGAGGCATGGATAGTGGTGAGCCATAGGCAGCTGCCTGACAATCAGGTGTGCACTGAGCTGGACAGTAACAGTAACGTATGATGATGTGCTCAACTAGGGGATGCCAATTCTCACACTCACTCACCAACATACAGCAAGCCTGTGTTTGTTGGTGGAATCTGACTGGAACTCCACATCATGGGCCAGATGTACGAAAGGATTTTACCCATTCTGTGTCTATGGGAAAAAGCTTTCGTACATATGGCCCCACAAGTGTAACGCAGAGTGGCCAAAATTCTGCCAACTCCACCTGTGGACTGGAGATATCACCCACTCCTACTTTAAGTCCCTTGTATAGTGGTATATGTTGGGCTAGTAAAGTAAATACTGCTAGTATATGCAGGGCTGGTAAAAAAATGCTGCTAGTGTGCCTGCAGTACCTATTGTGCCACCAACTTAAGTAGCCCCTTAAACTGCCATTTCAACTTACTTGGCAAAATAAACCACTTGCTAGGCCTAAAACTTACTTTTTGATACATATATGGCACCTCTAAGGTAGGCCTCAAACAGTCCAAAGGGCAGGGTGCATTGTACTTAAAAAGTTGGAAATGTACTTTTAAGTTTTATATGTCCTGGTAGTAAAAAACTCCCAAATTTGTTTTTCACTACTGCAAAGCCTACCTCCATTGAATAAATTGCGTTCCCTTCTTACATTTAATAAGTGGTAACTTTTGTTTAGGAGTAGGTAAATCTCATGTTTAGTGTCTAAGGAATTGTAATTTAAAATCGTATTTATTAGTTAAGTCAGGTTTTGAATCACAATTCTGAAAACGCCACTTTTAGAAAGTTGCCATTTCCTTGTGCCAACCATTTGGTGCCTTCAGCCTGAGCGTGGGTCACATAACTAGGTGTAGTTGGCATCTTGCCTGTCTGCATTCATCCCAGACAGCCACACAATAGAGGGGCCAGGTGTTGGCGGGATAGGCCATCCAAGCAGGATGGAGGGAGTCTGTGCACAGCTCTACTTGCGCTTCAAAGACCCTGTCTCAGCTCACACACAAAGAACTTCACACTAGCATATTGAGCCCCAAGGAGGACTTGGACCAGGGCAGACAGGCAGCGAATTCTACACACTTCTTGGGGGTGAGGAAACTCCCCAACTTTCTTCCACTTCAAAGCTGGCATCAGGTATAAAAAAAGGATCCTCAGAGCCACTCTTCAGTTCAATTCTGAACCTGCAGAAGATCTTTCAGAGGACTGTCAGGAAGTGGTGCTAAAGTTGCCTAAAAAGCCCAACTTGGCAACTGGGGCATAGAAATGTTTCTTCCAAAAGGTGGTCTGAGAAGCAAAAGGACTCCAGGACTTGCCTACTTACTGATCTGCCTAAGCTGCGTCACTAGTGAGTCTGAGTTCATGGCAGCTCCTGCTTCTTTCTTCTCTGAAACAGAAATTCCTGTTCCTAGGTTCCTCAGAGAAAGGGTATTCAGCCTCATGGACCCCTCATTGTCTACAGCCTGAAGCTTCATTTCGCTTGAGAATTTTTACTTTTAACCTGAAATCTTCACCGCAACTTCGTCCAGTGGCTAACTGACAACAAGGCCTCCTCCTTGGACATCGCCGGCTGCCTTGCCCTGTTGAACTTTACCTTCTCAGACACTTTTTCTAAAAATTCTTATACCTCTGAAGGTAAACAGAGGCCAGGCCCAATCTGCTTTGTGTATCCAAACCATGCTTCGCGGTCGGCCATAACCTTTGACTTTGCTTTGACTAGATGTTCATGGTTGGTGCTTTGATCTTTTAGGCAATATTTTTCACTTTACATTTTCAAAATTCATAACTCTGGTTCTACTAATTGGAGTTTTGTCATTTTGGTGTCAAACAATGCATTAAAATGTACAAATTTTTTCTAAATTATTGTGGGATTTATTTTGTTGTGTTTTCACTTGAATGCTGTTTAAGTGCTTCATGAATAGGCTCTGTGCCAAGCAAATAGGAGGCTAAGCAGAGGTTAATTTAGCAACTTTTTTTGGTTTACCATGACAAAGAATATGATTGTTGCTTGAGTAGGATTTCACCCCCTCAACCAACAACCCTGGTTCTCCCACCAGCTAAGCTGGGTGAGCACTCACATTTGAAGTTTTATAGTGCCATTTGTGACAAATGAATTGATTTCAGTGGGGGTGACATCCTTCCCTTAGACCGAATGAGGATAGTGCGACTATTTCTTGAGAGGCAGTAAGAGAACCAGCATGTTTTAAATGGGAGCAAATGCCCTCCATATGGTCTGTTGGACAGTTTCATTAAGGAAAATGATCTCTCTGGGGCAATGAAAAATAATAGCTTATTTAAACAAGCATTTGCAATGCAATTGGTATCGCATTTGTTCGACTTAGAGCTATTAGCATTGTAAAGTCCTAACCGGGCTTTTCTTGCCACATTAATTGAACATTAAAAGTAATGCAGTTTCACATTAGTGTGCAGTTTCAAAGCGCCATGGCATGAGCGTGAAGGAGAGATAGATAAGGAAAAAGAAGTTCGCTAGCAGTCAAATGTATCGGCAAAAGTGCAATTAGCCATATAACAGGGTCAATGTCCAAGGCGGTAACCAAACCACCCCAAGGAAGGACAAACGTAAAGCATTTACCAATGATTTCAAAGGATTTTTGAAGGGCAAGCCCATGAACGAGCGATAGTGATGGGCGTGAGGTGGGTATGGTTAAAAGCCCAAACAGTTAACAACGTGTTGGAAAAGCAGCACTATGCTCGACTCAAAAAAATAATCCATTCCTTCATATGTCATTTCTGTGAACCACACTCAAATTCTGCGCTATTTATTTTGGGTGAACAATTCATTTCAGCATTTGCTGTTGGTCAGTTTTCTGCATGTAGCCTTCATGGAAGGGGCGAAGAACCTTTTTAACTTACCAGTGTGTCACTGTAATGACTTTTCTGACCAATCGGTCTTACACCTTTTATCCTTTTGAAATGTTTAGCATGCATCGAGAAAGAAGTATATTTTAGCCCTGCTGAATGGCCTGCACTTTTTCCAATGCAGACCAACTTTATTATACTTACAGCACCTCCATTGTCATCAACTCACCGAAAAGCCAGGGGTAGCGGAAGTGACATCATATGCCCTTTGACTTCCACTTTCCCTCACACACACATATACTCACACATACACAAAAATTCACACTTACATATACTCTGTCTCACATAAGCAACCTCTCTCCCCCAATTAGGCTCATAACATTTAAAAGCATTTTTCAGCTATTTGTACTCCATTTTTATTAAACTAAGGGTGAACTATATATTATTCCCTGTTAGAGTAATATAAAATTAATAGTGTGACGTTTTAATGACATGTTATATATATTGTACATTGGTATCTTTTATGGAGTCATGTGAGCACCAAAATAAGGATACTCTTGACTGAATAACATATTTCAAACATTTTGTATTTGTTTGATGTACACTGTCTCTGTGTTTTGATCCATTGTTTTGAAGTTCAAATCATATACATTTCTTATGTAGGGATTTTCCGCTTCCCAGTTGTAATTCACTGAGGGTCCATAAAACTCAAGAGGTTAAGAACTGCTGCCCTAGAAAATAATGTGTTGCAAACCTTAATTTAACATGATTTGTTTCCTCATGTACTTTGAAGAGGAAATGTTTCATAGTGCATCACCAGAACAATATGCAGCGACCTATTATCCTGTAAATAATATGTATTGGAATCAATTGAATCATAAACACCTTTCTTTTGAAAGACATTTGGGCTGTTGACGAATGTTGTTTGGAAGTGTACTCATTAAATGAAATTGAAGATTCATATGGGCCCTTGGAGAGATAAATGTAACAGTGGCTTTAATGATGCAAGCAGTGCAACTCTTAATAGGTCTTAACATCAATGGTCATTACTGCCAAATGATGTCTGGGCAGCGAGCCATACAACAGTTGCATTTACATCTCAAATGCTGCTAAAGAGACCTGGATTGACAATGTCTTCCCAATAAAATTAGCTTTATTCCAGAATATCCCACCATATAACAGCTATTTGGTGATGTCAACCAAGTAATACCTTTCAGTAACGTGGTGAGGGGATGGCCTGAGGGGGCGACCCTTCTAAGGGATCACTAGTGCTGTGAAATTGTGTTCATGTAGATTAGGCTCTTTATCCAGGAAAAAAAGAGATTTGGAGGATTCAAGCGTGGCTTGTTTGCAGCCAAGGATGTTGATCAGAACTAACAAGATTTCAAAAGCTATGAATGTAACTGAGTAAGAGATACAACAGAATCTAGTTTTAGAGTGCTTAATTTGAGGTGATAGTGAGTCTTTCAGGATCGCATGCTATAAAATGTCTTAACTAAGTCAACAATCTGATATGGTGAGGCAACCTTCAAAAGATTTGTGTCTGATCATCATATTGGACACCTTGCTGCACAAAAACAATCCTCAGAGAAAATTTCTTCTTTCCAATGCAGCACACTTAGAAAGGGGAAACAACCAGGAGAAATAAAGGTATTTCTCCTGGTTGCATCTCCCCTGAGGAGGAATAGCATTTTGACGCATTCCTAGGTTTACCAGTGCTTGGAAACACCCACGCTCCACCCATGGAATGCCTCCCTGGGCCAGAGTAATGCAATGCAGTGATTTGCGCTACGTTGCATTACTCTAGATTTATCAAGCCAATCAGGGCCAAGCAAGGTGGGCTTGCGTGGGTTGATTAATATAACTTTTTTGTTGTGTCACTCTTGCAAATATGCCCCTGAGTATCTATGTTAAATGTGAAAACTGTGTCTGTGATTTCCTTAATAGGCTTCATACTAGACTTGCAGATGTTGAGTAGAGAATTTTGGAAGTATACTATGATCTTACAATGAAGGTGGATCCCAGAGTAATCTCAGTTTGATTGTTGTGATTTATCCTTGTTTTCTTGAAGAGTGGCAACTTTTGACTTACTCAGTCCTTAAGGAAGCATGACCATAATTGCAAATCAGATTCCCTCAAACCTTCTTATACCAGTTTTGGTTTAATTACAATAAATAAGAAATTAATTTGTACATTATGAGCTTCATTCTTGAGAGTTTGTAGATGAATAACATCCAAAATATGGCTGTGAAACTTTGGACATTTGCAAGGGTGAAAATCTATTCGTGGGTTACCTAGTCATGAATGGTGTGATTTTCCACTTCTATACGCAGTCGCGGTTGGCAAATGGGCAAAGTGGCGGAGCATGGGTGGGGGGAGCAAAACAAAATAAAAAACGTAAAAAAAGAAATTAAACTTACCTTAAGGTCACCGCCGCACAGCTGCCACACTCTAAGCACAGGCTCCCAGCCTGCCCTGCGTAAATCGTGATGCTGCTCAGAGCAGCATTCTGATTGGCTGGAGTAGTCGGGTTGGGTGCTCCAAGGCAGAGTAGGAGCCTGGGCCTGCTCTCTCCAACCCGGCAACACAGTGTCGGGCTGAAGGGAGCACTGTGCGTCCGTGTGTTTGGCTGGCTCAAGGTGGCCGGCCAAACATATATGCCCTCGGAGGGTACTGCACAATGCACTCCCTTCAATGGCTGTCATTCGCCTCTGGCCCGCCTGTTAGACTTTTCATCCTTGCCGTGGTTTCCCTTAACTTTTTGCCTCTGTTTCCCAGAATGTGATGTGTGCAGGACTCCGGTTTGCTACTCTAGGCACTTTACCACTGCTAACCAGTGCTAAAGTGCAAGTGGTCCTGTATAAAATGTGTATGTAATTGGCTTTCCATAATTGGCATATTTGATTTACTGGTAAGTCATCAGTACAGTGCCCTAGAGGTGCCTGTAAATCAAATGCTACTAGTGGGCCTGCAGCACTGGTTGTGCCACCCACATTAGTAGCCCTGTAAACATGGCTCAGACCTGCCACTGCAGTGTCTGTGTGCGCAGATTTCAACTGCCAATTCGACTTGGCAAGTTTACCCACTTGCCAGGCCTTAACCTTCCCTTTTCTTACATGTAAGACACCCCTAAGGTAGGATCTAGGTAGCCCATGGGCAGGGTGCAGTGTATTTCTAAGGTAGGACATATACTAATGTGTTTTATACCTCTTGACAGTGAAATACTGCCAAATATGGTTTACACTGTTGCAATGCCTATCTCTCTCATAGGTTAACATGGGGTCTACCCTTAAATATTATTAAAGTATAGATTCCCTTTGGGAGCAGATAGACATATGGAGTTTGGGGTCTCTAAGCTCACAATTTGAAAATACATATTTTAGTAATTTGGTTTTAAGATTGTGTGTTTGAAAATACCACTTTTAGAAAGTGGGCATTTTCTTGCTTAACCCGTTCTGTGACTCTGCCTGTTTGTGGATTCCCTGTCTGGCTCAGTTTGACAGTTGGGCTGTTTGCACCTCTCTCTAGACAGTGACACAAAGGGAGCTGGGGTGTAGCCTGCATATCCTGATGAGCCATCTGTGCTAGGAGGGAGAGGAGGAGTGGTCACTAACACCTGAAAGGGCTGTGCCTGCCCTCACACAATGCAGTCTTCAAGCCCCTGGTTTGTGTCTGGGGCCTGGCCTGGGCAAGGCAGGATTTCACAAACAGGAGAGACTTTCCTTTGAAGTAGGCCTACTTCAAAGGCCAAAATGGGTATAAGAAGAGCACCCAAAACCCCAGACTTTAGATCACTTCTGGACATCAAGAGGAACCTCTGCCTGGAGAAGAGCTGAAGAGAAGTGCTGCCCTGCCTGTGACTGTGCTTTATGGAGCTAGCCTGTAGTTACTGCTTCTACCTGTGCAAGGGGACAAAAACTGGACTTTGTTGTGCATTCCTGCTTGAGAAGGAATCTCCAAGGCCTTGTCCTGAGCTTGCCTCCTGTTGTTGAAGTTTCAGGGCCATCAAAGACTTCTCCTGCTAGCACCTGGACTCTCTGCTGAGACTCCTTCCCTGCCAAGTCATGCCCTATCCAGTTCCTGGGGCCTTGGAAGGAGAAGCTGGCAGACAAAGACGAACATCCACACACAGACTGCTGTGTGGGGAAAATATCAATGCACCTCCGAGATGCAGCTGGAAAAACGATGTGCAACACCCGCTGACGGAGGCTGATAATGCCAAAACCCACATTGCATGGTTTTGCTGATACGATGCAAACCTTGCTGGGTGCGGAAAAATGACACAACGCCTGCCTGGACCTGAGTGCTTGCCCGGATTGATGCATCGATCTCCTGCGGAGAGGAAAAACGACGCCACCGACCCGACTGGAGAAGGAGAAACAACGCACAGTCTTGCTTGCGGGTGAGGAATCGGCGCATCGCTAACCTTTTTCAACGCACACTCGCCTGTGTTTGTTATTTTGACGCTACCCAGGTACTCCTCAACTCTAACAGTGTTTTTACTGTTTACTAAAGGATTTAAGACTCTTTTTGTTTTTTAATTCCTAACTTGACTTGTGTATGATGGATTCTTGTTGTTTTGGTCTTGTTTTGTTTAGATAATATATTTTTTCCTAAACCTGTGTTGTGTCACTTTGTAGTGTTTTCACTGAGTTACTGTGTGTGTTGGTACAAATACTTTACACCTAGACTCTGAAGTTAAGCCTGCCTGCTTGTGCCAAGCTACCAAGGGGTTGAGCGGGGGCTAGCTGAAGGCGATTCTCCTTTACCCTGACTATAGTGAGGGTCCTTGCTTGGATAGGGGGTAACCTGACTGCCAACCAAAGACCCTATTTCTAACACCGCCCCTTTAAAATAAATACTGTTTATTATTGTTTTATTTTTAAAGGTTTGCAGCTACCACTGCTGCTTGTGGGGGTTGGTGATGCTCCTCCGCCATAGCGAATGAGCCGACCCCTGTGTAAATGTTATTTTTTCAGGCACAGTTTTGCTGGTATAGATAGGTTTTTTGGTGCTCTAGGGTGGGGCTTATTGTAATGGTTAGCAGGCACCCACAAATTTATATACATACTAATAGACATAGATTCACTTTTCACAACAGCAAAAGTAAATCTATTTACAGGGTGGGAATGGAGAGATATCTCCATAGATATCTCCAGATTGGGACTTAAGTACCCCTTAGTTCATATCTTAGTATTAGCAGAATTTTTGTTCTCTGTTTTAGCTTGTTTATACAAATCTCATTTAATCTTCAACTTAACACACTTTTGTTAATTGTTGGTATACCTATGTACCATGTACATTACGCACTTGCCACATATGTTTGCACTACATGATAAAAGTATGCAACAAAATTCAAAAAAAGCATTCAAACAAAAAAATGGAGAACTGAAAAGGTACAAAATGGAAATGTGTTTAGCATCATATAGTCACTCGTGCACAGTCCATATGTGTTTACAGTTATTCATGTGAGAGCTCCTAGGAATCTGCAATTGGCACAACATAATGTAGCTTGCCCATAGGACCTCCTGAATTGCTGGCCTTGAATAGGCTATAAAGCTGTAAACTGGGGGTACCATAGGAAAAACATGGATCATCTTTAAAAATTAATACACTTCATCCAGATGTGGTGGAGGCCTTTGTCAATGTAAGTAGTTGTGGAAATATGAATCTTTAACTCCTGGGTATCTGAATCATTAACTCCTGGGCATAATGCAACATTGAACATATTTTGGGACCAACACCTGAATGCAACAACAAATTATATGAACAATAGTGGCAAAGGTATACAAAAGTGCTGAGGTTATCAGACTTCATTTGAGGATTTCGTAATCTGTAGTGAGTTTTACTACATGTTTCTACAATAACAATGCCATTAACACATGTATGAGAACATTTTGCAAATTACTGTCCATAGTGTATAGATAACTTACTTCTAACTTTCAGTAGTCTGATTCTACATTCTTCGTCCCAGCATCTACTTCATGCAGTGATAAAGCCCCACTTCATTGTGGGCACCCCTTCCCAAGCATATTTCTTCTCTTTCTATGCATAAAAAGTCCACTAACTATTTAAAGAGAGCAATAAGGGAACCTTGATATTGGGACGAGGATTGTGGAATCAAAGTAATGAAGAGTATTTCAGATGATGTTGCCTTCTCATCCACATTACTCATCCCATTCCTCTCATAATTCAGTCATACCAAAGCAAAATGTCTTTTATAAGGCAAAAAGAAATACAACCGGATTCATAGAGCAAAGTAAATGCAATCTAAACATAAGCATGTCCCGTAAAATAAAGATAATATGTGTATTCAAACCATTGTACCTATTTGAAATTCAGTCTGTGGAAATCGATTAAACTTGTAGTGGTTAACAGATATAGAAGACTTTGCCCACGTTGCTGCAGAACCAGTATATATAATTGGGACCTCCTGCCCAAAAGGCTGCCCTTCCCCTTATAGATCAAGTTTTCACAGAAGCTGGAAGACAACATCTTGAATTTGAGTAAATCATTGAAATCATCACCTCAATTCAACTACTCAAAATAGACAGTGAGGATTTAAAACATCTATCTGTCTGGCCAAAACCGAGTCAATGAATCACATTTTATTACATCTGCTGATCCAGAAAGGTGCATTTTAACTGTTCTGACCTCATCTAATAAAAATGAAACATTTCCCTGTCTGAAACCTGATTAGAAAATAAGGACAGAAGAAATTATTTTTGAGTTCTTTGAAACATGAAATTAGCATTTGGCATAAAGTTTGAACCTACCTTAAAACAATATAATCCTCAAAACGTTTCAGATAATGAGGAATGCACTTCAACACATTCAGTTCCCCTAAAAATACTACCGTAGAAATAGCTTCCAAAATACCACAGTTAATGAGATAAAATGTTTCTGAAATCCTCTTCAACGGTTCAACTGGTTTTTAATACAGCAGGAAACAATTGACAAACAAACATGAATACACATTCCTTACTTTCAGCCTCTAAATCCAAAATCTCTTGAAAATCCTACCTACCTCAATAGCAGAAAGCAAATTCCATTGAGACAGGCAAGGTTTAATAGAGGCCCATTGCAATTTTAACATGGTTATTGACCAACCATTATAACACCTATCCTGAATTGCCCAGATGTGATTATATGCTTTTCAGGTAGATTTTACTCTTGAAGCTTGAAATTAGTTCAAGGTAAAAAGATAAAGACATAGGGCCTGATTCTAACTTTGGAGGACGGTGTTAAACCGTCCCAAAAGTGGCGGATATACCACCTACCGTATTACGAGTCCATTATATCCTATGGAACTCGTAATACGGTAGGTGGTATATCCGCCACTTTTGGGACGGTTTAACACCGTCCTCCAAAGTTAGAATCAGGCCCATAGTTTTCTAAGCCCTTCTAAGCCCCTCTCTTTCTACCATCTAACTATCAGTCTCTGCCACTGAAGTGAGGTTAGAGGCAACAATGGAGGGAGATTCAGGGAATAAAGTTCTAGGCTAACAGGGGTCTTCAAACTAGGGGTTGGGCCTCAAATGATCCTGAGGGTGGGCAGGCTGTGGCCAAAAGAAGCATTATGCGGATAACAGGGCTTTGTTTTAAGCTGAAAAAACATGAGGAGCAGTAAACCACTATGCATGTTTTGTCATTTATATCCAAGCTGGGAGTATATGTCAAAAGGTAAAGGACTGCAAATACTCTTGAAAACCCAGCCCCCACCCCCAATAATCACCCTGTGGATACTTTTACATTTTAGTAAGGCCTACCTGATCAGAATAGTATGTTTGGCCTCATGTATTTGATTGCATTTTTAAAACAGCAACAGAATTTAACTGCAAAGTTGAAATAAGTCTAGTCATATTTAAACATTGCCAATTATCAGAATAATTATGAAAAAGATGGAGGGGTGCCCAGATGTTTTTCTACTGGGGGAGTGGCACTATAAGGTTTGAAGACCACTGTTCTAGAGGGAGCAACCATACTTGACTCACTGATATTGCCTTTTGAAGGGAAAACCATCCACACCTTGCCAATATGGACTTACCAAAATCACCTCTCCATTTTTCCTGTCTTGTTTTGAGATGATGGGAGAACTCAGAGGAGTGAGAGAAAAAAGTGTATACCAGGGAGTTAGGGAACTGACTAGATTCACTTTCATTGCTAATATGTTCTAAAACTAGGAAAGAAAATTGTGGTACTAGAGAATTCTGATAACTGGCAAACAGACCCACTGTCCGATTCCAATATCTCCTAAAAAAGTTCTGAAATGTGTTGCTAGCCTGAGATTTTCACCTTAACAAGATACAGTGCTCAGAGCATTTCCCAACTCATTTGTTTCCACTAAATATAAATCACCCAGGAGGGAGAGGGGAGCGGGTGGGGAGATTCAGATCCTTTTCTGCTGAAAGCAAAATTCTCCGTAGCACCCTCTTCAGAGAGGGTGATACTGTCCTACGTTATACCTTAAAACAGAACATTCTTACCAAATTGTCTGCTCTTTTATAAATATAAATACCTTATGTGAGAAGTTGTTAGTTGAATGGGGAGTGTCCCCTGCTCATGCAATAACCACAATCCTCGTCAGGGTGAACCACAGAAGTCACTAAATGAACCTGTGTTTAAACCTCTGATAGCTTGGCACAAAAGCAGTCAGGCCTAACTTAGAGGCAATGTGTTAAGTGTTTATGCAGCACAAAAACAGTAATATAGTGAAAAGACAACACAAGAAAAAACCCACACCAATTTTAGAAAACTGGAGTAAATGTTAATAAATTATTTTGAATCAAAATAACAAAAATCCAATCAGTAGATTCAGAGTTATGAATTTTTAAAATTTAAGGTAAAAACTAGTGCCTAAAAGATCAAAGCACCAACCCTGGACAACTAGTTGTGAGACAACAGCTCAATGTAAAAAATTGTGGCTGACCATGATGGAGCGCTGGTCAGATATAAAAAGTAGATTGGGCCCAGTTGTGAGTTACCTTTAGACTTAGAAGAAATCCTGAAAAAGTCTCTGAGAAGGTGGAAGTTCATCACAACAAGGATGCAGGTGGTGTCTGAGGAGGAGGCACAGGTCCGTAGTCAAGGAATATTTGGTTTAGGGGCATAGCCCCAGTAATGACAACATTAAGAGAAAGTTCCAGCCAACTTGTATTGCCTTAAAGTTTTGGAAAAATGTGCTACATTAATGTGATTTTAAAGCTGATGATGTATTTTCATGTGCATTGTTTTGATAACACTAAACACTTTTTTTAGGATTTATGTTGAACATGTGCAACAAATAATGTACTTTAAAGCATGTTAAGTCAAAATTCAATCTACTTTTTAAATTAAAATGTAATAGGTTGAGGTAGAATGGCCATGTTTTCCACAAGAGTTTTTGGGAACATTAATGTGCTGTGGTGTAGGTATGGTACTTGTACGGTTAGCAGCCCTGGTCAAAATGTTTTAAGGCAACGTTAGATATTCCACCATCAGAGTTTTGTCTAAGTTTGTGGCAGATGATACATGACCAGCTTATTGGAACATTTACAATAGCTATTACTGGATATCATTAAAATGCATCTGTACAGGAGATTTGGGAACTTTCCTCAAAAGCAAAAATAAAAATGAATGCAAGTAACGTTATTAAAAAATAGAATAAAGAAATATTATAGGTTGCTTGTTGTCTCCAATGAGTGTCAGAAAAGTATCTAAATACCAAGTAGTGCCTCCAAAAAATATGTGTCAAAGTATAGGTCAAATAATACATTTTAGGGATACATTTAGGGATTTAATTCAATGTTAATATAATAGAGGAAGTGAGCTTACTTGAGCTTTCTAAAACGTTTGTAACTACTTCTCATTAATGCCAGATTCCTACTGTACCAAAAGACCTGTGAGACCACTAAGCTAACCAAATATTGTCTCTAAGACCTTCTGTGGAATGTTATTCAGGTTTCAAATATATCAACCGTTGCACTTCCCAAGCGAAGTGCACATTCACTTTCAGAGCCATTGCAATATTTTACCTTGCTACTAACATACTACGTTTGTCTGTGATATGACAACCAGTAATGTGTGTCAAAAAGCATAGAAAAACTAAGAAGTCACAAAATGGATACCAAAGCAGATGTGATAATTACACAATTAAATATAAATAAAGTTGTAGGAAAGCAATTCATTACAGGGATATATGTTGAAAAAAAACGTTCATTACATTTGAAGTTGTGAACTTCCTTGGTCATGTAAATGTTTTTTGTTCAAATGAGTAAACTAAACAAATCCAAGTTTCCATAGTGCAAAACTTACAAATCACACCATCATATCTTCAAATGTCTGAAGTCATGCACTCCTCAGCATGAAGAAATAAGGAATAATATACATCTTTAAAAAAAATCAAAAATGGCTCAACATAAAGTAAAGGATAAATCACACACACTGGAAGCATAATCTTTTATTCAACCTTTCTATATTGGTTAATATGTGTTCACTTTCAAAAAGGAGATATGGGGATTGAATTTATGAAGACACCAGGGTACAATACCAGTGCATGCTCCCAACAGTTTTCAGATAGCACCTTTACAACAGAAACAGCAACTTTAAATTCCAATTAGCACCAGTAATAAAAGAAACCCAGGTTCTGCCCCATTAAACCATGATATAAATCATGTTCTCGGCTGCTGCAGATACGTAAATGTAATGCATGTTAGATGATGCTCTCTTGATATAGGAACAATTCAGAACAAGTTTCTTAGCAATCAAATGTAGCCCGTAAGAAATAAGGAAGATAGCTCAGAATAGGGCAAAAATGGTGCTGAAAAAGCACAGCGATGGAGATAAATTGTGAAGCATTTACAATAAACTTTTTAAACCTCCTTAAAGTCAGGTAGGAATCGTTCAAATTCCATCTCTCCAATTATTTATCTCTCTGCAGCTAAAAGTACTAAATTGCTTTTTTTTCAGTGACTAATAGTCTGTCTAAATGGAGTGAATACGTGAAAAAGACAAGAAAATGAACGTTCACATGCTGTTGAAGCAGCAAACGATTTAGCTATCTCTTAAAACCTACATAAATGTGGAAATTCATCTTGGTAGTTAAGCAGAAAGAACAGCTTGTTTAAAACATCAGCACCCAGCTCTTTGCTGTACATCTTTCGAAATGAGGGGCTCTGCTACATAAATTTAATGTTTAACACTAGTAGAAGTAGGTGAAAATGAAATAATTGCAGAGAGTGCATATTTATCCAAGACATTCTCACTGGCTGGTGTCAAAGCAGCTAATGAATTATATAGATTCACAGTTCTTTCATTGAAATTCAATATATTTCCAGTTCTCCAATGGTGTTTTAAACTATACTGTCGTATACTCTGGTCAAATTAGCATCTGGTATCACTATCAAATGCAGGATCTTTTCGCTGGCTCGATTCCATTACTAAAGAGTCCCTTAAGCTTGATGTGGGCATTTTACGGTGTTTTGAAGCAGAAAGAATTCTAACATCAGATGCACGCAATAGTAGGTGTTGGAGAAACTCATTATCTGAGAAAGCAATTGAGCCATCATCATGGAATGCTTCGAGGTTTTCCTCTACTGTGGATATCAATGTCACTGCTTAGCTCATATCCACATTTTTTCATAGAAGAAGATGAGCTGGTTGTAGAAGAGAGAGTAGCTTTTGTAGAAGCAAACTGACAAAACAGATATTTTCTTCTAAACTGGGCTAGCAGATCTCCTGCCTCAGAAATAGGACTGAAAATCAGCATGTTTACTGACGGATTCCAACAGCTCAGTGCTAAGAACAGCATTAGGGGATTCCGAATGGCCTCTCCACCAGTACTACAGCAAACAATGAAGTTTGGGCCCTTCATGTATTGCTGCTACTGTGCCCTTACAAGTAAAATGATAAAGTGCACCCCATAAGTCGAAAAAATAACAAACGTTTCAGTCACATGTACCACTACTAGAAGCAACTAATGGCTGAAAAAGTGAACATAAGGAAATGCTTTACGCGGCTTTTCTTGTAAACGAGCCTGTACTCCATCTTTATAACCAGATGTGATGGTTGCTGCATCATAATACTAGTTATTATTATTTTGGGGATCAAAACTAACTGAAGTAAGTTGTTCTATAATTGTGTCTGTAATGGATAAAGATTAAAACTTTTTTAGTGCAGCCAAACACATAAAATGTTCTCTTGCTTTGCCTTGAAAAATGTACCTTATATCAATTGAAAGATTCTAAATGTCCACTCAGTCACGAGTTTCATCACAATTTGGAGTAAATTGAGTAGAGGAATTTACCTCTGTGACTAGTCTGCGATTCATTAATGATGCCATAATGGTTGTGATTTCATCTGCATTCCAGGTGAAGTATATTTTTCATTGGCAGGGATACTAGAAGCTACTGAATTCAAATGTGTGTCTTTTCGAAGGGTGAACTGAAATAAGTTAAGGAACAAACCTGTATCCGCCTTGCCTAACATTTCATTTATCTGTCTTAGACCAAGCTTGTTTACTGTCAAAAATTGTATGACATCAAAAATGACTAAATACTAGATAATGGTAATTTTTCTCTAACTGTCTGGTATATAGCTGGTCTGTGATACTCAAAACATTCAGTACTTGACCTCTGGATCTATCCATGGTTCCATTGCATAAATATGACATTTGCTTTGAGAATGTTTATCAAGGCCACAGCCACATTCCAGTTCAGTTTTCAAGGTTCTAAAACCAGTTTGTGTGAAATCTAAATCCCTTTCATTTCTGTGGTAAACATACAGCATGCATAACAAAATACAACTTTACTTGACATAGAATAGCCATGCCAATCATGTCTTTTTTACCAATCATGTATACAACATCTTTTACATGATTCAAAATTTGTTTTGGGGGAAGCTCACCAATAGTATCCTTGTAGGTCCATCATTTTTAATATCATTAGGAGTAACAGTATTGTGCTGGCCAGAACCTGTACATTTGGCTGAAGGTTCTGGTGCATTTCTAGTACCAAATTTATCATGTGATATTTTACCAAGAGCAGACTTTGCGGGTGCAACAGCTGTGTTAGACCAGACAACCTTAGTGCGGACTTCCCCTCATCTTTTTGTCTATCTCCTCCACTTTTCTGCTGTCAGTTATCCAAGCCCTGACCTTTAACTCCCCACAGAATTCTATTGAACAACTAGATTGCTCATATTCTTGTTTTATTACAAAAGTGTGGCACACATGACATCATCTTAATGTAATCAAAACTGTAATACCTAAGGCACTTCCTTTAGAAATTATGAAAATGAGAGGGTCTTATTTCTATAGGAATTATGATAAGTACCCTAAAACGTTAAAATGAGGACATACTATCTGAGTTCTCAAATAATGACAAAGCATTTTTAAATTATTTGCTATCTTTATGTTTTTTTATCCAGTTGATAGCATGATTATGGCCCTCATTATGAGTCTGGCGGTCCTAGGACTGCCAGACTCGCGGTGACGGTCGGACCGATGCCAATGTGGAGGTCCAGCCTCCACCTTATGACTGTGATGAACGCCACAGTCAGTCCGCCGGCACCACCAATTTTGCTTGCTGACAGCCTGACGGTGCTGGCAGTCTTAATCCACCAAGGCAGCACTAAAAGCAGGGCTGCCCTGGGGATTACGAGTCCCCTCTCTGCCGGATTTTACATGTTTTGCATACTTTTGTCATTCGGCTATGCTTGGGCTACATTTGGGTGATATTTGTGCTACAGTTGGGCTCTTTTTTCTCTGATGCCCATCTTTGGAGACATTTGTTATGAAGCTCCCAAATCCCATAAAGAACATTCTGCTGGGCCAGGACATTGCTGATGGCTCCACATGGAGCCGCCGTCAATGCCGCTGAGCAGCGGGTGCAGCAGCACCCGTCGCGCACATCACTGCCCGTAATCCCCAGGGCGGGCCCGGAGCACCCCTTCTGCCAGGCTTTCCCTGACGGGGAACCGGCCAGGGAAAGGCTGGGGGAAACACGGTACATTACCTGTCAGATATTGTAATCCGCCATTTTCAGGCTGTCTGTTGCCGGTAGCCTGGTGGTGGCGGAGGTTCATAATAATAATGTGTTAATAATATGTGTTAATAATATGGCGGTTCAGACCACCATGCCGGTCTGAACCGCCAAGTTCATAATGAGGGCCTATATACAAATTTCTCCCTAATTTGTGGGTAACCATCATATTTTGTTTGTGCTGCACGTGCTGAACCTGCAGCATTGATGCTTCCAGCCCACCAAACATTGCCTTTTGGTTGGTAGTGGCCTGAGACCCAGATGCCTGCGATTTGTGACAGTGCCTATGGCCATGCAGGGTAGAGCGCTGCTGTCGGGACCTGATGACTGGCTAAAGGGTTGGAGTTGGTCGCTGTATGGCATCCTCAGCCTCCTCTACTGATGGCTGTGGGGAGAAGGGCACACTGCTGAAGTGAACATGAGATGTAGTGGGCTCACTCTCAGGCACTCCAGTTTCCTCTTCCTCCATTTGTACCTGTTTTTCATCCTCATTGGTTGGCCATTCAATGTCTTTCCCAGGTGCATCTAATTGGATAATGAAGATACCATTAAAATATGTAACATTCCAACCACAGTCTCATTTGTCGTACTCTAATGTTTGTTCAAACGTCTTACACTGACTTCACTGTTACTACCACTACAATTCCCATGATGCACCATGTGGGATATTTGGGACATGAAATTATCCCTTCCAGATATGTCTGTTTTACATGCATGTGAACACCAGGTTCAAGTTAATAAATGTTGCCATTACAACAGTTTTGCACTTATTTTATGTGGGTACAGGCGCAGATGTGTCCAGGCTTTCCAAACAGCTTATGGCTCAAGGGTGGACTCCACCATTGCCTCCAGTGTCATGAGTGGGGGTGCAGTGGAGGGTCCGCCTCCTGTAGCACTTAACTCTTTCAGCCTTGTTGCAATCTTTTCCTTGGTGCCTGCACTTCCTGTTCCAGGGGTCTTTTCGCTAATTGAGAAGCCAAAAAAGGCATTTATTTTTATGTGGTCGCTATTTGTGACTGCAGTTCCAATTTGCTATTGTGTTCGCAATTTTGCGACTAGATTGGTAATTGCAAATAGCGATTACCTATTCAGCGAACTGACTCAATACCAATTTCTGACTGGTCAGGGATCATCCATACAATTTAGCGATTTTCCAATTGAGACTCACAAAAATTTGCAATTAGGAAATCGCTAAATGGTAGTTTTGCACATCTGGCCCAGTATGTTGTAAACTTATCAACATTTTGGAAGGCTATTAAAACAGAGAAAGGTAGAGAGTGTATGTGCGTTTTTGTCTGTGAATATGTAAAAGGACACAGGGGACGTGTGCATGGATGTTGTGAGGTGTGTGTTCTGCTTGGTGTGGTGATGCTGGTAGTAGATGATGATGTAGTGCATGCTGGTGTGAGTGTGGATGGAACTGGGTGGGAGGTGGTGATGGAGGAGGAGGGGGAGAGAGTGGAAATAGTGAATGTTGTTGTATCTGCAACTAGATGGTGTTTGTGTGAGTACCTGTGGGATGAAGTGTGGTGCTTGTGTTTGCCTGTGTCACTCTTGGGTGTTGTCTTGTGTGCATGCTCGTCTGCCTGTGTGCTTGGGATGGGTTGGGGTTGAGGAGATTGGGACTGGGAAGTGGAGGTTGGAGGTGGGGCGGTAGAAACAGGGACAATGGCTGCCATCAGAGAGGAGGCCAGAGCCTGACTCAATCTCTGTTGGTCCACCAATCCAGTGTGAATGCCCTCCAGGAATGCATTAGATTGTAGCATCTGGGCTGCCAGCCTCTTGATGGCATTCACAATGGTTGACTGCCCTACAGTGATTGATCTCAGGAGGTCAATAGCCTCCTCACTCAGGGCAGCAGGGCTCACTTGGGCAGGGCCTGAGGTGCCTGGGACGAAGGAGATGCCGACTCTCCTGGATGAGCGGGCACGGGCAATCCGATATGGGGCTACTGGGAGGGCGGTGCTGGGACGGGGTGGCTGCTGTACCTGTAGCTGGGGTGGTCACAGAAGTGTCCGCCACCACCAGGGAGCATCCATTGGAGGAGGTATCTGTGTCAGAACTGACCCCTCCTGTCTCCGCTGTGGTGCTCCCCTCACCCTCTGTACCACTGGTGCCCTCAGCGCCAGTGGACTCTGCCTTCTCCTGGGTCCTGTGGGATGCAGCTCCCTCCATCCCCAGTGCCCCTGCTCCTCTGCTTCTCTGCCAGATGATGCTAATGCACATAAGGACAGGATCACAAAACAAAAAAGGGGGGGAAGAGACAAAGGATACACTTGGTCAATGGCTGCACCAACACCACCATTGGCGTACACAGCACCCTCACACACAGGGAACAAATATTGCCTGGAATGTACCTTCCCCTGTATGTCATTCCACCTCTTCCTAATGTAATCCCCAGTTCTTGGATGCTGTTCCACGGCGTTGACCCTGCCCACAATTTTTCGCCATAGCTCCATCTTCCTAGCTCTTGATATCTGCAGCACCTGTGCTCCAAATAACTGTGGCTCTACCCTGATAATTTCCTCCACCATGACCCTTAGCTCCTCCTCTGTGAAACAAGGGTGTCTTTGTGATGCCATGCGTGTTGTGTGAGGTGTGTAGGTGAGGGTGTGTTGGGTAATGTGTCGGGGTGTGTGATGTGGGGTGCATGAGTGGTGTATAGGTGTGAATAGTGTGTGGCTCTAGTTGTGTAAGTCGTCTTGATGTCTCTCTGCTGGCAATGGTTTCAAATGGTAAAGTGTTGTAGGTAATGTGGATGTGTGTTTTATAGTTGTGTGGGTGTGTGAGTGTGGTGTGTGTATGGGTGTCAGGTGTGTGTTGTTTGAATTGTTTTGTTTGTGTGTGTCCATTTTGACTGTGGCAGTATGTACCACCAATGGTTTACCACCACTGAATGTCCGCCGTGGTGATTCATGGGTCATAATGAGATGGGCGTTGTTCTGTTGGCGGAACGGTGTGGGTTTGGATACCGCCAGTTTATCACTGACCTTTTGTGTGGCGGATTTGTGTAGGTGGCTGAATTCTGACGGATTGGTGTGTGTGTGTCATAATATGGTGAATGGATATCCGCCGCAGCGTGGTGGTAAGTGGGATTTACCACCAATGGCATAATGAGGGCCTAAGTGTCTGGCAAATCTCTTGATGCTAGGTAGTTCTCTCCTATCTCTAATGTAATCACTTGTAGAGTATTAATTTTTATATTCTCCGTACTGAAATACACATTCATGTCTTTCAAATCTATTACTAAACACTAATTGCTCAATGAAGGTCTCATTAGCTATGTCATTGGGTAACATCCTTGCTTTACTTCTTCAGTTGGGACTGATACTATTTTTTTTTTCTTTTCAGCAACACCAACATATTCTCTAATTGAGATGTTATAATGTGGCTTATCGCTCTGTGTGTTTTACCTGTTTAACAAACGGTGTTCTGGGATACAACTTTGGAATGTTATGCATGTAAACCTTGTGACATTGTTTGGTTCCAAGGCAGTTAGAGTAAATATGTTGAGAAGCTATCTGTGTCTGGCATGTCAGGATTTTGTCTGCTGATTAAACGTATCTAAATCATCAGCGCTACACAACATATTATGCTGCGCTACACAACATATTTTGGCAACATGGATGGGATGGCCAGGCACCTGCAGCAAAATCCTTTGTCAAGCTATTTGCAACATTGTTGTAGGTAGCGTGAGTTATGGCTCCTATGTGCCCTTTTTACCCCAAAGGGGTAACATAGAAAAAAATGTAGTGTTGCTTATGCCTCCAGTTCAAATGGGATATTTTGTAGCTCGAGTGGTGCTCTGCCACCTGCTTGCACCTTCTTTGAAATACAGCCACTGCACGCAAGTTGGTCACGCCCCAGCCTAGTGCCACCCAAATGATTCCAATGCAGTCAGGTCGCACAGTAGAAGCTTGCGCTGTTAATAATGCTCCGCATACAGAGTATGTAAAGAACGTCTTTGCGGAAGTGCAGCCTAGTCTCCTGTGAAAGTGCGACCGCTGTGGCTCCCCAAGTGGCTCAATGATAACACAGAGGTGAAGTACGGCTCAACCCTATCAGAGAGCTCATACCATGGCTCTGCAAGTATTTCAGAGCTCACTGGTGACAAATGCATATTCACATGGAAAATAAGGATTTTTGAAAAGAAGCTTACCAGATTCACCCCTGATGACAATCCCCGGTGCTGTAGCTCATCTCATTTCCTACAGCCACTCGGTAAATGTGCATTCGGAACCACCCGCTTTCAGGCTTGAGCAACATTGTGAGTAGGTTATCATCCTCAAGCTTGATTTCACTGTTCTGCAGCACCATCTAGTGCTATGTGTTTGCAACTCTTGAACAATGCTACTATTACTATGATCAGACAATCTATTGTAGCATCAACTCAGTTTCTTATGCAGCATGGGGATCCCCCCACTTGAATGGGAAGATTGGTTAGAATCATTTAAAAATTATTTGCTAGTGCTGAAGGCACAAGTTTCACTCTACTCAGAAAGAAAGCTTTGTTATTAGGATGTTTGGGACCTCAAGGGCAATGTATATTGAAATACTTACTGCAAGTGTATGATGATGATAGTGATAAATTTGAAGATGCTCACAAAGAAGCAAAATTGTGTTTATAAACCGATTTGCAAAGACTGTCAATATAGCGATGCAGCGCCATAAATTTTACACACAACCGTAGAAATCACTTTAATTTGTTGATGATTTTGTGACAGGACTGCGGGAGTTGGCAGCAAGATGTAAGTTTGGGTTGATGACAGAGGAGCTAAATCAGGAGATCAGCTGATAGTTCAATGCAACAGCAAGAAATTGCAGGAACGATTTAGGGCTGCCAGCAGTCCCACTCTGAAGGAAGCTATAAAGATTGCCAAGGTGGTGGAGGAGTCAGAGAAAGACATGTAAGAAATGCAAAAAATGTAGAAGAACAAGGAGAACAAAATAACTTTTCATGTAGAGGAGGTGGACAATGACTCTGATCTGGTCAATTTGGTTAGTAAGAAACTTACAGCATTACCATCTCTGCCCATGGCAAGGACTGGAGCACAATATTTGGAGCAACATAAACGGGTTCTGGCAAGTTCCTCACTCGGTCTTGTCATAGGTGCAGCAGCAACTTTCACAAGGGTGACTCAAAGAAATGTTTTGGCATAGGTAAAAAATGTTGCAGCTGTAGGAAGAAGGGGCATTTTACATGTTTGTGCCAAGTGGCCAACAAAAGTGTTGCTTCAGTAAATGAAGCAAGAGAGGCAAAGTAGCATGGAATTTTGATGGTGAATGATAATGATAATTTAAATGAGCCAGTAAAGGGAGATGAAAGGAAGGGGAGATTACGCCCAAAAGCACAAATCAAGTTTGATGGGAAGATGGTAGAATTGATGGTCAATTATGGATGATTGTACACCATCATACAAAAGAATTTGTTTGACTTTACATGGCAGAAAAGGAAACTAAAGCCTACTGATGTGATTTTGAAGGGATACCACAAACTCAGCATTGGTGTAAAGGGCTATGTGGTTGCCAAGATAGAATTAATGGGATGAGAGAATCATAGGAAAGTGCTTGTGGCTCTTTATGGTCCACTGATTTTAGGTTGGTAGCACCAATATGACTTGCACATAGGGGTCAACCATTGTGCTGTCAACCAAGTCATGGTTGTTGATGATGTGGAGGTAAGTAGTGTTGCAACTATTTAAATCAGTGTTTCAGAACAAGTTAGGTAAAGCAAAGAATTATCAGCATTGAAAAAGGACACTGTCCCAGTGAGGCATGTTGCGAGGAAGGTTGCAATGGCAGTAAGGGCTCAGGTAAAGAACTCAGTTGATCAAATGATCCAGGAGAAAGCTAGCAAACCAATTGAGTTCAGGTAGTGGTTATCTCCAGTGCTAATCACAAAGAAATCTGATGGGTCATTAAGATTCTGTGTGGATTTACGCAGTTTGAATCAAAGTGTGGTCATGGACCTTCTCCCTATTACAAATATTAATGAACTCATTTTTATGTTGTCTGGTGGAAATACTTTTCAAAGCTACATCTGAAAAGCACCAATTCATCAGGTTTCCTTACACCCAGACTCCAAGCATTTGACAACATTAGTTACTATAGAGGGTGTTTTTCAATTTAACAGGATGCCATTCAGCTTGTCATCTGCAGCGAGTATATTCCAAGAATGTGGTCCTTCAACACAACATTTTGGCCTTTGGTGAGAGCATTACCACCCACAATGACATGTAGTGAGAGGTCCTGACTTGACTCTCTAAAGCTGGGCTGATCTTTTGGAAAGGAAAATGTAAATTCTTGGCATAGCACATTTAATATTTAGGCTATCTGGTTCCCGGAGAGGGGGTCAGACCCAAACTGAACTTGTTTAGTGTCATCATGAATGATGAGATGCCGGGGGACAAGGACAATCTTTATTCTATTCTTATTGAGGTTTGTAAAGGATTTAGTAGTTAAATTAGATCCTTTGCGAGAGATATTGAGGAAGTGGAGGAATTGAATTTGGGGTGATGCCCAAACATCTATTTTTCAACAAAATAAGGAAAGTATTGCCACTGCTAATATTTAAGTCCTTTTCAGTTTGATCTTAAAACAACCCTCACCATGGATGCCAATATGGTCAGAATTGCTGCTTTACTTTCCCAAATGCATAGAAGGTCAAAGAGGACTGTGGCCTTTGCATCCCGTTCATTGACTGATGCAGAGAGGAACAATTCCGTCATTGGACGAGAGGCACTGACTGCATCCTAAGTAACCAGTTACTTTTGTACCTTCATATAGGGTATGAAAGTCATACAGATCACAGACCTTTACTTAAAGTATTACAGCTAAAAGGCACGGAAAACTGTTCAGGGCAATTGGCTAGGGTAGCGGTCAAAGTGCAGGATTATCAATGTTTTGTTGAGTACTTACCATGTTTGAAGAACAGGGTGGCAGATTGCTGGACAAGGCTGCTGATGAAGAGGACTTTGAAAGTGAGGAGGTTGTTGCAGGAGTGAAAGACATTACAGAAGGTTTTCATGGATGTTTGTCTATGGGTAAGTGATCGAATGCAGCGAATGATAATGAGGTACGTAAAGCAATAATATATATTTCCTTACCTTAGTGTGAGGAGAGTGAGTACCTTTCCGGATGCGGTGAGACCTTTTCACAAGGAGGCAGAAGAATTGTCCTTGCATGGAAACAAATGCTGACAGAGTTGTACGACCCAAAGCAGTTAGAGTCAAGCTCATATGGCTGTCACATAAATGTCATTTGGGTCAGACAATCACACTCAAGAGACAGAAAGAAAGCTTTTGGTGGCCAGCGATGGATAGTGAGTTCAAGGAATAGGTGGAGTGATGTGAGGAATTCAAAGAAGAGGTTGAGAGCTGGCTTGCATGTGTTTGAAGGTGAGCAGCATGTAATGGAAGCGGATTTTATGTGGGAGAAAGAAAGTTTTATTCTGTAGGACCCTTTGATTTTTTTCCGTGAACATGAAAGAGTTGCGTAGGTCATAGTTGATGCCAAATCAAAATGTTTTGAGGTGGCTTTCATGAGGTATATCACCACTAAGACCACCATCGCCATGTTGGGGCAAATCTTCAGGAGAGAAGGCACACCTTTGACAATGATAACCGACAATGGCACTCACCTCCAGTTAAATGCAAAGGTTTTTAGCTGACAGTGGGGTTAAGCCTGTTTGTACATCTCTATATAACCTCCCAAGGAAATGGTTAGATTGAGAGGGCAAATTGCATGGTTAAGGTGACTATGGGATTGGCCAGCAGGGCAGAGTTAAGTGTGTAGAGTGCTGTGAAAGACATGTTGTTGACGCATTTTACGACAGTGTTAGCGCGTCAGATCTTGAGAAGTAAACTTACAAGGAGAGGCAAATGGACCGATGAATCTTTGGGCTCACAATTAAGATGTTCTTGCCACAACTCCAGAATAAGCAAATCAATCATCATTGATCAATAACATCAGTAATCAATAGAGCCAGTAATTATCACACACCATGACCTTTCAGTCATGAATTACCACACCTTCTAGTAACAGTTAGAATGTTTATTTCCCTATATTAACAATGCTAAGGTCAGGTAAGTTACTCTCAAAATCAAATGATACACATACAGAAACAACACTGGCTTCCAAATCTACGGAAGAAATGCAATCTAATCAAGACTTGAGCTACTACACATTCTAGTATTACGGTGCAAACGATTAGCAACAACAATTGCACGAAAGGTATAACATACATTAAATTTAGCAAAGAAATGCATCAAATATTATTCCCTGTTAGAAAGATTTTCATCAGTGATAATCCTCAACTACCATCAAATTAGCATCAGCATGCTGGGCTTCATGCAAAACAATTTAATAGCATCAATTTGGAAAACGTCTAACTATGGCTCTATCAAAACAGTGCAGTTGGTACCTAGAAAATAAAAGCAAATATGCATAACAATACACATAAGCTCAGTAATACCTCTCCTCAATTGGATCGGCAAGTCATGATAGTCTTCGTCCTCAGGACATCAGTTCGTCATCAAGGCATCAGGATTCAGCATCAAAGTTCAGAAAATACAAAGAGGGTCATTCTGACCCTGGCGGCCGGTGGTCGCCAGGGCCACCGACCACGGGAGCACCGCCAACAGGCTGGCGGTGCTCCAACGAGCATTCTGACCGCGGCGGTTCAGCCGCGGTCAGAAGCGGAAAGTCAGCGGTCTCCCGCCGACTTTCCGCAGCTCGTGTGAATCCTCCATGGCTGCGGAGCGCGCTCCGCAGCCATGAGGATTCCGACCCCCCCTACCGCCATCCTGTTCATGGCGGGAAAGCCGCCATGAACAGGATGGCGGTAGGGGGGGTCGCGGGGCCCCTGGGGGCCCCTGCCGTGCCCATGCCAATGGCATGGGCACGGCAGGGGCCCCTGTAAGAGGGCCCGCAAAGTATTTCAGTGTCTGCCTTGCAGACACTGAAATACGCGACGGGTGCCACTGCACCCGTCGCACCTTCCCACTCCGCCGGCTCGATTACGAGCCGGCATCCTCGTGGGAAGGTCGTTTTCCCCTGGGCTGGCGGGCGGTTTTTCAGCAACCGCCCGCCAGCCCAGGGGAAAACTTGTAATACCCGCCGCGGTCTTTTGACCGCGGCGCGGTATTTCGGATGGGGGAATTCTGGCGGGCGGCCTCTGCCGCCCGCCAACATTGGAATGACCCCCAAAGTCTTTAAGATACTCGAAAGAATAGAGGTAAACCCTCCAGAAGAACAGAGAAAATGTCGCGTCTTTCCCCGTGCAGTTTGCCTATGTTAGATCTCCTAAAACTATCTCCGAAATCCCTATTGGTCAGTTAATCGCGGGTTCACACTTTGTCCAATAAAACTAAAACTTAAAATCTAAGAATTCTACTATTACTCCATTCACATGTCTCTGATTGTTTTTTTCTTTGACATCTTCATCATCCGACTCGTCAGGTAACAATATTGTTGCAGCTTATATTCCACACAGTGTCTTCATTGGTCTCCTCCTGGGAAAGTCAGTCTCACGCACATTACATACAAAATGTTACATTAGCAAGAACAGCATCTTCTAGCAATCAGTTCACTTGAGAAAGGTTTCAGCTATGAGCATATTTAAACATTGCAGTGGAAAAATCACAGTTTAACTCTCTAGGACAGCCATTTTATTAAACGTTAAGAAATACAGCTTGACATGAGGCCTGGCAACTAGACCAAGACCTTCACTAAGTTAAGGCCTACAATTAATAAAGCTAACATAAAATGCATGACCCTTAATATGATGCACAACTACATTAATCTAACATATGCTCAATATTTCATATTATTAAATCATTCATTAGTACATTTTGTTAACATTGGTGCCCACTCATCGCGATCACATTTTCAAATGTGTACATTAGTTTTCTATGTTATAATATTTTCTATGCAAATCCATTACTCAAAATACATAAACACTCATTAATAATTTTTTATTAAAACACCTACGCTAGCAATAGTAAATGCTGCAGGTAAAACTCCCTTTGAGTTGATTAGTTGTAGATGACCCTGCACCAAGCTAGTTTCTTCATGGTTTCAGGAACAGTGTCTTCAAGAAGTGGTTATGAATTTATGGGAAGGCCAGATTAAGTGCACTATTGATGTTGGTGGCTGGATGAAAGTTAAGCCTGGTGGAGTATACTAAGGTTCATCGAAATTTTGGGTCCCCCACAGAGTAAAGGTAGTGGGACAAAATTGTGTGAAGTTGGAGAATAGTCAGACATGGAGCTTGAGGAGAGTCGATTTGTATCAGAAGGATGGAAAGCGTCAGGTGAAGCAGGAAAAGGATAGTTGAGGGTTTGCTCTGGGTGGTTGATGATGGAGGGTGGAGATTTTCAAGCAAGCTGTGCAGGTGACAGAGGTGATGTTGAGGGGGCTTCTGTTGTCAGGAATGATCAGTTGATGAGATGAGCAGTGAGCTCTTGCAGACCACCCGGTTGGTTGAGAGACTTTGGGGATGATTTTTCTGTTTGTGGTTACTATATCTGGTGTGTCTTGTTTGTTGTCTTTTGTGTCTAGTAGCATTGTGGTGTTACCTGGTGGTCAGTGTGTTTTGGTGGTCCTTTGTGTTAGAGTTTTATGGAGGGATGTTGGGGTGCTGTACATGGTGTTTGGCGTTTTGTGAAGGGGGAGGATGTGTTATCACATGGCTTATTGCTGTGCTTGTTATTCTTCTTTAGGCAGCGCTGTTCTCTAATGCCACTTTGGAATGTTGTACATGTAACACTTGTGACATTGTCTGGTTCCAAGACAGTTAAGGTAAATGTGTTCACAAGCTGCCTGTGGTGTCTGGCCTGTCAGAAACAGGGTTTTGTCTGCTGATTAAACTTATCTAAACTATCAACGCTGGCTTCATCTACTTTTCTGCAGTGCCACACAACACTGCCCTCTTGAAAACTCTTCGGAACAGCAATTGGAAGGAACCGACTCTCTGGATGATGATTCTGAAACTCTTAGAAATCCCCTAGATATCGGCCTTGGGTTACTCTTTGGGCTTTTATCGCTTCCAACATCACTTTCAACTTTAACCATTTTCCCACCTTTCCTAGCGAACTCAAAACAAGAAGCATAGTCAAAAGCACTGATGTTGCTTCTTTGTAAGGCTGATGAAAGCTCTTAGGACCAGGCTGAAACCAAGGCTTATTGAGTAATGGTTCATACTTTTTATTTCGTAAATTATTACAAGGCTTTCTACTTCTGTCAGAATTTCATGATTCATATTTATATGGCTGAGTATGTTTACAATTTTCTGAAGGGTTTGTCTATCACAACCACCAGTGCCTCACCAAATATTTTTTATTTGTTTTTGTCATCTTCGATAAACCAGTTTTATGAGCTGCATCAATTCCACCATGTTAGATACAGCTGTCTTCAAGCAGCCACATTCCATATGCCACCACTGAAAAAAACATCCACATTGTCAAATGTTATATCAGACACACACTTTTCCAATGCTGCCAATATATTATTATTTGATATGTATATTTTTTCTAAATGTGGGCTAATGCACAAATTACCTGTTTGACACTACTCAACCTCGAGTTGCTCTGCCAATGCCATGCTCAGAATCAAGGGGCGACCATGGCCCAATGCTCTTCTTAGATTCCAGGAGTAACCACAGGCAATGTGCTCCTAGGAAGGAAGACAGAGCATGGGACACTGCACCACCAATGGCTCAGAAGAGCTGAAGGCCAATACACTGCACAAATCCTAAACCCAAATGTGGGCTCATTCATTGTCTGACTTTAATGCTCAGGAAGTGTGACCCACTTTTGACATGTCTTGATTAATGCAGTCGACAAAGCTGAATACACGCTTAAATGTGGGCCGTTGTTCTGAATATGAAAAACAAAATGAAATGTACCCAGGCCATGCACTAACCTAAGAAAGAGTGCACACAAGAAAAAAGCAGGACATACTGATGTGATTGTTCCACGCCAATAGTTAAAGGGAGTGGATTTCTATGGAACAAAGGGAAGAGCGATGCTGGAAAGTGGTGGCAACAGGCTGGCTTGCCCTCACCATTGCATTACGTAAGGGATGGAATATATCATGTAGATGAGAAGTTAATGCTGTTTCATTGCAATGACTCAGCAGTATAAAATAATATGTTGGACTAATTAAGCACTGTAGCTGTTGTTTTTGGACATTTGCAAATTCCAGATGGAAATTTCCCTGTCACAGTAGAAATCGAACAAACATAAGTGCATAATTGTTTGTCATCAATTGAATTTACATAATTTCCCACAGCATATTTTACTTTGTTATTAAATGCTCACTGTGCTCACTGCTGACATATAGGTATAACCTAGATGTTGATTTGTTTACAAAGAACACTCGTCCTTTCATTCATTTAAAATCTAATTGCATTTAATAAAGTAATAGAAGCACTTGCTAATTTCAAGGCTTATAGAAACTGCAACATTTGGATCTAAATTATATCAAAATGTATTGTCATTATAATCTGATGAATGCGAGAGACACTTAAAGGTTGGTTCATTTAAAGGTTTGTGGCAACAGAACATGCATCAAAATGGGCAGATATCCTGTCCACACCACTAATGGGTCCCCTTCCTCTTTTTTAGGTGGAGGAAGTGATGTGTCGTAAGTACCCTTATTGGGACTGGACTATCAACTCATAGGGCATGCAAAAGACATGCACTTTTAAGAGCAAGTTGTCTGATGAGTTGTCAGCTAGACAGTGATGATTATTCAGTGTAGTTGGGTACATTTTGTGGCAGTCTTACTTCACTATTCTGTCATAATTACACGCATTAACACTATCCGGCCAAGGTTTCACCTCATTAGTGTGAATTTAACACCTAAATATAGCAATCAACAACTGAAAGGTGAGCAGTTAATTTTTGTAACGGAACTGACGCAGCATGCTTGACAGCATTTACGTTGCAATTGGATTCCACCCTTCCAGTACAGAGGATTTTGTTTTGTTTTTTGGATCACCTGGTTTTGGGCTTTTACTGTGGGTGAGTGTAAAAATGGGGTACTTTGTTGGCAGTCAGGTTACCCCCTGTCCAAGCAAGGACCCTCACTCTAGTCAGGGTAAAAGAGAATCACCCTCAGCTAACCCCTGCTTACCCCCTTGGTAGCTTGGCACGAGCAGTAGGCTTAACTTCAGAGTTCTACGTGTAAAGTATTTGTACCAATACACACAGTAACTCAGTAAAAATACTACTAAATGACACAACACAGGTTTAGAAAAACAGGAAATATTTATCTTACCAAATCAAGACCAAACAACAAAAATCCACAATACACAAGTCCAGTTATCAATTAAAAAGCAACAAGAGTCTTCATGTAGTTTTAAACAACGCTAGCGATGCTAGTGCGAAAATGTACCTGCTGCATGTCAAAAGTAGCCCTGTACGGGCGAGTGTGAGTCAAAAAGGGCTTGCGATATGTCGCTATCACTCAAGGCGAGACCTTGCATCGTTTCACCTTCAGTCGAGTCAGCGTGCGTTGTTTCTTCTCTCAGCAGGAGAGCGATGCATCGATTCGGTCCGCACACGGATCTAGGCAGACCTTGCATTGTTTTTGCACGCCCAGCGATGGTTTGCGTCGGAAATTCAGCCGCACGATGGTCCGAACACCATGCAGCATGGGTTGCGATCTCCCAGCGTCCGTCAGGGAGGCTGCATGTCGTTTCTCCAGCCACGTGCGTCTATCTTTCCGTCCCATTGCAGGCAAGCGTCGATTTGCAACCGTGAAGCCGGCGGTGCGTCGATTTATCAACCACAGATTGGAGTCGCGTTGATCTTTTCCCCGCACGGTGGTCTGTGCGTGGATTTCTCACTCTTGTGCTTCCAGGTTCTCTTCTCAGGGCCCCAGGAACTGGATGGGCACCCCTAGGCAGAGTAGGAGTCTCTCCAGAGGCTCCGGGTGCTGGCAGAGAGAAGTCTTTGCTGTCCTTAGACTTCAACCAACAGGAGGCAAGCTCTAAATCATGATCTTCACAAGGTGGAAGACACACAAAGTCCAGTCTTTACCCCCAGAAGCAGCAACTGCAGGATAGCTCCACAAAGCACAGTCACAGGCAGGGCAGCTCTTCTTCCTCAGATCTTTAGCTCTTCTCCAAGCAGAGGTTGCACTTGGTTTCCAGAAGTGTTCTAAATTCTGTGGTTTTGGGTGCCCTTCTTATACCCATTTTGCCCTTTGAAGTAGGCTTACTTCGAAGAAAAGTCTCTCTTTTTTGCAAAATCCTGCCGTGCCCAGGCCAGGCCCCAGACACTCACTCACCAGGGGGTTGGAGACTGCACTGTGTGAGGGCAGGCACAGCCCTTTCAGGTGTGAGTGACCACTCCTCCCCTCCCTTCTAGCACAGATGGCTCATCAGGAAATGCAGACTACATCCCAGCTCCCTTTGTGTCACTATCTAGTGAGAGATGCAACCAGCCCAACTGTCAAACTGACCCAGACAGGGAATCCACAACAGGCAGAGTCACAGAAATGGTATAAGCAAGAAAATGCTCACTTTCTCTGGCTCAACTCAAGAGGAGAGCCCATGCCTTTTGTCACCCTGCTGTGCCAGGTTAATTACATTTCTGTTCAGCAGCAGGAACAATGGCCTCCTGACAAAAAGGGAGCAATTAACAGGGCTTCAATCCGCTGAGGAGGAAAGGAGTGGGTCTGAAGGATCTTCATCAGTCAATCAGCTATCTTACTGTACCATGGAGGGGCCTGAACAAGTTTACTGAAGGAGGGAGCTCAGACCTCTGGAGCCAACACAGAAGGTGGCTCCCTTTTGAAGAGTTGGTGAGATAGGCCCTGACAGTGATGTTAGCGAGGGCCAAAGCTGAGGCCACCGAAGTAGATGTGACTAGTGACTATTGGATGACGCACGTTGCGCAGGAGGGTTGGGACAGGGCTGGAGAGGTGATGTGGGACACTAGGGTTGGCCAGGGAACCTTCCACTTTCCTTTAAAAACTCTTGCACGGGAGAGACGCTCTTTTATGCTTGTTGTTTTTCTGCGCTTCGGTGCTGCACCGTGGAGTTGCCATGGATAACTGGAAAGATGAACACCCTGTTGACCAGAAAGGATTAAGATCTCAGCTCATATGATCCTCAGAGCAGTGGGTCTCCCCAGCCGGCAGTGGGGATAGCCCCATTACCCTCTGAGGACCAGTTGGGGGAAACCCCTGGACTTCTGTGCTCAGACACAAAAACCAGAAGAATAGGCTGGTAAAGGGAGCCAGGAGAACCAGCTTCCCATAGATTGCACCACTTTGGAGGTGAGGATGTCTGCAACAACTGCCCTTGATGGCTAGATCTCGCCATCAGTGTAAGAGGCTGGCCTGGCTTGTAGTGGGTACCAAAGGTACTTACACCTTGTGCCAGGTCCAGTTATCCCTTATTAGTAGAATAGAGGTGTTTCTAGCAGCTTAGGCTGATAAAAGGTAGCTATGGCAAAGCAGCTTAGGCTGAACTAGGGGACATGGAAAGCTCCTACTATATCACTTATATCATGTGCACAATATCATAAGAAAACACAATACACAGAAGTACTAAAAAGGTAATTTATTTTTATGACAATATGCCACAAGTACCTCAGTGAGTACCCTCAGTAAGAAGGTAAGTAATATACACAAGTTATATGTACACAAACCCCAAACAGGTAAGTAAGAGTCAGAAAAGTAATGCAAACAGTGTAGAATTACAATAGGTTGCAATTGGCAGACATAGGTCTAGGGGCAACACAAACCATATACTCCAAAAGTGGAATGTGAATCACAAATGGACCCCAGACCTATGGGAGCTTGTAGAGGGTCACTGGGACTGTAAGAAAACAGTCAGGGTGTCCAAGATACCCCAACCCAAGAGCCTGAAAAGTAGGAGTAAAATACACCTACTACCCCAAAAGAGCACAATAGTCGTGGTTGGGGATTCTGCAAGAACAACAAACACCAGCAAGGCACTGAAGGAGGATTCCTGGACCTGAGGACCTGCAAGGCAAGGGGACCAAGTCCAATAGTCGCGATAGTGTCCAGGGGGGCAAGAGCCCAGAAAACCCTGGATGAAGGTGCAAGGAAGCTGTGTCTGGGTGGAAGAAGCTTGGAGTTCTGCAACAATGAAGAGGACTAGGAACTTCTCCTTTGGCTGGAAGATGTGCCTCGTCGCGATAAAGGTGGCAGAAGTGTTCCCACGCAGAAATATTGCAAACAAGCCTTACTAGCTGCAAGGGTTGTGGTAGAGGTTTTTGGGTGCTTCTGAGGACCAGGAAGGACCAGGATGTCGTCCCTTGGAGGAGGAGACAGAGGGGGCGCTCAGCAACTTAGAGATCCCTCACAGAAGCAGACAGCACCCGCAGAAGTACCTGAAAAGGCACTTGGAAGATTTGTGAACTGGAGTCCACGCAGAGTTACAAAAGAGGGTCCCACGATGTCAGAGGCCAACTCAGCGGGTTGAGCACTGCAGGATGGAGTGCTGGGGTGTGCACGAAGGAAATCCTGGAAGAGTGCACAGAAGCTGGAGCAGCTGCAAATCCCGCAGTACACAGGTTTGCAGTCTAGCGTGGGGAGGCAAGGACTTACCTCCCCCAAACTTGGACTGAGGGATCACTGGACTGTGGGAGTCATTTGGATAGAGTTCATGTGTTCCAGGGACCACGCTCGTCAGGATGAGAGGGGACCCAGAGGACCGGTTATGCAGTCTTTTGGTGCCTGCGTTAGCAGGGGGAAGATTCTGTGGACCCACAGGAGATTTATTCTTGGCTTCTGGTGCAGGGTGAAGGCAGGCGACCCCCAGAGCATGCACCACCAGGAAACAGTCGAGAAAGCCGGCAGGATGAGGCACTACAATGTTGCTGTTAGTCGTCTTGCTGCTTTGTTGCAGTTTTGCAGGCGTCCTGGAGCAGTCAGCAGTCGATCCTTGGTAGAAGTCGAAGAGGGAGATGCAGAGGAACTCTGGTGAGCTCTTGCATTCGTTATCTGAAGAATTCCCCAAAGCAGAGACCCTAAATAGCCAGAAAAGGAGGTTTGGCTATCAAGGAAGGAGGATTGGCTACCAAGAAAGGTAAGAGCCTATCAGAGGGGGTCTCTGATGTCATCTGCTGGCCCTGGCCACTCAGAGCAGTCCAGTGTGCCCCGAACACCTCTGTTTGCAAGATGGCAGAGGTCTGGGACACACTGGAGGAGCTCTGGGCACCTCCCCTGGGAGGTACTGGTCAGGGGAGTGGTCACTCCCCTTTCCTTTGTCCAGTTTCGCGCCAGAGCAGGGCTGGGGGATCCCTGAACCGGTGTAGACTGGCTTATGCAGAGATGGGCACCATCTGTGCCCATCAAAGCATTTCCGGATGCTGGGGGAGGCTACTCCTCCCCAGCCCTTCACACCTATTTCCAAAGGGAGAGGGTGTAACACCCTCTCCCAGAGGAAATCCTTTGTTCTGCCTTCCTGGGCCAGGGCTGCCTGGACCCCAGGAGGGCAGAAACCTGTCTGAGGGGTTGGCAGCAGCTGCAGTGGAAACCCCAGAAAGGCTGTTTGGTAGTACCCAGGTTCTTTGCTAGAGACCCGGGGGATCATGGAATTGTCACCCCAATACCATAATGGTATTGGGGTGACAATTCCATGATCTTAGACATGTTACATGGCCATGTTCGGAGTTACCATTGTGACGCTATACATAGGTAGTGACCTATGTATAGTGCACACGTGTAATTTGCCCTGAACGATGTGGGGACACCTTGGCTAGTGCCAGGGTGCCCACACACTAAGTAACTTGGCACCCAACCTTCACTAAGTGAAGGTTAGACATATAGGTGACTTATAGGTTACTTATGTGCAGTGAAAAATGGCTGTGAAATAACGTGGACGTTATTTCACTCAGGCTGCAGTGGCAGGCCTGTGTAAGAATTGTCTGAGCTCCCTATGGGTCGCAAAAGAAATGCTTCAGCCCATAGGGATCTCCTGGAACCCCAATACCCTGGGTACCTAAGTACCATATACAAGGGAATTATATGGGTGTACCAGTGTGCCAATGAGAATTGGTAAATTTAGTCACTAGCCTGCAGTGACAAATTTAGAAAGCAGAGAGAGTATAATCACTAAGGTTCTGGTTAGCAGAGCCTCAGTGAGACAGTTAGGCACCACACAGGGAATACAAACAGGGCACATACTATGAGCACTGGGGTCCTGCCTGGCAGAATCCCAGTGACACAAGGGCTAAAACAACATACATACAGTGAAATATGGGGGTAACATGCCAGGCAAGATGGTACTTTCCTACAATCAGGAGTAAAATGAGCCCACACTCTTCCAGATGAGACCAATGGGGCCCATGTTATGGTGTCTTAAAGATTTGAAACCATTGATCTTTTCCACTGAGGAGTGTGTTTGGCTGTTCTGCTATTTCTAAACCTACCCCGGGATGGACCTGGGCCCAGGGAGCTGGCACAGGATGATTTCCTTAAAAATCCCAGGGAGGGGTTGTGCGTGAGGCCCCTACCCCAGACTCTTCCATGGTCTCGGGACCCTATCCCTAGGCTGTATATTTTCAAAGGAGGGGGCGAGACCCCATCCCCAACCCTGAGTGCCATAAAATAGGGGATGTTGTTGTGCCCCTCCCCATTAGTGGTATGCCATCCCACTCCCCATGCCGTGTCAGAGAGGAGAGGGCAGCCACCAAAAACAGAAATGATCCTATCCGCAGATCAGGGCAGGGAAAAAGAAGCTGCCAGCTCCTGTGGCTAAGAGGGAGGTGCAGGCCACGGGGGAGCCAGTGAAGCAGTGAGGAGCGGGCTCCCTTGACTGCCCTCAATATTAGATAGGCATGGAAGTGTCCAGGTGTAGGAAATGATGAATTATGTGACAAGTGCAGGAAATCCATAATTAAGGTGGACTCCTCCTTCCACTCATGCATCCATTCATCCTCTAACTGACTAATTCTTACAATCACCCACTCACCCATTTGCCGTAAAACACAAATAAAAACTCAACAAGCAAGTGCAAGGTAAATTGAAAGAATAAAAACAGAAAATGGAAAATGCTATGACATGATTGTAGAAGGCATGTGCTTGCATTTAAGAAGAAGTAAAAAGATTAACATAACAGCCATCTTGGAATAGCATTTTGTACGGCGATTAATTGCTATCCCAGTTCACAACGACTGACATGTTGCTTCTAAATACTGTGGTCATCTTGGAATTGTAAAAACAATGATACACTTCAGGATGCCTGCCTTGATTTAGAAGCGGCAGTCACATGGAATTTAGTGAACTCCAAATAAAATGAGCAGTAATAGTAGGTAGAGTAGCGCTTTATAAAGATATATCAGGCAAGACGACAAAACCCAATAAAAAATTACACAAAATATAAAAAGCAGTAAAATGAGGGCTAGTGTCCCTAGGGTATTGGTCGAGGGGGCCAACAGTGATTAGATGTTGTCAAGCAAGGATTCCAGTTCTGGAAAAGGGTGCATACAATCGGTCTTAAAATGGCATGCAGTTGTGGTGGTGGTCCACGGCTGCCTCTTTATAGGGATAGCCCCTCAGTGTAATTTATGCCACCCTAATTAGCCACCATTCACTGTAGACTTGCACCAAAGAGCACAAAGAGCACATATTAGGCCCATCTGCAAAGGAAAGTAAATCAAATGACGCCAGTGAGAGATAGTAGACTGTCCCCTTTACTCTGCAAGAGGATACAACCATCTAAACCTATGATCTGATGTCTTGATCAGTGATCGGAATGGGCCCTGGTTTGTCCCGATGTGCTATGTCACATCTGCACAAGGCCATTGAGCCCACACTGCTGGATGGGGCCTCTGCACCAGTAGTATAGCTCTTTTTCTCTGGGGAGCCCCGAAGCGGAATCAGAGAGAGGCAGTATCTTGGATGAGGGTGGGGTGAGAATAGTCTGCTTCTCCTGGCTCTGCAGTTTGCCACAGCCTGAAAGTGTTTGCCTCAGGGATGGGGGCCTTTCTTGCTGAGAACCGCTATAAGGGTTAGGTGAGCACAAACAACACCATTTGCAGTTCACTTAGCAGGGGATCAATTTGCACTCCTCTGATGCTGCTCAGTGATGGGGTAAGCTTCCATTTAAAACATATGGACCCCAAAGGCTTCTCTGAACAGCATGGCTGGCTCCAACCCTCAAGTGATCTATTTTTAATCTTAGCATAATTTTAACATACTAATTATACCAGAGTTAGAAAAACTATCTTCCTCCCCATCTATGGAGAGGGCCTAGTACCTTTAACACATACCAACTGCCTTTGAGTAACCTTTCATACTAAAGACATCACATCACAAGACATTTCAACTCTTCAGTACTGAAATCACCACCATTTACAGCAACTTCCACCCACAACCGACATCACCAAATGCCACACAATCTTTTCCAAAGAACTAGTTTTAACCACATGGCCTCATCATCACCCAGAAGTAATTGCCATCACCATGAATTCCAAACACTCAGGGTTCCCATCGGACCCCTGCCCCCTCAATGCCTACTCTAGAGGACTGGTACCCATCAGTGTCATGCTCACACCCCATCTGAATGCCTGTACCTATTCCACAATTTTCCCAGATGCATGGAAACATGGAAATGTCTTCCATGTGTTGAGGAAAGCCTTGCAGACCCTTCAACTCTTGTCAGTTACAGACCAATCTCCCTTCTATCACTCCTGGCCAAGGTGCTAGAGAAAATCATCAACAGACACCTCACTTAATACAACTACAAACTCCTTCATACCACTCAATCTGGTTTCAGGCTCAACTGCAGCATGAAAACTGCCCTCATCACCACCACAGATGACATCCACATGACTGTGGATGGAGGAGACACGGCAGCCCTCATCCTCATGGACCTCTCTTCAGCATTTGACAAGGTCTACCACTCATCCTCATTTAATGCCTACATGACATCAGAGTTCGAAGACATGCACTCCAATGGATCTGCTCCTTCCTAAATACCTGTCTATGGCTTTAATGTAGAGAAATAACACTCCTCTCTTAAAAGCCTATTTGATTTAACACAGGCTTTTTATACACAAATAACGTTGGCCCTACAGTCTTTTTCTTAAATGTCCATACCTATGGCATCAGGCATACCTTTTTCCAAAGAACCAATTAGGCCCGTAGCGTGTGTTATTCATGCCTAATGTATTGATCACATGTTTTCCCACAAAGTAACAGTTAGAAAATTACACACATGTAACAAACCTATAGCTAGAAAAACAATACACGTGTCCTTTTTTCAGACGGAATACCAAACATTATCACAATGTAAATCTTGTCCCCTCGAGGTCTGTCGGAGGCTGTAAGCAACACCAAAACCTTGGAGTAATACAGTAATCTGGAAGACTGCAGGTAGCAAAAACCTACTGTAAGGCATAATACAGAATTACAATAATCCAACCATGAAAGACAACAGGCTGTGTGTGCTTCCGCTATATATTAAAGTCAGCCTTACTGCCTTTGTCATAACTGTTTATAATAATTGCATTTAACAATTGAAGCCAATCGTATTTAGTATTGTCTTTCTAACAATGCACACAGTGCAATAACAGCACTCTTTTTCAGTGGATGCACACTACCCCTGCCCAATCTAATGATGAAGTGAAGGCAATTAAACTGTAAGAGGAGCCAAAGCCTTCCTCTAGTAGTTCTTCTTACAACTCTCCTTCTGTTGATCACACAAGGTCAGGCAGCAGTTTCTCTGTCAGGTCACATACGGGGACAATGGCTTCTGGTCTTCCAAAAAAAAATAGAAAACTTTAGAGTTTAATTTGGATAAAATCATGTTACCTTCTCATGATAAAGTGAGTGGTATAGTTTTTTAGCCAAAACTTTCCCCATTGAAAAAGTATAAGAAGGAATAAGGAACAGTATTTGTGGCCCGGGATAGGCTTCAATGTTAAATGCCTAGTGGGAACCGAAGATTCCTAATTAGAACAGGCTACCAGGTAAGTATGAGTCCTTAACATAAATTATCACATGGTGCACTCTTGGAGGACCACACCCCTGATCCCCAACTGTGTGGCAAGCCAAACAGATAATAGTTAATAGACAGATAAGAGGCACTTATCTGTCTATCGCCTAGTGGGAACCGGCCTTTATTGTTCCGTAGCAGACAAATTTCAAGTCAGGGTTCGCAAAAAGTGCGATAGAGAAGGATGGCAACAAATCCTAGATGTGGTGTGTGAGCTGGGGTGAAAGAGGAAATGCTAAACTTCAAATAAGTCCCTAAAGGTACTATGGCGGGAAGTTGAAAGTCTTGATTCTAGACATGCACTTTACGACTAGATTTCTCACTGAAGACTTGAAAGTGTCTAACGTGAAACGCTTTTGAGGAAGCTGACTCGGAGCAACGAAAGCATCTTGAACAGCTTGGGCTAGAGCGAATCTCCTTTTTCCACTAATAGGAAAACAAATTGCACCTGAAAAATCAATAACCACATTATAGCAGGAGCCTGACCTTTTCAATGGGCATGGGTTTGTGGCTCTTTGGAAGCTGTAGAGATCCAACACAGCGGCAGCTCATCTAAAAAGTATAAAACGTCTCTTCTGTCATTTGCATAATTATTTCGACAGGCATTTTCACTGATGGGCCCAGCGGTAATAGATTTCAAGGGTGAAAGAACCTTAAAGGCAATTTTCACCTGTTATTGATCAGATGCATGTGTTTAATTTTCTTTTCAGACAGCACAGAGCAAAGGTTTCGTGAAGGAAATCTATATACTGCCAGTGACTGTTTTGTTAAAGGCTTTAACAACACAGATAACGAGGTATTAGAGGGAAACAAAACGAGATTCAAGTACCTTTATAATTGAAGTGACAAATGTGTTATAGGTAGAATACCACAGTATGTGTGCACTACATTGTTAATTATGTTCGAAGAATAATAATTATGTGTATGTGGTAGTTCCATAACGCGAACCCAGCCAAAAGGTAGCAAAGAGCCCTTGAGTGTCAAAGAAAAGCATAATGTCAATGAGTGACCGAAGAAGTGACTGGTTTGTGAACTGTGATGCAGTGTTATTTAAAGTGGTGTCAGTGACGTAACAAAAGCCCCCGCAGGCACCACTGTGCAGGGGGGTGAGCTCCAGGGAGCCCCCTCTGGCACTATGCACTGGGGGTTGGGGAGAGGTCCCTCCGTGTATTTTGCGGGGGGTGTAGCGTGGGTGAAGTGCAGAGTACAGGAAAAAACGGAAAAGACACCGTACATCCAAATTGTAGATTCTTCTTTATTCTTTGATAAAGATCCACGACAGCAAGAGGAGTCCTGACAAGTACAGAGCCAGAGTCAAACTGACTCTTGATTCTGGAATCTAACCAGCACTCTGATGCAATGTGGAATATAGAACATAGAATATGGAACACAGAACAAAGTACATGAGACATAAACCAAATAACATATTACAGGGGGGCTCAACTTTCACTATGCCGCTGAGTGGTGACTCTTCGATTCTCTCAAATTAGAGTAGCGTTGGGCGGTCTGGGCTGGTGTTCTGGACATAGGTGCATACATGGAAAAGGTCTGATGCCTTGTTTTTTTGGTGCTATGGCTGTGATTGTCCTGGAATCTACCAGAGTTGGTGACCTTATTTGCAGGAGAAGTGGGTCTGCTGTTTGGTATTGCTTTGTAAATGGTGTAGTGGGTGTTAAATATGGTGAAGGCCGGCAATTTAAGCAAGAAGAGTACTGTCCCGACCTACATACTTTACTTACACGGGGACTCGTTTTAGGCCGACAAATCTTTTGACCCTGATTGGAGACACCTTAAGACGGGATCTCTAGTCTGCATTGCAATCAATGATTCATCAAAATTCCCATCAATATTCACAATAGCGATCAATCAAATCAATTAATAAGAATCGGAACACACCATGACCCTCCAGCCATGAATAACCACACAAGTTTACTAAGATGTATGATATTTATTCCCTATTTGTTACAATCTACTAGCAAGTTTATTAGTCTCAATACCAGAAAACACATCAACAATGTCACAATGTGGCAACTTGAATATGACTTAAACAAAGCAAAGATCATGAACATTAGAACAAAGCACGACGTCAACATGAATCAACTTTAGCAGAGTAACATTAGCACATTATTCAACAAAGCAAGATTCAGTCATTTGCCTATTTGCATCCGAATTAGTGAACTCCTTAACTATCCTCTAATTAGCATCAGCATGTTGGGCTTCATGCAAAACAATTTAGTTAACACAAATTTAGAAAACATCTAACTATGGTCTCTGTCAAAAGCAGTTGGTACCTAGAAAGGAAAGGCAAACAGACAATTACAATTCATCATCATATAGTTACCCTCCGGAATGGGTCAGCATACAGAATCAGTCTTCGTCCTCAGGACAGCAGTCAATCCACCATCAGCCAGGATAGAACAGCAAACAGGGCAGAAAGCTCTTCCTTCATAAGGAGGAGAAACAAGTATTGGGCGAGGCAAAAGTGTGGATGGTTTAAAGTAACAGAACAGCAAAGATTGAGACGGAATGCCAGAGTAACAGCACGGGTGTCCCGCTAATGGCTGATTGCTCCTTGTACTATGTTGTTAAATCAAATTTACCAGACAAGTCTCTAATTTCCAGTTGGTCAATATTTGGTGCGTTGATATCTCTGTCCAATGATCCGTTGATCAACTTACTAGAATTTTCGCCTAAAACAGTTCTCATGCAGTTTATTGGCTCCTGTGATTTACGTCTTCAATGGGTAGAATGTCAGGTAAGAAAAGTTACACTCCTCGCTTCAGTCAGTAGCTCCATTGTCTTTACCAGTTTGGGTGACCTTGTACCTGTTGCGAATTATACTGTTGCATTCAGCAAGAATGTCTCCTTGAGCAAGTCGGGTCTCATGAGAAAGAATTTACTACGGTTACACACACACATCTCTAGTTTCTGGAAAAGTACAGTTTCATGTCCTACAGGAAGACAGCACATTGCACGTTAGAAAAACACATTTAATATGAGATCAGACAGCTAGGCCCAGACCCTTGCTAACTAAGGCCTAGTGAGTGATTTAGCAAAACCTTAACATTTACATTTAATTCTTAGTGCTAACACAAAATCATACATTAGTACATTATTAATTCATTATTAGTCAATTTCATTAATCCTCATATACATTGGTGGCCACTCCCCGTGGGCACATTTCAGATGCGCACATTAATTTCCTTCTATCCCGTTTTCTGTGCAGCTTCATTATACATTATTTTGCAAGCTTTTCATGTTAATATTGAATATAAAAGCTACACTCCAACAGGGGTGATGCAATCATTTCTTTAGAGCCTTTATGAGACGTTCTGCATCTGTGGAGTTGCTATGTAATGTTTATGTTGTGTACCTTCCTTCAGGAGTTGTTTCAATAAAACTGCCTTGATGCAAATATACCCGGCAACCCGTGATGCATCCCTGGGCTCATGGAAGCCATCAGAAAGCTCACAAGGCAGATTCGGGACTCAATAAAAGTGTGATTCAGCAATCAGTGCTTTAAATGGGCCGGTACTGAGTACCAGCACTTTTTTATTTTGAGAGGGAGAGTCCCTACACTTCCTTAGAAAAACGTAATACTTTTAATTGGAAGTACTGGCACTTCTATTTTTCCATTTTCAAGCACTGTCAGCAGTGGATATTCCTGCAGACTCTGAGGTAGTGAACTATAGCAGTGAGACCCTGGTGCAGAAATTATGTTTTTCTTTCCTTTGCTACAGACTTTTTCTCAACCGTTGAAGTCTTGTGCACTCTACTCCTTTTAACTACTGTGGCACAATAGTCGTGACATACTCTGCTGTTTTCCCAACATTCTTCCCTCAGAGTACATACCAGTATGGAGCTCACACTGCATGACCTAAACAGGACCGACCTATTGGAAGAAACACAACCCATAGCACCATCGGAGTCTCAGAGCCATATGTCCTCATATACAAATGTTGAAAAATGTTGAAAAAGAAAAATAATAAACATAACAGTAGTGAATTAGTTCAAGTCATTAGTCACAGCTCGTAGTGGGCAGTTGCCTATGGTGAGAATTGATTTCCTCTGCGAGCTCAATTTGATTGGTCTACTTAAATACTGTGACAAGGATTGCTATGCAATACTATTGTCTCTTAGCTACTAGTGCTACAGTACACTGGAAGTGTTTACTCTGGCACTGCGTTGTGTACTATGTAAAGCACTGGTGAACTAATTAACGACATTACAACATTAGAAGTTGAAAATCAATAAGAATGTACTCCTTTAAAAACAATATTGCACACAATAAATCCATAAAGATTAAGAATTTACAACCAGACAGAAAAGAAAAATAGATCCCTAGAATCACCAATGTGTATAAAATACATTTAATGATTTTGATTCTTATTTTGATGCCATTGAGTTAACCTCTGCTGGAGAAGTTTTCAAATGATTCATGCTCAACATTTTCAAGGGAATGAACGGTTCCCTCTTCTTTCAGGGTGGAACTTTAATTATGGAGCAAACTCAGGACTATACATGACAAAAGGCTAAGGACCTGTCTGATTCACAAACGTAAGTTACACATTTGAGTAGGTTTACACTTTCACAAATTGTCACAATAGTAAGTCTGCCCCTTTTCCCACCCACTTCCTCCTGTCTTTCCCACATTTACTACTACAACGTATACTTTCTTGTGTAGAGACTCTGCAGGCGGGGTGGAGAACACTGCAGTTAGGAGTCATAAAACTCTGCAAGTAGTTTGTGAATTGCAGTTTGTAGTATGTTTTGTAGTACTGCAAATTGTACTATAAAGTGCAGTTAATGAATCAGGCCTTAAGTGTTGTGCTAAATGTATAGCAAAGAAGGGCTTAGCAGAGTTTACATAGTGCAAATTTAAAGTGAAAACTCTAATGTATTTAGGACATTGTATATGCGATCAAGGCATTTTACTCAAATCAGATTTAGTTGAAGCCATCATAAATGCTCCTTCACATTTGGATTAAGATGAAGTAAGATAGTTTCTAAGTTTAATATAATTTGATTCAAATTTGGAAAACAATTATTTTGTCGATAAGACCTACAACATTTGCCAATTAAAAAAAAAAAGCTTTGGGATGGGGCAAGTGTTTGCAGGATAGGTTTGAGACAATTAAGAATTACATTTGCAAGCCACATCATTACTAGGTTTCCATCGTTCTGGCAAAAGTATTATTAACACTCACATCAGCAGTAAAGTTGTAGGAGCAGTATAATCTCCAATTGATGAAAGGAGAAAGGGAGTTACAATTATCTTTGCATATCAATCCTACGTCAGCTGTGGAAAGTTACTCAGTCATTGAGAAGGAGATGTTGGCTTGTGTGGTGGGAGTGACCTATTTCTGACAACTTGTGTGGGGATTAAAATTTTGATTACAAACAGTTCATAAAACTCTAGAAACGTTTCTCACCACTAGTTGGCTGTTGGGAGCTACCACCACGAGGCTAGAATATCCTTACACCTTCTAGTTTATAATTATGTGTAAATAGTGGTGTGGACTACCTTTTCTATTGCAAAACTGTCCAGTAGAAGCCTGAAGTGAATTTGCTGTGACCACAGTAGTTGCTGACACAAATACAGTAACCATGGCTGAATGGTCAGAGTCAGGATGAGTTGTTAGAGACTGTCAGGGAGTGGTTCTAGCAGTGTGGGGAGAAGAAAATTGTCCAGTGCTAAGGTGCTTGTGCTCTTTCCCTAAAACATAAGAACATTGGCCTATCCCCTAAATAGCATATTTATTTTGCTTATAAGATCTAGTAAAGTGCACTATATGTGCCCAGAGCCTGAGAATTGAATTCTACTTGTGGGCCTGCAGCACTGATTGTGTCACCCATTTCAGTAGCCCTTTTAACATGTCTCAGTCCTGCCACAGCAGAGCCTGTGCGTGCAGTTTTAAACTGCCATTCCCAGGCCTACATCTTCCTTTTTAAAATGTTAATACATATGAGTAATCCCTAAGGTAGGCCATAGCAGCTCTAAGGGCAGGGTGCAGTGCATTTAAACAGTTGGATATGTACTTTTAAGTTTTACATGTCCTGGTAGTGAAAAACACTTACATTCATTTTTCACTACTGCAAGGCCTATCTCTCCCATTGGATAACATTGGAGTTGCCTTATAACATTTTATATCTATAACTTCCAATTGGGAAGAAATAGATTTTTTAAGTTTGGTGTCTCTGGAATCACAACAGAAAATCACATATTATGGTGAGGTCAGATTTTAAATTGCAATTCTGAAAATGCCACTTTTAGAAAGTTAGCATTCTCTTACCTTATTCATTTGAGGCCTACTGCCTGTTTCTGCTCGCATGGTGTGGTGACAGCTGTGTTTTGTGTATTCCTCCTAGACAGCCACACACAATGGGAGCTTAGGAGTGTCCTGATGGGCCTTGAGGGGCCATCCTGGGCAGGATGGGAGAGAGGAGCTGGACACAACCTCACTTACACCTGAATAGGCTGTGTCCTGTCCACTCATGAAGGGCTGCAAAACCCCCTGCATAGCCCCCTGAAGTGAGTCTGGAGCCACAGCAGGAAGGACAGGGACTCTGTGCACTTCAATGGCCTGTCATTGAAGTCACCCCCACTTCAAAGGCACAACTGGTCATAAATACTGGGCCTGTGACACCCCCACTACAGTACACTTCTGGACCTGTGGATACCAGGACCCAGGATGAAGAACTTGCTGTGCTTCTGAAGGCCTGCATCTTAGTGGACTGTTGTTTTGCTGGGCTCCTGCTTTGCTTTGCTGACCTGTGCCTGCTGCCTTCTTACCTGAGAAGAACTGGACCTGCATCTCTCTAAACCAGAACTCAAAATCACTCCAAGTCCTAGGTGGTTGGCCTTCTGAACTGAAGTCTCAGGGAAATAAAATACTTCCATCCACCCTGCTTCTGGGCCTAGACACTGCCATATGTGAGTCTGCTCTACCAAATGGTGCCACCCCAGCAAAGGAAACTTGGAAGTAAGCTTCTGGTCTTTGCTCCAGCAGAACTAATGCATCCTCTGCTGCGGGGCAGAACCGATTCATAGCAGCTGTTGCGTGAATTAGAATGTGTACATCCAGCACTGAGTAAGTCGGAACCATCACAACAGACTCACATCAGCGTCAGAACCACCACTGCGCAACTCTTCCACTGGCAGAAGGTCCTCACATCTCTCATCGACTGCACCCTCGACAATGACGCCAAACCTCCGCTTGACCGCTACTGCGTGGATCAGAACCAAAGCATCACCTTGACCGCACAACATATCCTTGACTGCACCATGTATCCTCAATACTGGTCTTCTCATCACAAGCCCCGTTGCCAGGATTTCCGATGTAGATGCATCAGGACCTCACACCGCAGCCTCGCTGCATCTTGGAACTGACTCAATGCCTCAGCTATGCGATGCATCTCTGTTTCGGATCTGTGCAATGTGCCAACGACTTGATTTTAGGTACTTTGGATCGGCAGGCCTAACTCAGTCCCTGTAGTTGGCCTGTGCCCCATCGTGGTTTGCCTGAACTTTTCGCTTTGTCTCGGTCCAGCACAACCAGATATCCCTGGTTAGCACTTTAAGCTTCTAAGCACTATTTTGCAGTTTATTCTTTCAAAAATTCAAGCTTTCTCAAGTTCTACTTTTTGGATATTTGTTGTTTTGGTCTTGTTTAATTTATTAAATTAGATTCTATTTGCCTAACCTGGTGTGGGATCCTTCTTGGGTGGTGTTTTCACTGTTTTACTATTTGAAGTGTTGCACAGATACTTTACACTTTACTTTCAAGTTAAACCTAACTGACTTTCCTTTCAAGTTAAACCTAACTGCTCTGTGCCAAGCTACTAGAAGGTGAGCACAAGGTAATTCTGGGTTTGCTTTTGCCTTTCCCTGACAAGATTTGTGGTTACTGCTTCACCAGGGCTCACACCCCAGTCAATCAACAACCCAATTTCTCACACCAATTGACATTTTCATGCTGTCCGAGTTACCCATTCTACTGGGCTGCCTTACTTTGCACACATTTGTTGGTATTACCTGCATGCTTCTATTCGGTGTGGCTTTTCACAGTGCTTGCTGTTCTGCTCATGAGACTTCAGAGATTCATGCCCTTCCCTGATGTCCCATTTTAGGACATCGACTAGCACCATGACACTGATAATTTAGGATGCTGAAAGTTTCTTGTGTGTGAGCTTTTGCTTTCTGATCTATTAATTTCTTCCTCAATGTTTGGCATTAGCAATTGTTTATCACCCACAATCGTAAGCTATTTTCTTCTGTGATCGCTTTCTCCATCCATCGTCAGTTTCCATTCCTCCACAGACTGTCAATCAGCTACTGACTTCTTTCTGCCTTTCAGTTTTCCTTCCCTAGCTATCTTTCCCGTTGCCAGCCTTCCTGTTGTCAAACAGAAGTTAGAAAGTGGAAATAAGTTATTTCGGTACCTACTCTATTCAGTTATTCAATGGCCACTAAATTTGATTTTCAATACTATTGTTTCTCTAATACCTTTAACGAGATGTTGGAAGCTTACTACCTGGACTCACTGTGTGGCTTCTGCTTAGCCAAAGTAAGACAAAGTGTAGACATTCCATCAATACTACATTGTTACATTTTCAATGATTTATGCCACTGCTTTCTGTTTCAAATATCGCTTTGGGTATATATTGTACCATCTCTGATCTATTGCCTAATACTACCTGTTGGAGTTGGCCCTCAAACCTTTTGCCTTCACTATTCCAGTTTTCTAGAATTCGTTTTTATTGGCACTAGGACTCTGTGCACTTTACCACTGCTGACCAGTGTAAAAGTGCTTGTCCTCTCCTCTTTAAACACAACAATACACAAAAAAGTCTAACAACATTAAACGCACACCGGGGCCATGCCTGAAATGAGTCCTTCCCTTCAAGTGTTTCTCCGCCATTCCTGGACCCTTGGAATTGGTACCAAAGATGCCCAAACAGCCCAAAACAAACTTGCAACTTAAAATGTTTCCACTCAAAAATTGACTGAGAACTGACAGAAGACCATGACCTACCTGCTCACCGATCCTCCCAACGTGTATCGCTGGTGGCCTGTTCTTTCATTCTTTTAAACAGCAGCAAATTCTGTTCAGTGGCTGGAAGAGTATCTGGGCTCATGGAACCCATGCTAGCTACAGCCTGCAGCTTCATCCTACTGGAAATGTTTGACCAACTTCAATCATAGAAATCATCACTGCGACTTCATTCAGAAGCCCACAATGATGACACCTTCTCCTCCGACACCGTTGGCAGCCTTGCCCCGCTGAACATCACATTCTCTGACATTTTTTCTTGAAATTTCTTGTAAGTCTGTAGGTAAGCCGAGACCAATCCCACTATATCAGAACTGTGCTCCACTGCGGTGGGCCATACTGTCTGACTTTGCCGAGGTCTTGCGTGATTAGATGCTTGCAGTTAGCTCTCTGATTTTGTAGGTGCTATTGTTCACTAAAAACTCTAAAAATGCAGAACCTAGGTTCTACTGATTGGAACTAGTGTAAAATTATTTATTATTAACACTCTCTCTATTTTTCTAAATTGCTGTGTGATTTTTCCATTGTGTTTTCATTTTATTACAGCTTGCTTGCTACATAAATACTTTACATATTGTCTTTAAGTTAAGCCTGACTGCTTTTGTGTTAAGCTACCAGAAGGTTAAGCACAGGTTAACTTACTGACTTTTGTGGTTTACCCTAACAGGGATTGTGGTTGCTGCTTTAGAAGGGTCTTCACGGCAGTCAATCAAAAACCCAATTTCTTACACTAACACTATTTCTGTTAATATTTAATTTAATATGGATTATTAAATTTATTAGTGCAGGTGCCTCAATGTCCAGTTTATAAATGTTGCTATTTTCTTGAACTGCTTACTTCGTTGTCTATATGATTCTGAGAGGTATCTCACATGTAATGTGCAAATTCCTAACACAAAGAACTCTGTTGCTTTATTATTTTTTTAGAACTCTGTTGATTTATTATTTGTTTATGCAACCATGAATTCGCTTCTTTCGGCTTAGCTGCACCCCTGTAACTTTCTGGCTTTCATCATGCATCATGCTAAGTCATTAGTTTTGATCAATATTAGTGTGCCCAAAAGGGAGTCTAAACTGCTTATCTTTCTCTTCTATAGTACACTCTTTGGAATTAGATCTTCTTCAATGCCCTGCTTGTATTACATGACTCCAAAAGTCAGAACAGCCACAGAGGAACCCTTGTCAAATCTCCATCTTACTCTGCAAGCTTCCAGCTGTCAGCTATCAAACCCAGATTACTCTAGGTCATAAACCCCTCCCACCCCAATATCATCTCAATGTAAGGTTAGGATGTAGAAATCCAGTGGAAATTCCACTTGACTCCAAACAATCAAGACAGCATTTTATTTCCTTACCTGCCTCCTTCTCAGCTATTGTTCAGTTTCTAAAGGAGATTTCAGAAACAATTGTCTTCAAATGTGATCCCCTTTGGCTTGCAGAAAATTGACTTTATGAATTCTCCCAAACCATTATCAATCCGCTCACCCTCTACAACTACTATATTATTGATTTTGATTTTGAAGTCTGGAAGCAGACATGGAGTGATCCACAAAACTCCATTTAATATAAATATTTGAAGTGTAAATCTTATCCCACTTTTACATGTATGAATATTGAACTCATTCTCTTCTACTATAATTAATTGTATTTTTCACTCACCTGGAGATACGCTCTCCTTTCAGAAAAATGCATGAAACTTGTTTCCACCCAAATTACACTAAACTAACAACATTTTTGTGGATGATTAGTTTGGGGTAACCTCCACAATTTCACCATCTCTTTCTTCTCCCTTCTGCAGCACACCCTATTTACTATTGCCCAAAACCTAATAAATACGCTATTATTGTACTTTGCATTGCCTCATGAAGTTACCTTGTAGTAGTAGCTCTTTTCAGTTAACTTAATTAGCCATAACATTTGCCAATGTTGTTCCATTGTGCTTCTCCAAAACTGCTACTATCAACCTTCCGACAGAACTGGGTTTTTTATATAAATCTAATAATAAATCCTACCAGCCTTTCCTAATGAATCATTAATCATTTAACCTTCTATTTGGTTGTTTATGAAGTAAAGAACATCGTTCCTGATTTACCCTACTTTGGAAAAAGTCTGAAATCATCTCTCTAAATGAATAATTGAAGTCATATGGAGTCAATACTTGGCCAAACCTAGCTTGTAAAATCTTTGTGATTGTAGGAAAACAGGAAAGAAACACACAGTAAAGCTAAGTCCAACAAAACACAGCCAAATAGTCACTAAAAACCTATCTGAAATGATTAAATCTATGACATTATTTTCGCACTTACTCCAATGATTGTAGCCCCGGAGCATATATATATGTATATATATATATATATATATATATATATATATATATATATATATATATATATATATAAAGAAAATATTGTTGATTCTCTCAATTTGCATTCCAAAATACATCTATCATTTATATATTCCAGAAAATCTCTGACATCATTCAAAATGCTGCTGCCAGGTAGCTTTTCAACCTTCCCCTGTGTACTTTCATGTTTGGCCTTCAGCAGGCTTCAAACTTGCTGCCATAACAACTGCACATCAAGATCAAAGCCCTTTGATCCACCCAACAAGAGTTCAACCTATGAGGTCCTACCTACCTCAGAAACTCATTTTCCAGATTCCATTCCCGTGTCGGGTCTTAATCACTAAAATTAGACTTCCTGAACAAGGTGGCAAATTCTTCTCTTATTTGGCAGCCTGCACTTGGAACTTGGAACCTCTTACCAGTAGAGACCAAACTCATCTCTAATCACCTTCTGTTTTGAATACAGTTTAAAACAATTAATAGATAGTGAATTGACAGCGCTAACACGCCTCTGGGTATTAGCTCATTGAATATTCCAATCAAATCACTGAATCTCAACCGCGAAACAAAAACATAGAAAATGCTCTTTGGCAGGATTAAGCCCTTGACAGGACCTGATAGAAGGTGTCCAAACCTCTGACCTTCCCAAGCTTGTCTATGGTGTCACGTCCTTCCCAGCCTGGGAGCATGCACAAGAACATGCCACACAAGGAGCTTGTAGTCAATGTCTTTATTTATCAGGGTAAAACAATCAACCAACTTCTTCTTATCCCACAACCATTAATGACCACACCTTAACACTTTCCAGAATTATTACGTAATCCCTTCATGAGCCAGCCCTGGGCCACAGGGTCCTAATGCTCACAGTCCTAGGACACCACATCTCACCTTTGTTAAACAAAAAGACCCAAACAAAAAAAGAGATGAACCAATAGCAGCATTATGTTTCTTTGATCAGCCACTTGAGCCAGACCCTGTGATCTGAGGGAGTTGAGCTGTACCTGAGGTGGACCCTGAGGATACAGGGTCTAGTGCCTGACCAGGGCTTTCAGGTGGAACATTCTCTTCTGCAGCTGCAGATATCGATGATTGGCTAGACAAATGTTGGAAATGTAAGGGGTCACTTGTGATGGATTTGCCGGGACAGTGCGCCGTTATCATGCATCCCTTGCACTTCAAAACTTTCAAAGGCTCAACATTAAATGGAGGATCTGTCTTTTGTTTCCATTTTTTCTTGACAAGAGCCCAATCACCCTTGTCGAACACGATTTTCTGGGGTCGACGACGTTGATCAGTATGTCTGCATCTGACGCTTTGAGCAGTGTCAGTAGCATGAAACTCATCATCATTTAGGTTTCATTTAGGGGTCCACTGTAGTAATTTGGTTTTATAGCTCTTCCGAACATCAGGGTGGCAGGACTCTCACCAGTGATAGCGTGAGGGGTCTACCAATGGGGCGGAGAGCTCAACATAGTGCCTGACTCAGCTCAATTCCCTTCATCAATGCATGTTGGATCACTCGTTTCAGGGTCCCTAAAGACCGTTCCACATCACCACTGGCCTGAGGCCACAAGGGTGTACTTTACTGATGCTTGACATTGAGTTTAGTCCGAAACTCCTTAAACTCCTTGCTATTGAATGGTGGTTCATTGTCAGGCTTGAGAGTGTCAAGTATGCCCCACACTGTGAATATATCTAGCCCTTCAATAACTTTGTTGGTAGTTGTTGAAGACATGTCCTCTACCAGAGGGAAACAGAAATGCTCGTCAATGACCACCATAAGATGGTGTATGTTTGCTAGGGGTCCAAAGGAGTCTACAGTTACTCTTTCCAGCACATGTGCAGGAAGGTCGGACATGGTTAGTGGATGCTGGGTCATCTTAGGAGACAGGCAATTGCATAAATAACACTCCTTTACTTTCATCTCAACTTTCCGATCCAAGAGAGAAAGCCACACTCGATCTCTCAGGCCTTCTTGGTGGCTACAATGCCACAATGTCCTTCCTGAGCGATTTAAATGACTTACTGTCTCAAACTTGCAGGTATGGTAATCCAGGATCCTCTTAACACAATGCCTTCTTCAGTGATAGACAGTTCATCATGGACATTCCAATATTTTTAAAATTCAATATCATCATCACTTAGAGGCTGAATACTCTGTCCCCATGATTATGCTGAAATTATTTTTAAAAGGGTAAGCATGTTCTTATCAGCAATGGTAGCAGCAACAATCTGTTCGATGGACAGAGCCACTGGTGTGCTTGACGTGCTTGAAGTTGATGTATTCCTCAGCAGTTTTCGGCGTTGAGCTGTGCTACTGTAAGGAAATAGTTTGCAGGGTTTTGATTCTTGCCTGGCTTGTGCACAAGTGTATAATCATACTCTTGAAAACACAGCCCCACCTATCAATGCAGGGGGCAACTTGGTCTTTGGATTTCTGAACATGGTGAGCAGCGCTTGGTGGTCTGTGACGATTGTAAAATGCTTTCCATAAAGAAACACATGAAAATGCTCACAGGCTCAATAGGCATGTTCTGTATCAGACAAGCCTCGACTGGCATATGCCAAAATGTGTCTCTCAGCATTTGGATGTCCAGCATGCTGAGCAAGGATTGCTCCCATCCCCACCGGGCTCGCATTAACAGTGATGTCAGTGTGCAGTTTCGGATCAAAGTAAGCCATCTCAGTTGCATTTTCAATTGCATGCTTTATGCTTTTGAAACTGCTGTCACATTCAGAGGACCACTGGAACTGAACATTTCATTTTGTCAGATCTCACAATGGGATACTCACTGTGGCAATCACAAATATACCTTGAATAAAGAGCTGGCCATGCCCAAGAAGTATCGTACCATGGTGACATCTTGCCAGGGACTGGTGGGTAATATTGCTTGCACTTTATCTGAGGTCATCATCCTATCAGAAAATACGTACCCAAAGAAATTTAGTTTTGTAAAATTCACACTTTTCCACATTTTATGTGAGACCTGCATGTGTATGTAACTGACACATGTGTTTGAGAGCCTTGTCATGTTCCTTACGTGTTGTTCCAAACACCAGTATGCCATCACTGTAAATAAAAGCATGTGCAACACGTTGAATAATTCTAGGTATAACATTTTAGAATATTTCTGCAGCAAATGAGACTCCAAAACTCACTCTTTTGTATTTGGACAACCCGACATGAGTCAAAAAAGTTGTAATTTACCTGCAGTTTTCTTCCAGTTCTAGGTGATGGTATCCTTTGTTCAGGTCAAGACAGGAGAAAACTTTGGCTCCATTCAGCTGCATGATCATATATGCAATGTGCAGACCAGGATGACTCTCAATTCCTTTGTTGGCTTAGCGCAAATCCACACAGATGCGCACTGCACCTCAACCATCCTTTTTTAGAACACCCATGATGGACAACACCCATGGTGTGGGAACAGTAAAGTGCTCCATGATTTTGTGTTTTAGAAAAGCTTCTAGTTACTTCTAGACCACTTCCTGTGGATGAAATGCTATTTTGCGATGACACTGTGCAACAGGCTGGATTTCTTCATTAATGTGGAGTTATACTTTCATTGCTTTGAGCCTTCCTAGACCATGAAACAGTAACCCTCACAATGGAACTTTGCTGACAATTTCAGATTGCTTTTTGAGGGTGTAAAATGAGAGATATGAGTCCCATGTCATCAGCAGTTGCAAAACTGAGTAGGCATGCACTGGAAGGAGTATCTTGAAGAAAATAAATTGGGACGTGCACAGACGTCTTCTTGTGCCCCAAGGTTGCCGTGAACAGTGCTTAACTCCACACCGGTGTTGGAAGCTGTGAGTCATAGTTTAGGCAACTAATTGTTAAATTAATGAACTGGCATGATGTTGATCAATGCACCCCTGTCAATTACAAAGGTTATGGGACAACCATTGACTTTTAGCTTGATTTGGGGCAATGTCCATAAGAATTCTTCTTGTTAACCCACTTTGTCATTAGTTTGTCCTCTTTACACAAAGCAAGGCCCACATGCGCATGTCACTGTTTTTTAGACATGATCATTGCACATTCACTCTTTTTGCTGTCACTCAATGATGAAGTCAAGTGATCCTAGCAGGATAAACCTAATGGCGATCTACTTAATTTAGTTTCCACCTGTCGGAGTTGAAGTTGCTTTTTGTCTTTGTGGGTGTGGCGAAAGTGCTTCTGGAACTTTCTGGCATGCATTTCTTGTCTTGCCATGATGCACTTGAATTCTCTTTTGCTTTGCAAACCACCCTGAAGTGGTTCTTTTTTCTGCCACCTATGCCGGTCTGTCTGATGGCTGGACATTTGCTTTTATATGGAAATGAAAACCCACAGCGGAAAAACAGTCTTTCTTCCTTTGAAGATGTCGACTTATGGGCATCTGATTGGTGTTTGTGTCTACTTTTCATGACTAGCACCAATTCACTTTTCGTGGTTTCCATTTCCATGTCTGTGGCTTGCCGATCTGCTCATTCCTCGGCTCTGGCAGCCATCAGTACTCAGTCTCTCCCAACATGCGTCTTTTGAATGAGTCTGACAAACAACCATCAATGACTCTGAGGAGCATGGCTTCTTCATTATTGAATTCACTAAGCTTACAATGTTTGATGAGCATATCAAGTCTTTTCAATAAACTCATCCTTTGTCTCACCAACTTGTTTCGCTTGACTGAAAAAGTACCTTTCATAGTCGACGTTCTGCCTCAGATTGAACTTGGCTCCTAACACTTTTTTGATCTGACGGTGCAACATTGTTTTTGTCTGTGAGATTTTCTTTATCACTTCTTTCACTCAATCACCAGCAAGATTCATTAAGTGTTTATTGATTTTCACACCAATTACAACTTTCAAGGCATCTATGAAGTCATCGAAAGTCTTGATATATATGGTCCATCTGGTGCCAATATTCTGTCTTTTTTGGTGGTGTTTAATGACGGCAGTGTTTTAGAAAAGCAGTCGCTGTGTACTTTACAACTCTTTCTCCTGCCATTGAGGCAGTGCTTGTTAAGCACCTGAATCTATGCCTTCTGGAAGTACCAGCTTTGCGTGTGAGCTTGAGTTGCCGGACTAGCTCGACGGTTGTCTGGCGCCTTCTTCATTTTTGACAGTGAGCACATTTTCTGTTACTTGCATGCCCTGTCTTTGCTATTGTCTTTTGTTTGAGTCATTTCTTTGTACTAATTCAACAGCTTTGTGTTTGAGATGCCTCTCGGTGAAATTCAGAACATAGTGGATGCCACTAGCTACTTTGCAGGGATCTGCTTCTCCAGCAGGTCTCAGCCAATTTGTCCAAAGTAGCAATTGTAAATGCTTGCTTTGCTGGTGAGTATATCATTATTTCTCGCACCTGATTGTCTCTGCCCTCTAGCGTAATATCTGGTTGTCGCTGCCTTTTATGTTGGACCTAGTTGTCACTGCTTTCTCTTTCTATGAAGGATAGCTCGGCATTGTGGCCCAATACCATGTTTTCTCCAAATGGCCAGCATGTCTCAGTGGGCATTTCCAATGGCACTTCTCTGTTAGGCCTTTGACTTCTCCAAGAGGACTTGTATGGGCTGGACTGGAGCTTGCACTCTACATACGCCAATTGCAGGCTTCTTTTCACTGGCCTGGGTACACGTGGCACACACAAGCAGTTTGATGTCTTCTTGCAAACTCTCAGGGAGAGCAGTTTTGTTTCTTCAGGGCATGTATCCCCTACTCTACACCAGTTGTTGTGTCCTCCCCAGCCTGGAAGCATGCACAAGAACATGCTACACATGGGTCTTGTAGTCAACATCTTAATTAATCAGCGTATTCAACTGACTTATCCCAATACTGTTAATGATCACACCCTAACACCTCCGAGAATGATTCCATAATTTCTTCATGAGTTCGCCGCAGGGTCCTAACGCTCACAGTCCTAAGACACCACATATGGTGCCCCCATATTAAAAATGGATTCTCGAAATGCATGTGCTTTCCCTGAGAGTGGCTTCAGTAGGATTAGTCTCAGGGCGAAAACAGTTCCATCTTATTAATACAATGGCTTCCCATGAACAGCAAGTTATTTGTGACATCTGCCTCTGAAATTGACCTTTTTAAGATAATCTGGCTCACTGCTTAGCACATATCCAACACTTCTGTGCACCCATTTTCTCAGCAACCAGCATGTTCTAAAATCAGTCCTTAACTTGGAAGCTAAAATGTGGATCTCCGCAGCACTCGGCATGCACAGTATCTTTCTTTCCACTATCTAGAAAGAGCTGAATCACCACAAGTTCATTCAACACTGCCAATTTTCTCCTCCAAACTAGATTCTCAGTCATCTGTAGGAAAATGCTTGCATTTGCCTGGCTGATCTCTCTCTCTCATCTTTGATAAAGGGCAACCAGCACAGAGCACAGGCAGCTGTATATTCCTTTATTCCTGCTGCACTTGACATTGTTTCTTGATGCTGCTACTGTCATTTCCCATTGCTAATTTTTCCACCGTATCAATACAAACATCACTTTACATTGCTTTCACTGGCCCTGTGTTGTGCATACTCGTTTGGCTATTCTGTGCTGATTCTTGTATCTTCGTTGTCTATTGCTATTTCCACTTAAAGTTTCAAGTGCATGGTACCTATTGACCTTTCTATAGCCTATAGGAAGCTGGAAACAAATGAATACATCTCTAAGTAACAAGAAGTGCAAAACACATCAAAGATCTTCCAGGTAAACAATGTCCTTCCACTAAAGGATTTAGAATGATATATTTTATATATCAACATCAAGCTTCAGATTCTGAAGGAGAATGCAGAAAGACCTGGAGAGTAAGATCCATAAAAATAACAGACATAATATGCAATACACTTCTCAAATACATATAGTAGTACACTTTAAACAATAAAATAGAACAAAAGCTGTAAAAATACAATTAAAAAAATACATTTTCGAGTACGATATTAGAAACTGTGGGCAGATGTATCAAAGTACCATTTAGCATTTCCTAAATAGCGAATTTTAAGAAATCTCTATTTGAGAAATGCAAAATGGTATGGAAGAAAATTGTGATTCCCTAATAGCAATTTCTTAAAATTCGCAATCACTATTAAGGAATCGCTGTTAGGGAATGGGACTCCATTCACCCCATAAGCTGAAGGCCCATAGGTGCGAATGGCTTTGCATTTCCTAATTTGCAAATTTCTTTTAGGAATTCGCAACTTAGGTAATGCAAATCCAAAGGTACTGGGGGCCTAAGGCCCCCTTTGATGCACCCCCCCAAAAAATGTGCACATGTTCTGCACACACATGCCCTAGTGGCATGTGTGCGGTACATGGCACTTTAAAAAAACAATTTTCAATGCGTTTTTTAAAATTGCACATGGTATTTCCTAAATGTCCAGTCCGCATTTAGGAAATGCATGATACATGTGCAGAGGTAATCGCAAATAGGTATTCCCTGTTTGCGATTTCCCAATTAGGGAATCGCAATTTGCAGTTCGGTAAATTGAGTCACAATTTTAGGGAATCGCTATTTTAGCGATTCCTTAAAATGGCACTGCGAATACCTTTCAGAAATCGTGAAAGGCTATTTTGCATTCACAAACGGTGGAATTTTGCAATTCCCACCGTTTGCAAATGCAAAATTGTTTGATACATCTGGCCCTGTGTTATATAACCCATCATAGAATACGTATTGTAACCGTTTCAAAAAGTTAGTTCTGGTGCCAGTTAATAGCATCATGCCTGGGGCATACTGGAACACTGGAGGTCCGATAGGGCTCCAAAGCATGCAGGGAACAGATCTCCGCACGACCACAGAGATGCTGATATATCAGGCATCGGCGTCTAAGTAGAAGAAGCTGAAACAGAACCGCTCAAGGGGCACAAAGTATGCAAAATCATTTTCAGATGCTGTGTGCAGGTGAGACAGTGTTAGTGTGCATTTATGTGTGTATACAAGGATGCGAGTGTGTGCATGAGTATCTATTCATTTCTCCATGTATGCAAGTGAGAGAGACTGTACTAGCTGGCTTTGCCCCGGCATACTCGATAGCAATTCCTGGCATTTTGGGGACATTTATAGCAGTCTCGCAAAATGTCGCAAAGGACAGCCAGCTATTTCTAGTAGATATGTGTTGGAGTTAGATGCTCATTACAAAATCCTATAATTAAACAGCCACACAGGGGTCAGACGTGTAAGATGCGGGCTTTTGTGTAAAGCCCACGTCAGATTTAAGTATATCAGGTGCAAGGTGATTGCACTGTTTGAGTTGTTCAAGAACCAGCGCAAAGGTTTAGTTAATTTGAGGCTTCGTGCAAACAGGCTTTTGGTGGTAATTGTGGTTCATGGGGTACGTGCACATTTGTGGCTTATTACACGACCATTTAAATGTTACTTTATTTGCAGCAGCATATTTTAGACCTTGTCTACTTGAGAGTTGGACATGGCTATCCTGCAGAAAAAAGAAAAACTACAAAAATATCTCTTCAACTCTTCCCTTTATTTTGAGTCGACAACACAGAGCAGGCTACCATCCAAGGAGCCAACGTTTGTAATTGGAAAGGGGCCTCGCAGAATGTCCTTATCTGTATTTGCAAGTGACAACTAGAGGATGCAGTGACACATAAGCCAGTAAGAGCTTAGAAATTCATTAACAGATGTATATCTGATCCGTGGGTGGAAGCTGAGCTTAGAGCTTGGAAACTGCACGGAGATCTCATTGCTGTGTTCAGATGGATTGCCTAAATCTGTGTTTAATGGGAGCATATTTACACAGTAAAGGGATAAGAAGATGTTTCACACAGTTCAGGAAACAAACAACCTTTTGACATCAAATATGACTTCCTTTATTGTTCACCATTTTATTTTACTTTTTTTTAAAGGTCACAGAAAACTGTGGTGTTCAGAAAAGCGCCTCAGAGCACAAGGACAATGATCAATTGCAGACAATACAAAACTGTCAGTTTTCCCTTGAGGAGTATGTTTTATTTGTATTTATTCTATTTACTAGGCAGTATTATGTAGCATCATACTATTTGGCACTGATTTTAGCGGAAAGAAGGGGCATTAAAGGCCGACTGCAATACATGCCACAAGGGAGAGCACAGAAGAAAATGTAATCACTTACTTTCCACTTGGATATTTTACTAATGAGATCAGTGATTTCCATAACATCTAAAATCTTCAGGACAGACTATGGATGCACTTTGGCATTGTTGCACCTGAAGACAGTGACGTGACAAGGATGCTAACACCTTATAGTGCGAGGAAGAAAATGCAGCCCCTGACTCTAGGATGGGGGGTAAAATACAGAAATAAACAGGGTTAATTCCCCCCTACGCTGATTCCCTCGGATGCAGCTCCACCATTAATAGCAATAAATCATTTGCCTTTTCCCTTTTTTTGAGAGTTACTTTCTGATTGCATGAGGCCGTGGCTTGTTAATGCATGAGTGTGCTTAGCCCGCCATCCCTTCAGGAAAAGGCACCTGCACCACCAGGCGTGTCCCCATCGGAAGAAGAGGAAAGTGACTAATCCTGTGTTTGTTTTCAGTAGGCTGGTGCTGATTAGGCCTAATGTAAGGATTGTTTGACAGACATTTTACAGAGAAACTGCCAACTGAAGCAACGCCAATGTAACATGAAATTGATGAAGCCTTGTCACCTCCACATTATCTCACACATGGCTGCTTTAAACATGAGCCGAAGTGGAGGCAGGCCTCTTGTAAGAAGATGGGTTAGTGGCTGAAGGGGTGGAAGGGCCAAAAAGAGCAACAACTACAATCTTTGTCAGGGTGGGCTGTAAAAGTCACTAAATTAACCTGTGCTTAGCCCTCTGGTAGCTTGGTACAAAAGTAGTCAGGCTTAACTTGAGGCAATATGTAAAGCTTGTATTCGGCACATACACAATAATGAAGGAAAAATATCCCAAACTAATTTTATAAAATAGAGTACCTTTTAATAAAATAAAATGATGCCAGAACAATAAAAATCCAATCAGGATACATCCATGTTTAAAATAGTCATAATAGCTCGTGCCTAAAACCTCAAAGTGTCACTTGCGGTCATCTATATATGCTAGACTGGAGGAAAGTCACAAGTTCAGACTAACCTGCGATGGACTGTGGGTTGGGTACAAGTACCAGGTAAGTCCCACTGAAAGGTTACCTTCTAAGTCCTGTGCAAATAATTCCATTCGCATTGGAGGAGGCTGCAAGGAGGAAGTTGAGCACTGCAGATGATCATCACTGTAGCGTGAACAGCAGGCCGGGCGTGTCGTGGTCGATCACGCAAATGGACGGTTGGGCTTCGCAGGCGGTCATTCCTGTAGCTTCATACTGGCAATAGTCGCAGGCTGTTGTTGCTGTAGTGCAAGGTGCATGTCTCACATTACAGGTCATTGCTAGCGGCCACTTTTGATGCAAAGAGCACATCTTACTGGAATTTCATGCTGGATGTTGTCATGGACGGCAGAGTCTTGGTGCAAATGAGCCCGATGATCGTGAGGATCCCAAATTTGTAGGACTTTACCTCTTCTTTGGGACCATAGTCTTATGCTAGCCAAGGGACTAGAACCTGGGGAGTCAGCCCTTGGGATCAGATACTCAATCCATGAGAGGACAGCAAGATTCAGGCAGGTCCAATTGCAGATCCAGGTTTCTCCCATTACAGCAGGCTAACTGGGAAGTTGCAGAGAGACCTTTAAAGCTTGTTGTGTTCCTATACCACACAGTTCATCTAACTGACGACAAGCAGGTCTAGTGTTCCTTCTCAGAAAGCAAGGCAATCCTTTAAGTAGCAGGCCAGTCCTCTTGCACTAGGGCAGCCCTTCTTCTGTACCTTCCACATGTCCAAGAGTGTTCTGATGAGTGTCTCTGGGGGTCCAATATTTATACCTGGTGACAGCTTTGGTGTGGGCGGCTTCCTGTTCTACCCCACACATCTGGTTCTCAAAGTTGTTCCACTTCACCTGTCAAGGCTCCAAACTGTCTGGAGTTGGGAAAAGGCAGATCAGGCCTGGTGTCAGATTCCTCTGTGTGTGCACGAGGCACAGCCCTTTGACATGTAAGTGAGGCTGGGTACAGAGCCTTCCCTGTCGTCCAGCCAGGATGGCCCCTCCTATCTACACCTAAGCCCCTTTTGTGTCACTGTCTGGAAGCAATACACAAGCCCCAACAGCAGGGCCATTCATAGTCATGTGATCTAGGACACTGGAAGAGAGCATTAATAGTTGTGATGAGAAAATTCCAACTTTTTAAAAGTGTAATTTTCTTGGATAATGGGTTATTGGTAAGGGCAGGTAAGTACCTACACTTAGCAATAGGCCACTAACCTCCACTTAGGTACAGTTAGGTCTCAGTAAATTAAACCCAGTTCAACCCTTGGTAGCTTGGCAACAAGCGACAAGGCTTAACTTAGGAGACAGAGGGGGTCATTCCGACCCTGGCAGCAGAAGCACCGCCAACAGGCTGGCGGTGCTTCCTGGGCTATTCTGACCGCAGCGGTAAAGCCGCGGTCAGAAAAGGGGAACTGGCGGTTTCCCGCCGGTTTTCCCCTGGCCCAGGGAATCCTCCATGGCGGCGCTGCTTGCAGCACCGCCACGGGGATTCCGACCCCCTTCCCGCCAGCCTGTTTCTGGCGGTTGTCACCGCCAGAACCAGGATGGCGGGAACGGGTGTCGTGGGGCCCCTGGGGGCCCCTGCACTGCCCATGCCACTGGCATGGGCAGTGCAGGGGCCCCCTCACAGGGCCCCATACAGATTTTCACTGTCCATTTTCACTGTCTGCTTAGCAGACAGTGAAAATCGCGACGGGTGCCACTGCACCCGTCGCACCCCTGGAACTCCGCCGGCTCCATTCGGAGCCGGCTTCCTTGTTGCAGGGGCTTTCCCGCTGGGCCGGTGGGCGGCCTTTTGGCGGTCACCCGCCGGCCCAGCGGGAAAGTTGGAATGGCCGCCGCGGTCTTTTGACCGCGGGCGGTCATTCGCGGTAACCGCATGGCGGGCGGCGACTGCCGCCCGCCGCGGTCAGAATGACCGCCAGAGTGTGAAGCATTCAAATATCACAAAACAGTAATTAAATAAAACACAGGAAATAGTTTAAAAATCCAAAACCAATTTATATAAATAGATTATGGGGGTTATTCCAACTTTGGAGGAGGTGTTAATCCGTCCCAAAAGTGACGGTAAAGTGACGGATATACCACCAGCCGTATTACGAGTCCATTATATCCTATGGAACTTGTAATACGGCTGGTGGTATATCCGTCACTTTACCGTCACTTTTGGGACGGATTAACACCTCCTCCAAAGTTGTAATAACCCCCTATATGTTTATCTTTAAAATGACACACTAACAAATAAAATCGGATAAGGGGAACCGGAGATATGAATTTTTAAAGAATTATTGTTTTTTTAGCACCTAGAAACAAAAAGCGCAAATCGGGTCATCTGGCTGCACCTCGACCGGGAAAAAGTCAAAGTTTAAGGCCAACCGCGATGGAGCCCTGCTCGGCTACAGCTCGCAGGAGGCCTCGGTCAAAGGTTTACCTTCGGACTTAGGGGGTCATTCTGCCCCGGCGGGCGGCGGTTGCCGCCCGCCTGGAGGGAACCGCCATTTGGCCGCCCCGCGGTCAAAAGACCGCTGGGACCATTCCAACTTTCCCGCTGGGCCGGCCGCGCTACCTAGGGTAGCGCCCGCCGGCCCAGCGGGAAAGGGGCATGCAACACTGAAGGCGGCTCCGAATGGAGCCGGCGGTGTTGCAGGTGTGTGACGGGTGCAGTTGCACCCGTCGCGCTTTTCACTGTCTGCTAGGCAGACAGTGAAAAGCATGCTGGGGCCCTGTTAGGGGGCACCTGCACTGCCCATGCCGGTGGCATGGGCAGTGCAGGGGGCCCCAGGACACCCGTTCCCGCCATCCTGTTCCTGGCGGTAAAGACCGCCAGAAACAGGATGGCGGTAAGGGGGTCAGAATCCCCTGGTGGCGCTGCTTGCAGCGCTGCCATGGCGGATTCGCCCAGCCGGGGGAAATCCGGCGGGAAACCGCCGGACCGGGTTTTCTGACCGCGGCTTTACCGCCGTGGTCAGAATGGGCTAGGAAGCACCGCCAGCCTATTGGCGGTGCTTCCGTCACGCGCGGCCCTGGCGGTCTATGACCGCCAGGGTCGGAATGAGGGCCTTAGTCTCTTTTCTGAAGATTTTCTTCAGCGGGACGAACCTGCCAGTCCAATCCGACCTCCTGGAACTCTTCTCCGGATACGCGTCGCGGGAATCCTTGGTGGAGATTTTTACCTTCGGACTTAGTCGTTTTTTCGAGGTGAAAATCCTTTGACCGGGGTAAACCTGGATCTTGATCCGACGTCCTTGGAGCCCTCCTCGGATACGCTGGCTGGGAGGTCCCGGTCAACTTTTTACCTTCTGACTTAGTCTCTTTTTTGAAGATTTTCTTCACCGGGATGAACCTGCAAATCAGGCTGGGTCACGGTTGAGACAAGCCGGATAGAGTTGCCGCGGCAGGTCGGTCCCTCTATGGAGCTTTTTTTCAAAAGTACTCCAAACTTCTCCAAACTTCTGGGGCTTCTCCCAAATGTTCTTTTAAGGTTCTTTTGGGGTCCACAGCTCACCCCAAGGGTCCAGAAGCTCTGCGATGCTCCTTGGGGGTGTAGACTACAACTCCCAGAATGCACCTGGCGCAAACTCCTTTTTGGCCACTGGGAAGTTGTCAGCTGGTTGATTTCTTCAGGAGTTGGTGCAGGGGATTCTGGTTAGCAATTTTTCACCTGTAGCAACAGGGAGTCCCTCCTTGAACCAGTTGAAGCCAGGCAAAGTCCTTCTTGTGGTGAAGCCCAAGTGTGCAGCTGGTGAGGCCTTCTGAGTGCAGGTTCCAGGTGCAGGCCAGGGGTCCAGCAGGGCAGTCCTTCTTCTCCTTTGGTTCTTCCTTGTTGGATGTGGTAGGGAACTGAGGTGTGGGTGCAGGTCTGCCAGTTTTATCCTTGCTCCTGGGTGAAAAACAGGGGGGTCCCGGTTCTCCAATCAGGTGCAGGGTCCTTCCCCCTGTGATGACCACTTCCTGGGAAGTGTGGCAAAAATCTATCCCAGGGAGCAACATTCCTCAAAAATCCATCATGGCTGAATCTGATTTTTGGAGGTTACATCTGGCTGAGCCCACCCACTGGTGTGGCTAAAAATCATAAACACACCCCTCTCCGGCCCTCTCCTAATCTAATCAAGGGGGCACCTAGTTGTCTGGGGTTGCAGGATGTGGGGGTGTTGCTGGGTTGATACAAATGTCCTTCTCTGCCTTTGAAGACCAGTTTGGCAGCCCTCCCCCTTCCTGCCTCACCATCTGCTGAGGGGAAATTCCCTCCCACAGGCACATCTCTTTGTGTGAAGCCAGAACACTTCACTCCTCATCAAGCAGCTTGGCCAGGCTGCCAGAGGCTGGCCAATCAGAGCACAGCAGCAAAAACAATGCAGGGCTGAAATTGGCAACTTTTCAGGTAAAGTTTTAAACTCTTTCCCTGAACAAGTTATATTAAATCCCACAACTGGAAGTTGTGGGATTTATATAAAAATTAATTTGATACCAAACTCTTGGTATCCATTACTTAAGGGGACTTTAAAAATTTAAATAAAGTCTCCCCATTCTAGCCTATGAAGGCCATTCACTACAAAGAGGGAAAAACGAATGTGGCTGTTTTTACCTCACCAGGGCTTATAAAACTATTTTGTATAAGGTCCCTGCTTATAGTTACATGGCACCCAGCCCTAGGGGCACATAGGGCACACCTTAGGGGTGACTTATATGTAAAAATAAGGTAGTTTAAGACTTTGGAACTACTTTTAATTACAAAGTCGAATTTGCAGATAACTTTAATTTAAAAGCAGCCAGCAAGGCAGGCCTGCCCTTAAAATGTCACTGGGCACCTCAGCAGTGACTACGCTGTGGTCCCTAAACCTACATGCCCTACCATATACTAGGGACTTATAGGTAGGTTAACTTAGCCAATTATAATTAGCCTAATTTGCATATTGATTTTACACAGAGCAAGGCCCTGGGACTGGTTAGCAGTACCCAGGGCACCATCAGAGTCAGGAAAACACCAGCAAAAAGTGGAAAATGGGGGCAAAAAGTTAGGGGGCCTCTGCAATCAGCCCAGTTTTCTCACACATTTTCAGAACTGTAACTTAAAATCGAACTTCACAATGGAAGAGGTTTTTAAATTTCAATTCATTTGAGTGTAAACAGCATACTCTATCTGCTCCCAATCAAATGTTGGCACATATTAAACGTAATAAAGTAACCCTGTGTTAGTCAATGATAGAGATAGGATTTGCAACAGTGAAAATCAACTTTAGGAATTTTTCACTGCCAAGATATGTAAAACCTAAGTACACGTGTCCCACTTTTTAAGTACAATGTACCCTACCATATGAGCCCTTAGGCCTACCCTAGAGGTAACTTGTATGCAATACAAATGGAAGGTTTGGGCCTGGCAAAAGGTATCTTTCGCCAGGTAAAAATGGCAGGTTTTAACTGCATGCACAGGCTGCAATTGCAGATCTGAGACATGTTTAAAGTGTTACTTTAGTGGGTGGTGTACGACGCTGGCTTTGTATGTACTATATCAAAATGAGATATAAAGTGCACAGAGTCAAGGGTTCCCCAGAGGCTTAACAGAGGCTAAAGAAGTTAATACTAATTCTGTCTTTTGTGGTAGTGTGGTTGAGTAGTTAGGCTTATCAGAGGGTAGTGGAAAGCATTTGTTGTGCACACACAGACAATAGAAGAAGCACACACTCAATGACAACTCCAGACCAATGATTTTTATATAGCAAAAATATATTTTCTTAATTTATTTTTAGAACCACAAGATTCAAGTTGCAGGTGACAGTACTTTGTTTGAAATCAATAAGTTATACCGTTTTTGAAATATTGGCAATAATCTGTTTTAAAGATGGGGACAGAGCAATTTTCAGAAACAGCCCCTGGGGGTGAAGAAATGTTAGTTTGATTTATAGGTAAGTACTTGACTTACAGTTCTAGTCTCTGGGGGTTAGAAAGTCCACCACTGGGGGTTCAAGTTAACCCCTAACACCCAACACCAGCAACACTGGGCCGTCTGGGTGCAGAGGTCAAAAGTGAAGCAAATCTAACGTGGGCTCCAATGGGGACAGGGGACATTCTGAATCAGATCTGCAGGCAGGTAAGTAACCGCATCTTCTGAGGGCAGACCTGGGGGATTTAGAGGAGCACTGGGGGGCCATAAGTAGGCACCAAACATGCAGCCTCAGTGGCACTGGGGCAACCGGGTGCAGGGTCTAAACAAGATGTCGTGTCTCCAATGATTCTCTAAGAGAGGACCCTGGGGGTTACTCAGAGGCTGCAGGCGAGCTCCAGGAGGTTGTCTCGGGCAAACCACAGGCTGAATAGGGAGGAGGGCTGCCTGCTGAGCGTTGCTGCACCAAGGGTCAGGTTCTCCTGGGGGCTGCGGGTGCAGTTGTCTTTTTGGGGTTGGTTATCTTCGTCCGGAGCTTTCGTGGTCAGGGGGATCCTTGGGATTCCCTCTGCAGGCGTCGTCGTGGAGGGGTGGAGAGGTCAACCCAGGGTGGGCACTTGCTCCCAATTGCCTGGAGATCCTCTCTAGCTGGTTGAGCCACCTGGACACGAGCCGTGGGCATCGGGTGCAAGGTGGTCAGGACTCATGCATTAAGAGTGGTGCTGGTTTCTTCTTGGACAAGGCCGCTGTCTATGGGAGTTCTTGGTCCTTTCAAGTGCAGGGCAGTCCTCTGGAGCATGACAGAGATCACTGGTCCCACTGGATGTGTTGCTGTTCTTTTGCAGGTTCTTCGAAGCAGGAGACAGGCCGGTAGGGATGGGGCCAAATCAGTTGTCGTCTTCCTTCTTCTCAGCTGAGGGTTTCAGCTATGCAGTCCTTCTTCTTCTTGTGAGGTCGCTAGGAATCTGGTGATCTGAGTTCAGGCTAGCCCTTAAATACAAGATTTAGGGGCATTACATGGGTCAGAGAGCAGTAGCCAATGGCTACTGTCCCTGAGGGTGGCTACACCCTTCCTGTGCCCACTCCCTTTGAAGAGGGGGGCACATTCCTAACCCGATTGGTCCCTGTCCTCCAAACCAAGATGGAGGATTCTGCAGGGAGGGGGTCACTTCAGCTCTAGACACCTTAGGGGTGGTCCCAGCTGAAGTGGTCACTCCTCCTTGTTTTTCCTAAGTTTCCTGCCAAAACTTGCTGCCAAAGTGTGGTTTTGTCCGGGGGGCAGGCATCACCACTAACTGGTTTGCCCTGGTGCACTGTAACACAAGGCCTAAGCCTTTGAGGCTCACCACCATGTGTTACAGTTACTGCAGAGGGGAGGTGTGAAGCACCTCCACCCAGAGCAGGCTTTATTTCTGGTTTCAGAGAGCACAAAGGCCCTCACCTCATGGGGTGAGAAACTTGTCTGCTAGTGGCAAACTGGCACAGACCAGTCAGTCCTACAGTAGAGGATTGGATAAAATACATAGGGCATCTCTAAGATGCCCTCTGTGTGCTTTTTAGGATAAATCCAACACTGCTATCAGTGTGGGTTCATTGTGCTGGGAAGCTTGATACCAAACTTCCCAGTATTCAGTGAAGCCATTATGGAGCTGTGGAGATCAAAATGTCAAACTCCCAGACCATTGCGTTAATAGGGCCACACTGCACTTACAATGCCTAAGAATGGACTTAGACACTGTAGGGCATATTGCTCATGCAGCTATGCCCTCATCTGTGGTATAGTGCACTGTGCCTTAGGGCTGTAAGTCCTGCTAGAGGGGTGACTTACCTTTGCCACAGGTAGTGTTTTGTGGGCATGGTACCCTGAGGGGGATGCCATGTCAACTTTGTCTTTTTCTCTCCACCAACACACACAGGCGGTCATTCTGACCCTGGCGGTTGAAAACCGCCAGGGCAGAGTGCCGCGGAAGCACCGCCAACAGGCTGGCGGTGCTTCTGGGGCAATTCTGACCGTGGCGGTAAGGCTGCGGTCAGAAAAGGGAAACCGGCGGTTTCCCGCCGGTTTCCCGCTGACCCAGGGAATCCTCCACGGCGGCGCTGCAAGCAGCGCCGCCATGGGGATTCCGACCCCCTTTCCGCCAGCCTGGTTCTGGTGGTTTTCACCGCCAGAACCAGGCTGGCGGGAACGGGTGTTGTGGGGCCCCCTAACACGGCCCCACATTGATTTTCAATGTCTGCCTAGGAGACACTGAAAATCGCGATGGGTGCAACTGCACCCGTCGCACACCAGCAACTCCGCCGGCTCCATTCGGAGTCGACTTCCTCGTTGCTGGTGCTTTCCCACTGGGCGGGCGGGCGGCCTTTCGGCGGTCGCCCGCCAGCCCAGCAGGAATATCAGAATGACCGCCGCGGTCTTTTGACCGCAGTACGGTCTTCTGGCGGTTCCCGCCAGGCCGGCGGCTTCTGCCGCCGGCGGGGGTCAGAATGACCCCCACAGTCTGCAATGGCAGTGTGCATATGCATGAGTTAGGTGAGGGGTCCCTTAGGGACCTTTCCTGGTCAAAGCACCCTTGGTACCACTGGTACCTTTTACAAGGGACCTATCTGTGTGCCAGGGGTGTGCCCATGGCGGAAACAATGGTACATATTTAGTGAAAGAACACTGGTGCTGGGGCTTGGTTAGCAGGGTCCCAGCATACTTCTTAGCCAGGTCAACATCAATGTCAGTCAAAAAGTGGGGGGTAACTTCAACAGGGAGCCATTTTCCTACACAAGTAAATTAAATAATCCAATTGTGTACTGTCAGGAATCCCCAAGGTGCCTCCTGCGTTATCTGCCAGCATCTCCAGGGATTAGGGTTAAATCAAATCTCTGTTCTTGATTAAACCTTCATGTTTCTAAGTAAACATGATGTACTGTGTTACACAATTGTTTTTTATTAATGCTTGTTTGCTAATGTGAGCAGGTGTAGACACGTGCTTCTAATTGGGTGTGGTGACTCAACTGCTTTCCTGATTGGCTATAAATAGCAGAGTGAAGCATGCCTCCCTGCTTGGCTTTGTTTTGCTTTCTGATCTCAGCGTCTGATTTAGCAGTCCAGCCCCTGCTGTCATCCTCTTATTCAGGACTTTTGAGGCAATTAATTTCTTTGTTCCTGTACCAGCTGACCCACCAGGCATTCCTCCAGCACTCCGGAAAAGACTGCGGCTAAGTGACTGGTATTCTCTAGGGAGTTTGTTCTTTGACCGCCGCGCTTTCCTAGAACAGCTGGTGTATTTCAGACCTTGTATTTTGGCAGAGTGCTTATCTTGAAGAGACAAATGCATTTCCGAACATTCTACATTATTATTGTAGTTACTTGCCTAAATGTGCTTCAGGAAATCTGCTTGAGCTCAAGTACTACAAAAAGTGACATTGCAATTTAAAAAGAGCATTTACGTGAATTTTCTTTCTCCAATAGCATAACTCTTGGATTTAAATTGTGTCATTCATGCCTGTGTTTCAGGTTTGAGGAATTTTCTTTTGAAGGGTTTTTTACACACACAGTGAAACCAAACCAAACTGTGCCACCCTAACCGTTTAAAACCAGAGTGGACATTTGTATTTCTTGGATTATTTTTGTTCCTTTTAGTTTAACCCTATGCATGCAGGAGAGTTATATGTGATATAATTAATGCTCTTGTTTGTCATTCTTGTGCATAAGTGCAACCACAGTTCTCACTGTAGCGTGCAACAGTGAATCTCTGTGAAGCCAGCCCTAGTGTTGCAGTACTTATTGTTATGGTACTCAGTTTGTGTTTTTGGTAATGCAGTGTTAGTAATTGTGCCAACAGTTATTATTATCCAAGAAAAGTGCTGGAGCATCCAGGTGTTCTTCTACCACTCCTGTGCCTATTTCAGAAAAAGAGATTCTGTTTCAAGGAAGTGGAGTGCACTAACTCTACTATCACTCTGTCAACAATGACCTGCCCCCTGAAGATACAGGGTACCTGGCTGGACCGGCAAGACGTGGCAGTGTTTTTTCTCTTTCTCTTCCACTCACCCTTTCCTTTTGGGACACCTGCCGGGGCTTCTGTGTCCATCAGAAAGCGCTGAGAGGTGTTCCGGGAGGTCGGGGCATACCATCGTCCCTGCATACATCCTGCTTTTCAGGTGAGTGGCCCCGTCTCGACAGGTATGAGCCAATGTCACCATGTTTTAAGTAGAGAGCATACACACTTTAGCACTAATTATCAGTGGTAAAGTGTGCAGAGTCCTAAAGCCAGCAAAATGAGGTCAGAAAAAGAGAAGGAGGAAAGCAAAAAAGTCTGGGTGTGACCCTGCAGAAAGGCCATTTCCAACATATTCCCCTTCCAGCCTAAAGACAGGGCAGGCTAATCAACACTCTGGTGGACTTCCCTGCTTAAATCGAAAGAACATGGACAATGGCCCACTACTGCAGGGGCACTTGCCAGTTCTACGCCTTTCTGAACTCAGTTATGCCCCTCTGTCTATACTCTCTGGGGCCACTGACCTGACCTATGGGGAACCCTTTTCCTCATTTGAGGACCCCATCTGTGAAGCTCCTAACTTTAATTTACGCACAGATGCATACAGCACCACCATGGCCAACAAAGTGATGTGGCCCGTTGGGTCTGACTTCTGTCCCCAAGCCAGGGAAAACAGGATACACTGACAGCTGTCAGTGTCAGGAGCCAGGCCCTAGACCATTCACTGCTAAGTGAAGACCCTGAGGGGGGCCTTTGGATGAGCTTCTCCTCCAGCTGGGGGGCTGGTAGGGAGCTCCCAAGGGGCTCCTGAGGTATCTCAGAACGGGGGGCAGTAGCCCCAGGGGTCTTGTACCCCTTCTCCATTCTATCTCCCACCAGTTCAGGGGTGGTACCCTGACACTGGTCACTCAGCCCAGGGTCAGTACCCTGAGGCTGAACAGGGGACAAGGGTGAGTCGTTCCTCACCTTGCCCCTCCCTCTGGACTTCCGTGCCCTCCTCTGAGGAGTGGTACTTGCAGACAACTGAACTGTCAGGGGGGCCTTAGGGGGCACCCCACTCAGCTCATCTGACACTGGGGAGCTTCCTTCAGGGGACGGTCTCTCGAGACAGACTAGGGTACCCTGCTTGGGTCCCTTGTGGGAACAGTCCAAGCACTGGGGCTGGGAATGGGGTTTCCTGGGCCTCTGCCCACTCCCACCTCTCCTCCTACCTTTAGAAGGGAAATGGGACCTTTTCTCCCTTAACATTATGGGGCCTATCTGGGTCACTGGGTAGACCCACCCCCACTCTGTTGAGGGGAACCTAAACCACTCTCCTTAGGATCACTCCCAAATTCCTTTTCAGACACTCTGGTACTCACCCAGAGGTCTGCCTCCTTTGCAAGTTCCCTGGGGTCATAGAACTTACAATCAACCAAGTGCAGCTGTAGCTCTGGAAAACAGTGACTGAACATGTGCTCTCTGGCCATCAAATTGTACAGCTCCTCAAAAGTGTTTACCATACTACCCTTCACCCAGCCATCCAGTGCCTTACAAAAGTGTCCTAGAAAATCCCCCCATGACTGGTGAGGCAGTTTCCTACTGCCCCTGAATCTCAACCTGCACTCCTCTGGGGTGAAGCCATATCTCTTGACAAGGGTCTCCTTCATGGTTGGATATCTCAATCTGTCTCTCCCACCTAGGGCCAGAAGGGCATCCCTCCCATTACCAGGTATATGCCCCCATAGGACAGCACCCCAATCTTCCTCAGGGATCGTGTGCGCTACCAGGGTGACCTCATACACCTCAAACCACTTATCTATGTACTCCCCCTCTCTGAAGTCAGGTACCAAATCTCTGGGTGGTTTGTCCTATTTCTCAGAACTGGACATTGTAGTTTTGCTGCCACCACTGGACGTCCAGTTCCTTTAGACTCAGTTCATGAGCCATCTTTCTTTCTGCCAAAACCCTCTCAGCCTCAGCTCTTCTCTCCTCTGCCAGGGCTTTGTCAGCCTCAGCTCTTCTCTCCTCTGCAGCCAGTTGAGCTAGCTGCATCCTCAGGTCCCTCTCAGCCTGTCGTTCCCTAAGCTCCTCAGGGTACAGGGTACAGGAGGAGATACTGCTTCCCGCATATGATCCAGTAGGGGACTCACTCTGTGTGTTCCGTCTTCTCCTCTGGAGTCACTGCTAAGTAATTTTTCTCCTCCTCCTCAACATCCTCCTCAGGGCCATCACCCCTTTGGTCTTTGGCTGCCTGTTCCTCTTTCCAGCTTGCTTCCTCAAAGTCTACAAAGCCATCCAGCAGTTCCTGCTTAGTGGATCTCTTTGACACAGTCAGGCCCATCTCTCTACAGAGCTCCCTCAGCTCAGCCTTAGTGAGAGATTCAACGGGAACTATATGTGACTCTCCGTAGTGTTCTGTGAAGCTGGAATCCATTTCCAAGCTGTACTAAGGTATCACAGGCACAACACAAAGTTCCAAGTTTATGAAGAAGGGGTAGGATTCAAATTTGAAAAAAATGACCAAATGGAGAGAAAAAAGGAGCAGAAAAAAGCAACTGGTAATGACCTTTAACTGTGGGTAGGTAGTGAACACATAGCTATTGTAAGTTACTGCACAAATACAAGTCCTATCCTCACCGCTGATCGCCAATGTTAGAAATGTGGTCTTTGGTTGGCAGTCAGGTTACCCCTTGTCCAAGCAAGGACCCTCACTCTAGTCAGGATAAGTCACACACAATCCAAATTATCCTGTGCCTACCCTCTGGTAGCTTGGCAGTCAGGCTTAACTTAGAAGGCAATGTGTAAAGTATTTGTGCAATAAATCATGCAATAACACAGTAGAACACCACAAAAATACACCACACATATTTATCTGATAAGATGCAGGTACAAACGATTAAAATGCAATAAGTATATTTTGAGATATCACTGTAAAAATGATATAAAGTGTCTTTAGTCTCTTAAAAGCAATACATTTCTCTTGCAAACACAAAGTACCTGGTTTGCGTTAAAAAATTCTGCAAAGAACCGCAGAGGAAGAGATGCGTGGAAAACAGAGAGGTGTGCGTCGATTTTTCGGGCCGCACACTGTGATGCGTTGATTATTTTTCACGCAGGCATGGCTGTGCGTCGATTTCCGGTGCTCGGTCGTGGATCCTCTTCGGGTTGCAGAGTTTTCAGACGCACCGGGGACAATGCGTGGATTTCCGGCGCTGACAGGACAAATTCACAGGAGCTGCTTCGATCCAGTGGGCGCTGTGTGGAAATTTCTACCGAGCGGCAGGTGCTGCGTCGATTTGACTTTGGAAGTCAGGCTGTCTCGTTCTGGCTCGGCTGTGCATCGATCCAGTGGGCCGTGCAATGAATTTCTGGTTGTTACGCTGGCGCTGTGTTGATCTTCTCGTTGCGAAGTCGGGCTGCGTCGTTCCGGTTCGCATGCAGTGAATTTTTCACCGCGATGCAGGCTGCGCGTAATATCTGGCAGGCTGTGCGTCAGCTTTCACCGCACAAGGAGTCCTTCTTGCAGAGTTGAAGTCTTTGGCCCTGAGACTTCAGGGAACAGGAGGCAAGCTCTATCCAAGCCCTTGGAGAGTACTTCTCAGCACAGCCAGAGAGCAGCAAGGTAGCAGGGCAGCAGCAAGGCAACAGTCCTTCACAGAAAGCAGTCAGGTGAGTCCTTTGGGTAGCCAGGCAGTTCTTCTTGGCAGGTTGTAGGTTCTGGTTCAGGTTCTCCTCTCCAGGAGTGTGTCTGTGACAAGAGTGTCTTGTCAAGAAGTGTCTGAGTTGGTAGGGGCAGAGGCCCTCTTTAAATACCCAAATGTGCCTTTAACCCCTTCTGTGCTGAGGACGTAGTGGTTACGTCCTTCGGCACAGTGCTGCGGTGCCGAGGACGTAACCACTACGTCCTCGGCACACAGCCCAGAGGGAGCGCTCTCGCTCCCTCTGTGTGCTTCCCCCAACCCCCAAAGTCAGGGATGGAAGGGGAACCCCTTCCCCTTCCACCCCCGACCCCCCCACCCCCCCATAATGACGTCAGCAAGCGATCGCGCGCTGACTTCATTATGGGGATCTCGCCGCACAGGAAGCCATTTGCTTCCTGTGCGGGAGCGGAGAAGAGGTGAGTTCCTCTTCCCGGTGGGTGGGGGGTTTGGGACAAAGAGGCACCGGGGGAAAGGAAATGCTTGCCCACTAGACACCAGGGATTATTTTATTTTTTTATTTGTGAAAGGATTTGTTTTGCGGGGAGCGGCCCCTTGGGCAAGGGTCGCTCTCCTTGTGGGGGCAATTATTGACGGCCATTTCTGCCCCCCTTGGGGGCAGATTGGCCTACTTTTTAGGCAGATCTGCCCCCAAGGGAGGCAGAAAACACTAGATCACCAGGGATTTTTCTATATTTGTTTATTTATGTGAGGGGGTGCCCCCTTGGGCAAGGGGCGGCCCCCCCAAGGGGGCATAGAACTGTTGGCCTTCTCTGCCCCACTTGGGGGCAGATCGGCCTATTTTTTTTAGGTCCATCTGCCCCCAAGGGGGGCAGAAGCCACTTAGGCACCAGGGATTGTGTGTGTAGTGGATGGGGGGGCGGCCCCTTGGGCAAGGGTCGCTCCCCTTTGGGGGGCATGTCTTTTAGGGCCATTTCTGCCCCTGGGGGCAGATCAGCCTATTATTTTTAGGCTGATCTGCCCCAAGGGGGGCATAAACCACTAGAACGCCAGGGATTTTTTTAATGTGTATATTTGTGTGGGGGGGCGTCCCCTTGGTCACGGGGCGCCCCCCTAAGGGGGGCATTGACCTGTTGGCCATTTCTGCCCCCCCTGGGGGCAGATGGGCCTATTTTTTTAGGCCCACCTGCCCCCAAGGGGGGGCAGAAGCCACTTAGACACCAGGGATAGTGTGTGTGTGTGTGTGTGTTAGTGGCTGGGGGGGGCATGGGCAAGGGTCGCCCCCCACTTTGGGGGCACATGTACCCAGGCCATTTCTGCACCCCTTGGAGACAGATCAGCCTATTATTTTTAGCCTATTATTTTTAGGCTGATCTGCCCCCAAGGGGTGCAGAAGCCACTTAGGCACCAGGGATAGTGTTGTGTGTGTTTTTTTGTTTTTTTTTGTTTGTGGGCTGTCCCCTTTGGCAAGGGTCGCTCTCCATGGGGACACACTACTAAAGGTATTTTCTGGCTTCCTTGGGGCAGACAAGCCTATTTTTTTAGTAGGCCCATCTGCCCCTATTGCAGAATCCACTTAGGCACCAATTTCTAAATGTTTGATGGTGGGGTGTTTGTCAACTGAAGAAGTCTTTGAATTTGTGATAAAAAATGTTTTCCTCCTTTTTGTTCTAGTTCAAAGCTTTTGCTTTATTTGCTGTGGCTCCTTGCGGTTTTGGCGGTGGTTGACCTGCAGTTTACACAGTTGCATGTTTTAGGTAAGTAAAAACAATTTACTCCAAAGGTGTATTGTTGCCATGCATGAATGACATGTTTGTAGGGGGTGTACTAAATGCAGGATTGTGTGTGAAATTCTCCTTAGGTTTGTGCACAATGATATTTGTTTTGTCTGATTTCTAATTTGCCTTTCTTTCTTTCTTTTTAGTGGGATATCATTGGTGATTGCTGTGTAGTTGCTGGTGAATCAAGCTTTTTCAGGCAAGTGAGCGGTATAGTTTTTGAGTTTATAACTCTTACTAACAAAGCTACACTTTGTTACTTGTCTTACACAGTGCAGGTTGTTGGTGGTGAATTTGTCCAGTTAATTTTAGCAGGCGAGATCATGGCTAGCCGCAGGATGACCGCTCAGCAGGTGGTTGGTATGCTTTTTGAGTCACAGTCTGATCATGACTGTGAGACGGACTCTGCATCTGAGGCAGAGGAGGAAGTCAGAGATTCTGGCAGTGATGTTTCTATTGGAGGGGAATCTTCTGATGATGAAGCCACACTCAGTGCAGATGAAGGGCCTGTTTTAGAGGAGGACATTGATGTGCCAATAGTGCAGCAACCTGGAGCTGAAAGGTTTCCCGTTATAAGACCTGATGTCTGGGTTGCCCCAAACATGGAGCAGCCAGAGTTGCCTGCCTTTACTGGTCTCCCGGGGTGTAACGCCAATACAGAGAATTTTTTGCCTATCAATTTCTTTGAGTTATTCATGGATGATATGTTTTTGGAAGAGATTGTTGAGCAGACTAATTTGTATGCGGAGTAGCATTTGAGGGACAACGCTGCTAGACTTAGGCCACACTCTAGAGCTGCCCAGTGGATTCCCACAAATTTGGAGGAGATAAAAAAGTTTTGGGGTTTGACTTTTTTGATGGGGTTGATAAGGAAGCCGTCACTGGCTTCTTATTGGTCTACTAGTCCCTTGATGGCAACAGCTATATTTCCTGTGACCATGAGTCGTAATCGGTATTTGCTTCTTCTTAGGATGCTGCATTTTGTTGACAATGCATTAGCCTTGCCACGAGATCACCCAGATTCTGACCGTCTTTTTAAGATTAGGCCTGTCCTTGATCATTTTGTAGATCGGTTTTCGGAGGTCTATGTCCCAGGCAAAGAGATAAGTGTGAACGAGTCTTTGGTCCTCTTCAAGGGTCGTTTGGTTTTTAGGCTGTACATTCCTAGCAAAAGGGCACGATATGGAATTAAATTGTATATGCTGTCTGAAAGTAGGACAGGATATGTGTATAGTTTCCGTGTGTACAATGGTAGGGATTCCAATATTGACCCCCCTGGTTGTCCTCCCACTTTTGGAGTTACTGAGAAAATTGTGTGGGATCTTGGTAGACGACTGTTCAACAAAGGTCACCATTTGTATGTAGATAACTTCTACACTGGTGTGCAGTTGTTCAAGGAATTGTTTAGAGTGGACACAGTTGCTTGTGGCACAATCCGTTCTAACCGGAAAGGCTATCCAAGGGAGCTTGTCTGTAAAGAACTTGAGAGGGGACAGTGCTGTGCCTTGCGGAACGAGGAGCTGCTAGTTTTGAAATTTTCAGACAAGAGGGATGTCTACATGCTAAGTACCATCCATGATGAGAATACTTCCCCCGTGACTGTTTGGGGCCAGGTTGCTGAAGTGCGCAAAACTGTGTGCATTTTAGATTATAATAAGCACATGGGAGGTGTAGATAGAGTTGACCAGAGGTTGGAACCTTATACTGCTATTCGTAAGTCTTACTTTTGGTATAAGTTAGCACTTCACCTCTTCCACTTAGCAACCTTCAATGCTTTTATTGTGTTTAGGGATAGGTCTCCAGAGTCAAAGATGACATTTGTGAAATTTCAGGAGTCAGTGATAGAGAGCCTTATTGTGGTGGAACAGGCCAGAGTTCCTAGAGAAGCAGTGGTGGAGGATGTGGCTAGATTGAAAGATCGCCACTTTGCTGAGCAAATTCCTCCCACACCCAAAAAAGACTTTCCAGCTAAGAAATGTAGAGTGTGTTTTCGAAGAGGTATCCGGAGGGAGACTCGAATGTACTGCCCAGATTGTCCTTCAAAGCCTGGGCTGTGTGTCGATGGTTGTTTTAAGAATCACCACACCCAGAAGAATTTCTGGGAACAACCATGAGTGTAAACTCATGTCTGTTTTGTATTTTCATGTGTTCAGTTTCATGGTTAGCATTTCTGTCATGTTCTTAGTTAGAGCTTTTGTGTTTGTAGTTTTGTAATTCTTTCTACTTAGTTAGGGGTTCCTCTGTTTAAAAAAAAAAAAAAAATGATGCCATTGTGTGTGGAGTGGGGCTTGGCTGAGAGTGTACATATTGACTTGCTGTTGGCTACTGCAACACACTGCCAGCCAAACACCAGTCCACATCAGCTGGTGTGATTGTTGTATGAGGCATGTGGGCGTATGTAAGTGATGGGCCCTTGAGTGGCGCTGTCTGTCGATGTGAGTGTTGTAATGTGCTAGGCCCGTGGCTGGCGGTGTGAATTGTCTTGTGTGTGTCATGTATGAAAGTTGTGTGAATGGACTGTAAGGAGGTTGGTGCCTTGTCACGGCTATACAGCTCACGAGCTGTGAGTCATTGGTTCAGTTTTTTGCTTTTCAGTTATTAACAGTGCATTTCATTTTTGTGAAAGCTCTTGTTAGAAAAATTTTATCCACTGAACCATAACTCACCCTCGTGCCAAATCCAACCAGTATGTGTGGTAAAAATGACAAAACCTGCTCCGCTGTAATCAGGCGTCGCAGCACACCTGTGACACGCTAGGTGCCTCAGGTGGGACCCCGATGATGAAGCATGCCACCAACTTGGTTGGTGGGTGAGGGGTCTTTTTCACATAACCTAAGTGCGTTTCTTTTCAAAATTTTAGTGTTTGGCACATCACGGATGTATGTGGACACATCAAAACGATATTTTACAAAACTACCTGTGTTTGGGGGGGAGAGGGCACCTATGTTTTTGGTCCTGTGTGCAGCCTTCATCTAGGGAAACCTACCAAACCCAGACATTTTTTTAAACTAGACACCCCAAGGAGTCCAGGGAGGTGTGGCGTGCGTTGATCCCCCAACATTTTCTTACCCAGACTCCTCTGTAAACCTCAAAATTTGCTTAAAAAAGCATATTTTCCTGACTTTTCTTCGTAGGATCACCACTCCAGCACACAATTCCTACTCCCCAGTGTTCCCCTCAGTCTCCCAAGTAAAAGGACACCTCACTTATGTGGGTCCCCAAAGCAGAGTCAGTCTAAAGATGTATAAAAGAATATGTCCTTATAAACTCGCTGTGCTATCCCCTCTATCTCTACAAGTTTTGGGCCTTATTCTGTTGCAGGCACCTGGCCCACCCACACAAGTGAGGTATCATTTTTATCGGGAGACTTGGGGGAACGCTGGGTTGAAGGAAATTTGTGGCTCCTCTCAGATTCCAGAACTTTCTGTCACCGAAATGTGTGGAAAATGCGTTTTTTTAGCCGAAATTTGAGGTTTGCAAAGGATTCTGGGTAACAGAACCTGGTCAGAGCCCCGCAAGTCACCCCATCCTGGATTCCCCTAGGTCTCTAGTTTTCAGAAATGCACAGGTTTGGTAGGTTTCCCTAGGTGCCGGCTGAGCTAGAGGCCAAAATCAACAGGTAGGCACCTTGCAAAAAACACCTCTGTTTTATTTCAAAAAATTGGATGTGTCCACGTTGCGCTTTGGGGCGTTTCCTGTCGCGGGCGCTAGGCCTACCCACACAAGTGAGGTATCATTTTTATCGGGAGGCTTGGGGGAACGCTAGGTGGAAGGAAATTTGTGGCTCCTCTCAGATTCCAGAACTTTCTGCCACAGAAATGTGAGGAATATGTGTTTTTTTATCCAAATTTTGAGGTTTGCAAAGGATTCTAGGTAACAGAACCTGGTCTGAGCCACACAAGTCACCCCATCCTGGATTCCCCTAGGTCTATAGTTTTCAGAAATGCACAGGTTTGGTAGGTTTCCCTAGGTGCCGGCTGAGCTAGAGGCCAAAATCAACAGGTAGGCACCTTGCAAAAAACACCTCTGTTTTCTTTCAAAAAATTGGATGTGTCCACGTTGCGCTTTGGGGCGTTTCCTGTCGCGGGCGCTAGGCCTACCCACACAAGTGAGGTATAATTTTTATCGGGAGACTTGGGGGAACGCTGGGTGGAAGGAAATTTGTGGCTCCTCTCAGATTCCAGAACTTTCTGCCACAGAAATGTGAGGAACATGTGTTTTTTTATCCAAATTTTGAGGTTTGCAAAGGATTCTGGGTAACAGAACCTGGTCTGAGCCACACAAGTCACCCCATCTTGGATTCCCCTAGGTCTCTAGTTTTCAGAAATGCACAGGTTTGGTAGGTTTTCCTAGGTGCCGGCTGAGATAGAGGCCAAAATCTACAGGTAGACACTTTGCAAAAAACACCTATGTTTTCTTTCAAAAATGTGTATGTGTCCACGTTGCGCTTTGGGGCGTTTCCTGTCGCGGGCGCTAGGCCTACCCACACAAGTGAAGTATCATTTTTATCGGGAAACTTGGGGGAACGCTGGGTCGAAGGAAATTTGTGGCTCCTCTCAGATTCCAGAACTTTCTGCCACTGAAATGTGAGGAACATGTGTTTTTTTAGCCAAATTTTGAGGTTTGCAAAGGATTCTGGGTAAGAGAACCTGGTCTGAGCCACACAAGTCACCCCATCTTGGATTCCCCTAGGTCTCTAGTTTTCAGAAATGCACAGGTTTGGTAGGTTTCCCTAGGTGCCGGCTGAGCTAGAGGCCAAAATCAACAGGTAGGCACCTTGCAAAAAACACCTCTGTTTTCTTTCAAAAAATTGGATGTGTCCAGGTTGCGCTTTGGAGCGTTTCCTTTCGCGGGCGCTAGGCCTACCCACACAAGTGAGGTATCATTTTTACCGGGAGACTTGGGGGAACGCTGGGTGGAAGGAAATTTGTGGCTCCTCTCAGATTCCAGAACTTTCTGCCACAGAAATGTGAGGAACATGTGTTTTTTTAGCCAAATTTTGAGGTTTGCAAAGGATTCTGGGTAACAGAACCTGGTCCGAGCCACACAAGTCACCCCATCTTGGATTCCCCTAGGTCTCTAGTTTTCAGAAATGCACAGGTTTGGTAGGTTTCCCTAGGTGCCGGCTGAGATAGAGGCCAAAATCTACAGGTAGGCACTTTGCAAAAAACACCTCTGTTTTCTTTCAAAAAATTCGGATGTGTCCACGTTGCGCTTTGGGGCGTTTCCTGTTGCGGGCGCTAGGCCTACCCACACAAGTGAAGTATCATTTTTATCGGGAGACTTGGGGGAACGCTGGGTCGAAGGAAATTTGTGGCTCCTCTCAGATTCCAGAACTTTCTGCCACAGGAATGTGAGGAACATTTGTTTTTTTAGCCAAATTTTGAGGTTTGCAAAGCATTAATGGTAACAGAACCTGGTCCGAGCCACACAAGTCACCCCATCTTGGATTCCCCTAGGTCTCTAGTTTTCAGAAATGCACAGGTTTGGTAGGTTTCCCTAGGTGCCGGCAGAGCTAGAGGCCAAAATCTACAGGTAGGCACTTTGCAAAAAACACCTCTGTTTTCTTTCAAAAAATTCGGATGTGTCCACGTTGCGCTTTGGGGCGTCTCCTGTCACGGGCGCTAGGCCTACCCACACAAGTGAGGTATCATTTTTATCGGGAGACTTGGGGGAACGCTGGGTGGAAGGAAAATTGTGGCTCCTCTCAGATTCCAGAACTTTCTGCCACAGAAATGTGAGGAACATGTGTTTTTTTTGCCAAATTTTGAGGTTTGCAAAGGATTCTGGGTAACAGAACCTGGTCCGAGCCACACAAGTCACCCCATCTTGGATTCCCCTAAGTCTCTAGTTTTCAGAAATGCACAGGTTTGGTAGGTTTCCCTAGGTGCCGGCTGAGCTAGAGGCCAAAATCAACAGGTAGGCACCTTGCAAAAAACACCTCTGTTTTCTTTCAAAAAATTGGATGTGTCCACGGTGCGCTTTGGGGCGTTTCCTGTCGCGGGCGCTAGGCCTACCCACACAAGTGAGGTATAATTTTTATCGGGAGACTTGGGTGAACGCTGGGTGGAAGGAAATTTGTGGCTCCTCTCAGATTCCAGAACTTTCTGCCACAGAAATGTGAGGAACATATGTTTTTTTATCCAAATGTTGAGGTTTGCAAAGGATTCTGGGTAACAGAACCTGGTCTGAGCCACACAAGTCACCCCATCTTGGATTCCCCTAGGTCTCTAGTTTTCAGAAATGCACAGGTTTGGTAGGTTTCCCTAGGTGCCGGCTGAGATAGAGGCCAAAATCTACAGGTAGGCACTTTGCAAAAAACACCTATGTTTTCTTTAAAAAATTTGGATGTGTCCACGTTGCGCTTTGGGGCGTTTCCTGTCGCGGACGCTAGGCCTACCCACACAAGTGAAGTATCATTTTTATCGGGAGACTTGGGGGAACGCTGGGTCGAAGGAAATTTGTGGCTCCTCTCAGATTCCAGAACTTTCTGCCACAGGAATATGAGGAACATGTGTTTTTTTAGCCAAATTTTGAGGTTTGCAAAGGATTCTGGGTAACAGAACCTGGTCCGAGCCACACAAGTCACCCCATCTTGGATTCCCCTAGGTCTCTAGTTTTTAGAAATGCACAGGTTTGGTAGGTTTCCCTAGGTGCCAGCGGAGCTAGAGGCCAAAATCTACAGGTAGGCACTTTGCAAAAAACACCTCTGTTTTCTTTCAAAAAATTGGATGTGTCCACGTTGCGCTTTGGGGCATCTCCTGTTGCGGGCGCTAGGCCTACCCACACAAGTGAGGTATCATTTTTATCGGGAGACTTGGGGGAACGCTAGGTGGAAGGAAATTTGTGGCTCCTCTCAGATTCCAGAACTTTCTGCCACAGAAATGTGAGGAATATGTGTTTTTTTATCCAAATTTTGAGGTTTGCAAAGGAATCTAGGTAACAGAACCTGGTCTGAGCCACACAAGTCACCCCATCTTGGATTCCCCTAGGTCTCTAGTTTTCAGAAATGCACAGGTTTGGTAGGTTTCCCTAGGTGCCGGCAGAGCTAGAGGCCAAAATCTACAGGTAGGCACTTTGCAAAAAACACCTCTGTTTTCTTTCAAAAAATTCGGATGTGTCCACGTTGCGCTTTGGGGCGTCTCCTGTCACGGGCGCTAGGCCTACCCACACAAGTGAGGTATCATTTTTATCGGGAGACTTGGGGGAACGCTGGGTGGAAGGAAAATTGTGGCTCCTCTCAGATTCCAGAACTTTCTGCCACAGAAATGTGAGGAACATGTGTTTTTTTTGCCAAATTTTGAGGTTTGCAAAGGATTCTGGGTAACAGAACCTGGTCCGAGCCACACAAGTCACCCCATCTTGGATTCCCCTAAGTCTCTAGTTTTCAGAAATGCACAGGTTTGGTAGGTTTCCCTAGGTGCCGGCTGAGCTAGAGGCCAAAATCAACAGGTAGGCACCTTGCAAAAAACACCTCTGTTTTCTTTCAAAAAATTGGATGTGTCCACGGTGCGCTTTGGGGCGTTTCCTGTCGCGGGCGCTAGGCCTACCCACACAAGTGAGGTATAATTTTTATCGGGAGACTTGGGTGAACGCTGGGTGGAAGGAAATTTGTGGCTCCTCTCAGATTCCAGAACTTTCTGCCACAGAAATGTGAGGAACATATGTTTTTTTATCCAAATGTTGAGGTTTGCAAAGGATTCTGGGTAACAGAACCTGGTCTGAGCCACACAAGTCACCCCATCTTGGATTCCCCTAGGTCTCTAGTTTTCAGAAATGCACAGGTTTGGTAGGTTTCCCTAGGTGCCGGCTGAGATAGAGGCCAAAATCTACAGGTAGGCACTTTGCAAAAAACACCTATGTTTTCTTTAAAAAATTTGGATGTGTCCACGTTGCGCTTTGGGGCGTTTCCTGTCGCGGACGCTAGGCCTACCCACACAAGTGAAGTATCATTTTTATCGGGAGACTTGGGGGAACGCTGGGTCGAAGGAAATTTGTGGCTCCTCTCAGATTCCAGAACTTTCTGCCACAGGAATATGAGGAACATGTGTTTTTTTAGCCAAATTTTGAGGTTTGCAAAGGATTCTGGGTAACAGAACCTGGTCCGAGCCACACAAGTCACCCCATCTTGGATTCCCCTAGGTCTCTAGTTTTTAGAAATGCACAGGTTTGGTAGGTTTCCCTAGGTGCCAGCGGAGCTAGAGGCCAAAATCTACAGGTAGGCACTTTGCAAAAAACACCTCTGTTTTCTTTCAAAAAATTGGATGTGTCCACGTTGCGCTTTGGGGCATCTCCTGTTGCGGGCGCTAGGCCTACCCACACAAGTGAGGTATCATTTTTATCGGGAGACTTGGGGGAACGCTAGGTGGAAGGAAATTTGTGGCTCCTCTCAGATTCCAGAACTTTCTGCCACAGAAATGTGAGGAATATGTGTTTTTTTATCCAAATTTTGAGGTTTGCAAAGGAATCTAGGTAACAGAACCTGGTCTGAGCCACACAAGTCACCCCATCTTGGATTCCCCTAGGTCTCTAGTTTTCAGAAATGCACAGGTTTGGTAGGTTTCCCTAGGTGCCGGCTGAGATAGAGGCCAAAATCTACAGGTAGGCACTTTGCAAAAAACACCTCTGTTTTCTTTCAAAAAATTCGGATGTGTCCACGTTGCGCTTTGGGGCGTTTCCTGTTGCGGGCGCTAGGCCTACCCACACAAGTGAAGTATCATTTTTATCGGGAGACTTGGGGGAACGCTGGGTCGAAGGAAATTTGTGGCTCCTCTCAGATTCCAGAACTTTCTGCCACAGGAATGTGAGGAACATTTGTTTTTTTAGCCAAATTTTGAGGTTTGCAAAGCATTAATGGTAACAGAACCTGGTCCGAGCCACACAAGTCACCCCATCTTGGATTCCCCTAGGTCTCTAGTTTTCAGAAATGCACAGGTTTGGTAGGTTTCCCTAGGTGCCGGCAGAGCTAGAGGCCAAAATCTACAGGTAGGCACTTTGCAAAAAACACCTCTGTTTTCTTTCAAAAAATTCGGATGTGTCCACGTTGCGCTTTGGGGCGTCTCCTGTCACGGGCGCTAGGCCTACCCACACAAGTGAGGTATCATTTTTATCGGGAGACTTGGGGGAACGCTGGGTGGAAGGAAAATTGTGGCTCCTCTCAGATTCCAGAACTTTCTGCCACAGAAATGTGAGGAACATGTGTTTTTTTTGCCAAATTTTGAGGTTTGCAAAGGATTCTGGGTAACAGAACCTGGTCCGAGCCACACAAGTCACCCCATCTTGGATTCCCCTAAGTCTCTAGTTTTCAGAAATGCACAGGTTTGGTAGGTTTCCCTAGGTGCCGGCTGAGCTAGAGGCCAAAATCAACAGGTAGGCACCTTGCAAAAAACACCTCTGTTTTCTTTCAAAAAATTGGATGTGTCCACGGTGCGCTTTGGGGCGTTTCCTGTCGCGGGCGCTAGGCCTACCCACACAAGTGAGGTATAATTTTTATCGGGAGACTTGGGTGAACGCTGGGTGGAAGGAAATTTGTGGCTCCTCTCAGATTCCAGAACTTTCTGCCACAGAAATGTGAGGAACATATGTTTTTTTATCCAAATGTTGAGGTTTGCAAAGGATTCTGGGTAACAGAACCTGGTCTGAGCCACACAAGTCACCCCATCTTGGATTCCCCTAGGTCTCTAGTTTTCAGAAATGCACAGGTTTGGTAGGTTTCCCTAGGTGCCGGCTGAGATAGAGGCCAAAATCTACAGGTAGGCACTTTGCAAAAAACACCTATGTTTTCTTTAAAAAATGTGGATGTGTCCACGTTGCGCTTTGGGGCGTTTCCTGTCACGGACGCTAGGCCTACCCACACAAGTGAAGTATCATTTTTATCGGGAGACTTGGGGGAACGCTGGGTCGAAGGAAATTTGTGGCTCCTCTCAGATTCCAGAACTTTCTGCCACAGGAATATGAGGAACATGTGTTTTTTTAGCCAAATTTTGAGGTTTGCAAAGGATTCTGGGTAACAGAACCTGGTCCGAGCCACACAAGTCACCCCATCTTGGATTCCCCTAGGTCTCTAGTTTTTAGAAATGCACAGGTTTGGTAGGTTTCCCTAGGTGCCAGCGGAGCTAGAGGCCAAAATCTACAGGTAGGCACTTTGCAAAAAACACCTCTGTTTTCTTTAAAAAAATTGGATGTGTCCACGTTGCGCTTTGGGGCATCTCCTGTTGCGGGCGCTAGGCCTACCCACACAAGTGAGGTATCATTTTTATCGGGAGACTTGGGGGAACGCTAGGTGGAAGGAAATTTGTGGCTCCTCTCAGATTCCAGAACTTTCTGCCACAGAAATGTGAGGAATATGTGTTTTTTTATCCAAATTTTGAGGTTTGCAAAGGATTCTAGGTAACAGAACCTGGTCTGAGCCACACAAGTCACCCCATCCTGGATTCCCCTAGGTCTCTAGTTTTCAGAAATGCACAGGTTTGGTAGGTTTCCCTAGGTGCCGGCTGAGCTAGAGGCCAAAATCAACAGGTAGGCACCTTGCAAAAAACACCTCTGTTTTCTTTCAAAAAATTGGATGTGTCCACGTTGCGCTTTGGGGCGTTTCCTGTCGCGGGCGCTAGGCCTACCCACACAAGTGAGGTATCATTTTTATCGGGAGACTTGGGGGAACGCTGGGTGGAAGGAAATTTGTGGCTCCTCTCAGATTCCACAACTTTCTGCCACAGAAATGTGAGGAACATGTGTTTTTTTATCCAAATTTTGAGGTTTGCAAAGGATTCTGGGTAACAGAACCTGGTCTGAGCCACACAAGTCACCCCATCTTGGATTCCCCTAGGTCTCTAGTTTTCAGAAATGCACAGGTTTGGTAGGTTTCCCTAGGTGCCGGCTGAGATAGAGGCCAAAATCTACAGGTAGACACTTTGCAAAAAACACCTATGTTTTCTTTCAAAAATTTGTATGTGTCCACGTTGCGCTTTGGGGCGTTTCCTGTCGCGGGCGCTAGGCCTACCCACACAAGTGAAGTATCATTTTTATCGGGAAACTTGGGGGAACGCTGGGTCGAAGGAAATTTGTGGCTCCTCTCAGATTCCAGAACTTTCTGCCACTGAAATGTGAGGAACATGTGTTTTTTTAGCCAAATTTTGAGGTTTGCAAAGGATTCTGGGTAAGAGAACCTGGTCTGAGCCACACAAGTCACCCCATCTTGGATTCCCCTAGGTCTCTAGTTTTCAGAAATGCACAGGTTTGGTAGGTTTCCCTAGGTGCCGGCTGAGCTAGAGGCCAAAATCAACAGGTAGGCACCTTGCAAAAAACACCTCTGTTTTCTTTCAAAAAATTGGATGTGTCCAGGTTGCGCTTTGGGGCGTTTCCTTTCGCGGGCGCTAGGCCTACCCACACAAGTGAGGTATCATTTTTACCGGGAGACTTGGGGGAACGCTGGGTGGAAGGAAAATTGGGGCTCCTCTCAGATTCCAGAACTTTCTGCCACAGAAATGTGAGGAACATGTGTTTTTTTAGCCAAATTTTGAGGTTTGCAAAGGATTCTGGGTAACAGAACCTGGTCCGAGCCACACAAGTCACCCCATCTTGGATTCCCCTAGGTCTCTAGTTTTCAGAAATGCACAGGTTTGGTAGGTTTCCCTAGGTGCCGGCTGAGATAGAGGCCAAAATCTACAGGTAGGCACTTTGCAAAAAACACCTATGTTTTCATTAAAAAATTTGGATGTGTCCACGTTGCGCTTTGGGGCGTTTCCTGTTGCGGGCGCTAGGCCTACCCACACAAGTGAAGTATCATTTTTATCGGGAGACTTGGGGGAACGCTGGGTCGAAGGAAATTTGTGGCTCCTCTCAGATTCCAGAACTTTCTGCCACAGGAATGTGAGGAACATTTGTTTTTTTAGCCAAATTTTGAGGTTTGCAAAGCATTAATGGTAACAGAACCTGGTCCGAGCCACACAAGTCACCCCATCTTGGATTCCCCTAGGTCTCTAGTTTTCAGAAATGCACAGGTTTGGTAGGTTTCCCTAGGTGCCGGCAGAGCTAGAGGCCAAAATCTACAGGTAGGCACTTTGCAAAAAACACCTCTGTTTTCTTTCAAAAAATTCGGATGTGTCCACGTTGCGCTTTGGGGCGTCTCCTGTCACGGGCGCTAGGCCTACCCACACAAGTGAGGTATCATTTTTGTCGGGAGACTTGGGGGAACGCTGGGTGGAAGGAAAATTGTGGCTCCTCTCAGATTCCAGAACTTTCTGCCACAGAAATGTGAGGAACATGTGTTTTTTTTGCCAAATTTTGAGGTTTGCAAAGGATTATGGGTAACAGAACCTGGTTCGAGCCACACAAGTCACCCCATCTTGGATTCCCCTAAGTCTCTAGTTTTCAGAAATGCACAGGTTTGGTAGGTTTCCCTAGGTGCCGGCTGAGCTAGAGGCCAAAATCAACAGGTAGGCACCTTGCAAAAAACACCTCTGTTTTCTTTCAAAAAATTGGATGTGTCCACGGTGCGCTTTGGGGCGTTTCCTGTCACGGGCGCTAGGCCTACCCACACAAGTGAGGTATCATTTTTATCGGGAGACTTGGGTGAACGCTGGGTGGAAGGAAATTTGTGGCTCCTCTCAGATTCCAGAACTTTCTGCCACAGAAATGTGAGGAACATATGTTTTTTTATCCAAATGTTGAGGTTTGCAAAGGATTCTGGGTAACAGAACCTGGTCTGAGCCACACAAGTCACCCCATCTTGGATTCCCCTAGGTCTCTAGTTTTCAGAAATGCACAGGTTTGGTAGGTTTCCCTAGGTGCCGGCTGAGATAGAGGCCAAAATCTACAGGTAGGCACTTTGCAAAAAACACCTATGTTTTCTTTAAAAAATTTGGATGTGTCCACGTTGCGCTTTGAGGCGTTTCCTGTCGCGGGCGCTAGGCCTACCCACACAAGTGAAGTATCATTTTTATCGGGAGACTTGGGGGAACGCTGGGTCGAAGGAAATTTGTGGCTCCTCTCAGATTCCAGAACTTTCTGCCACTGAAATGTGAGGAACATGTGTTTTTTTAGCCAAATTTTGAGGTTTGCAAAGGATTCTGGGTAAGAGAACCTGGTCTGAGCCACACAAGTCACCCCATCTTGGATTCCCCTAGGTCTCTAGTTTTCAGAAATGCACAGGTTTGGTAGGTTTCCCTAGGTGCCGGCTGAGCTAGAGGCCAAAATCAACAGGTAGGCACCTTGCAAAAAACACCTCTGTTTTCTTTCAAAAAATTGGATGTGTCCAGGTTGCGCTTTGGGGCGTTTCCTTTCGCGGGCGCTAGGCCTACCGACACAAGTGAGGTATCATTTTTACCGGGAGACTTGGGGGAACGCTGGGTGGAAGGAAAATTGGGGCTCCTCTCAGATTCCAGAACTTTCTGCCACAGAAATGTGAGGAACATGTGTTTTTTTAGCCAAATTTTGAGGTTTGCAAAGGATTCTGGGTAACAGAACCTGGTCCGAGCCACACAAGTCACCCCATCTTGGATTCCCCTAGGTCTCTAGTTTTCAGAAATGCACAGGTTTGGTAGGTTTCCCTAGGTGCCGGCTGAGATAGAGGCCAAAATCTACAGGTAGGCACTTTGCAAAAAACACCTATGTTTTCTTTAAAAAATTTGGATGTGTCCACGTTGCGCTTTGGGGCGTTTCCTGTTGCGGGCGCTAGGCCTACCCACACAAGTGAAGTATCATTTTTATCGGGAGACTTGGGGGAACGCTGGGTCGAAGGAAATTTGTGGCTCCTCTCAGATTCCAGAACTTTCTGCCACAGGAATGTGAGGAACATTTGTTTTTTTAGCCAAATTTTGAGGTTTGCAAAGCATTAATGGTAACAGAACCTGGTCCGAGCCACACAAGTCACCCCATCTTGGATTCCCCTAGGTCTCTAGTTTTCAGAAATGCACAGGTTTGGTAGGTTTCCCTAGGTGCCGGCAGAGCTAGAGGCCAAAATCTACAGGTAGGCACTTTGCAAAAAACACCTCTGTTTTCTTTCAAAAAATTCGGATGTGTCCACGTTGCGCTTTGGGGCGTCTCCTGTCACGGGCGCTAGGCCTACCCACACAAGTGAGGTATCATTTTTATCGGGAGACTTGGGGGAACGCTGGGTGGAAGGAAAATTGTGGCTCCTCTCAGATTCCAGAACTTTCTGCCACAGAAATGTGAGGAACATGTGTTTTTTTTGCCAAATTTTGAGGTTTGCAAAGGATTCTGGGTAACAGAACCTGGTCCGAGCCACACAAGTCACCCCATCTTGGATTCCCCTAAGTCTCTAGTTTTCAGAAATGCACAGGTTTGGTAGGTTTCCCTAGGTGCCGGCTGAGCTAGAGGCCAAAATCAACAGGTAGGCACCTTGCAAAAAACACCTCTGTTTTCTTTCAAAAAATTGGATGTGTCCACGGTGCGCTTTGGGGCGTTTCCTGTCACGGGCGCTAGGCCTACCCACACAAGTGAGGTATCATTTTTATCGGGAGACTTGGGTGAACGCTGGGTGGAAGGAAATTTGTGGCTCCTCTCAGATTCCAGAACTTTCTGCCACAGAAATGTGAGGAACATATGTTTTTTTATCCAAATGTTGAGGTTTGCAAAGGATTCTGGGTAACAGAACCTGGTCTGAGCCACACAAGTCACCCCATCTTGGATTCCCCTAGGTCTCTAGTTTTCAGAAATGCACAGGTTTGGTAGGTTTCCCTAGGTGCCGGCTGAGATAGAGGCCAAAATCTACAGGTAGGCACTTTGCAAAAAACACCTATGTTTTCTTTAAAAAATTTGGATGTGTCCACGTTGCGCTTTGAGGCGTTTCCTGTCGCGGGCGCTAGGCCTACCCACACAAGTGAAGTATCATTTTTATCGGGAGACTTGGGGGAACGCTGGGTCGAAGGAAAATTGTGGCTCCTCTCAGATTCCAGAACTTTCTGCCACAGAAATGTGAGGAACATGTGTTTTTTTTGCCAAATTTTGAGGTTTGCAAAGGATTCTGGGTAACAGAACCTGGTCCGAGCCACACAAGTCACCCCATCTTGGATTCCCCTAAGTCTCTAGTTTTCAGAAATGCACAGGTTTGGTAGGTTTCCCTAGGTGCCGGCTGAGCTAGAGGCCAAAATCAACAGGTAGGCACCTTGCAAAAAACACCTCTGTTTTCTTTCAAAAAATTGGATGTGTCCACGGTGCACTTTGGGGCGTTTCCTGTCACGGGCGCTAGGCCTACCCACACAAGTGAGGTATCATTTTTATCGGGAGACTTGGGGGAACGCTGGGTGGAAGGAAAATTGTGGCTCCTCTCAGATTCCAGAACTTTCTGCCACAGAAATGTGAGGAACATGTGTTTTTTTGCCAAATTTTGAGGTTTGCAAAGGATTCTGGGTAACAGAACCTGGTCCGAGCCACACAAGTCACCCCGTCTTGGATTCCCCTAAGTCTCTAGTTTTCAGAAATGCACAGGTTTGGTAGGTTTCCCTAGGTGCCGGCTGAGCTAGAGGCCAAAATCAACAGGTAGGCACCTTGCAAAAAACACCTCTGTTTTCTTTAAAAAAATTGGATGTGTCCACGGTGCGCTTTGGGGCGTTTCCTGTCGCGGGCGCTAGGCCTACCCACACAAGTGAGGTATAATTTTTATCGGGAGACTTGGGTGAACGCTGGGTGGAAGGAAATTTGTGGCTCCTCTCAGATTCCAGAACTTTCTGCCACAGAAATGTGAGGAACATATGTTTTTTTATCCAAATGTTGAGGTTTGCAAAGGATTCTGGGTAACAGAACCTGGTCTGAGCCACACAAGTCACCCCATCTTGGATTCCCCTAGGTCTCTAGTTTTCAGAAATGCACAGGTTTGGTAGGTTTCCCTAGGTGCCGGCTGAGATAGAGGCCAAAATCTACAGGTAGGCACTTTGCAAAAAACACCTATGTTTTCTTTAAAAAATTTGGATGTGTCCACGTTGCGCTTTGGGGCGTTTCCTGTCGCGGACGCTAGGCCTACCCACACAAGTGAAGTATCATTTTTATCGGGAGACTTGGGGGAACGCTGGGTCGAAGGAAATTTGTGGCTCCTCTCAGATTCCAGAACTTTCTGCCACAGGAATGTGAGGAACATGTGTTTTTTTAGCCAAATTTTGAGGTTTGCAAAGGATTCTGGGTAACAGAACCTGGTCCGAGCCACACAAGTCACCCCATCTTGGATTCCCCTAGGTCTCTAGTTTTTAGAAATGCACAGGTTTGGTAGGTTTCCCTAGGTGCCGGCTGAGATAGAGGCCAAAATCTACAGGTAGACACTTTGCAAAAAACACCTATGTTTTCTTTCAAAAATTTGTATGTGTCCACGTTGCGCTTTGGGGCGTTTCCTGTCGCGGGCGCTAGGCCTACCCACACAAGTGAAGTATCATTTTTATCGGGAAACTTGGGGGAACGCTGGGTCGAAGGAAATTTGTGGCTCCTCTCAGATTCCAGAACTTTCTACCACTGAAATGTGAGGAACATGTGTTTTTTTAGCCAAATTTTGAGGTTTGCAAAGGATTCGGGGTAAGAGAACCTGGTCTGAGCCACACAAGTCACCCCATCTTGGATTCCCCTAGGTCTCTAGTTTTCAGAAATGCACAGGTTTGGTAGGTTTCCCTAGGTGCCGGCTGAGCTAGAGGCCAAAATCAACAGGTAGGCACCTTGCAAAAAACACCTCTGTTTTCTTTCAAAAAATTGGATGTGTCCAGGTTGCGCTTTGGGGCGTTTCCTTTCGCGGGCGCTAGGCCTACCCACACAAGTGAGGTATCATTTTTACCGGGAGACTTGGGGGAACGCTGGGTGGAAGGAAAATTGGGGCTCCTCTCAGATTCCAGAACTTTCTGCCACAGAAATGTGAGGAACATGTGTTTTTTTAGCCAAATTTTGAGGTTTGCAAAGGATTCTGGGTAACAGAACCTGGTCCGAGCCACACAAGTCACCCCATCTTGGATTCCCCTAGGTCTCTAGTTTTCAGAAATGCACAGGTTTGGTAGGTTTCCCTAGGTGCCGGCTGAGATAGAGGCCAAAATCTACAGGTAGGCACTTTGCAAAAAACACCTATGTTTTCTTTAAAAAATTTGGATGTGTCCACGTTGCGCTTTGGGGCGTTTCCTGTTGCGGGCGCTAGGCCTACCCACACAAGTGAAGTATCATTTTTATCGGGAGACTTGGGGGAACGCTGGGTCGAAGGAAATTTGTGGCTCCTCTCAGATTCCAGAACTTTCTGCCACAGGAATGTGAGGAACATTTGTTTTTTTAGCCAAATTTTGAGGTTTGCAAAGCATTAATGGTAACAGAACCTGGTCCGAGCCACACAAGTCACACCATCTTGGATTCCCCTAGGTCTCTAGTTTTCAGAAATGCACAGGTTTGGTAGGTTTCCCTAGGTGCCGGCAGAGCTAGAGGCCAAAATCTACAGGTAGGCACTTTGCAAAAAACACCTCTGTTTTCTTTCAAAAAATTCGGATGTGTCCACGTTGCGCTTTGGGGCGTCTCCTGTCACGGGCGCTAGGCCTACCCACACAAGTGAGGTATCATTTTTATCGGGAGACTTGGGGGAACGCTGGGTGGAAGGAAAATTGTGGCTCCTCTCAGATTCCAGAACTTTCTGCCACAGAAATGTGAGGAACATGTGTTTTTTTTGCCAAATTTTGAGGTTTGCAAAGGATTCTGGGTAACAGAACCTGGTCCGAGCCACACAAGTCACCCCATCTTGGATTCCCCTAAGTCTCTAGTTTTCAGAAATGCACAGGTTTGGTAGGTTTCCCTAGGTGCCGGCTGAGCTAGAGGCCAAAATCAACAGGTAGGCACCTTGCAAAAAACACCTCTGTTTTCTTTAAAAAAATTGGATGTGTCCACGGTGCGCTTTGGGGCGTTTCCTGTCACGGGCGCTAGGCCTACCCACACAAGTGAGGTATCATTTTTATCGGGAGACTTGGGTGAACGCTGGGTGGAAGGAAATTTGTGGCTCCTCTCAGATTCCAGAACTTTCTGCCACAGAAATGTGAGGAACATATGTTTTTTTATCCAAATGTTGAGGTTTGCAAAGGATTCTGGGTAACAGAACCTGGTCTGAGCCACACAAGTCACCCCATCTTGGATTCCCCTAGGTCTCTAGTTTTCAGAAATGCACAGGTTTGGTAGGTTTCCCTAGGTGCCGGCTGAGATAGAGGCCAAAATCTACAGGTAGGCACTTTGCAAAAAACACCTATGTTTTCTTTAAAAAATTTGGATGTGTCCACGTTGCGCTTTGAGGCGTTTCCTGTCGCGGGCGCTAGGCCTACCCACACAAGTGAAGTATCATTTTTATCGGGAGACTTGGGGGAACGCTGGGTCGAAGGAAATTTGTGGCTCCTCTCAGATTCCAGAACTTTCTGCCACAGGAATGTGAGGAACATGTGTTTTTTTAGCCAAATTTTGAGGTTTGCAAAGGATTCTGGGTAACAGAACCTGGTCCGAGACACACAAGTCACCCCATCTTGGATTCCCCTAGGTCTCTAGTTTTTAGAAATGCACAGGTTTGGTAGGTTTCCCTAGGTGCCAGAGGAGCTAGAGGCCAAAATCTACAGGTAGGCACTTTGCAAAAAACACCTCTGTTTTCTTTCAAAAAATTGGATGTGTCCACGTTGCGCTTTGGGGCATCTCCTGTTGCGGGCGCTAGGCCTACCCACACAAGTGAGGTATAATTTTTATCGGGAGACTTGGGTGAACGCTAGGTGGAAGGAAATTTGTGGCTCCTCTCAGATTCCAGAACTTTCTGCCACAGAAATGTGAGGAACATATGTTTTTTTATCCAAATGTTGAGGTTTGCAAAGGATTCTGGGTAACAGAACCTGGTCTGAGCCACACAAGTCACCCCATCTTGGATTCCCCTAGGTCTCTAGTTTTCAGAAATGCACAGGTTTGGTAGGTTTCCCTAGGTGCCGGCTGAGATAGAGGCCAAAATCTACAGGTAGGCACTTTGCAAAAAACACCTATGTTTTCTTTAAAAAATTTGGATGTGTCCACGTTGCGCTTTGGGGCGTTTCCTGTCGCGGGCGCTAGGCCTACCCACACAAGTGAAGTATCATTTTTATCGGGAGACTTGGGGGAACGCTGGGTCGAAGGAAATTTGTGGCTCCTCTCAGATTCCAGAACTTTCTGCCACAGGAATGTGAGGAACATGTGTTTTTTTAGCCAAATTTTGAGGTTTGCAAAGGATTCTGGGTAACAGAACCTGGTCCGAGCCACACAAGTCACCCCATCTTGGATTCCCCTAGGTCTCTAGTTTTTAGAAATGCACAGGTTTGGTAGGTTTCCCTAGGTGCCAGAGGAGCTAGAGGCCAAAATCTACAGGTAGGCACTTTGCAAAAAACACCTCTGTTTTCTTTCAAAAAATTGGATGTGTCCACGTTGCGCTTTGGGGCATCTCCTGTTGCGGGCGCTAGGCCTACCCACACAAGTGAGGTATAATTTTTATCGGGAGACTTGGGTGAACGCTAGGTGGAAGGAAATTTGTGGCTCCTCTCAGATTCCAGAACTTTCTGCCACAGAAATGTGAGGAACATATGTTTTTTTATCCAAATGTTGAGGTTTGCAAAGGATTCTGGGTAACAGAACCTGGTCTGAGCCACACAAGTCACCCCATCTTGGATTCCCCTAGGTCTCTAGTTTTCAGAAATGCACAGGTTTGGTAGGTTTCCCTAGGTGCCGGCTGAGATAGAGGCCAAAATCTACAGGTAGGCACTTTGCAAAAAACACCTATGTTTTCTTTAAAACATTTGGATGTGTCCACGTTGCGCTTTGGGGCGTTTCCTGTCGCGGGCGCTAGGCCTACCCACACAAGTGAAGTATCATTTTTATCGGGAGACTTGGGGGAACGCTGGGTCGAAGGAAATTTGTGGCTCCTCTCAGATTCCAGAACTTTCTGCCACAGAAATGTGAGGAACATGTGTTTTTTTAGCCAAATTTTGAGGTTTGCAAAGGATTCTGGGTAACAGAACCTGGTCCGAGCCACACAAGTCACCCCATCTTGGATTCCCCTAGGTCTCTAGTTTTCAGAAATGCACAGGTTTGGTAGGTTTCCCTAGGTGCCGGCTGAGATAGAGGCCAAAATCTACAGGTAGGCACTTTGCAAAAAACACATATGTTTTCTTTAAAAAATTTGGATGTGTCCACGTTGAGCTTTGGGGCGTTCACTGTTGCGGGCGCTAGGCCTACCCACACAAGTGAAGTATCATTTTTATCGGGAGACTTGGGGGAACGCTGGGTCGAAGGAAATTTGTGGCTCCTCTCAGATTCCAGAACTTTCTGCCACAGGAATGTGAGGAACATTTGTTTTTTTAGCCAAATTTTGAGGTTTGAAAAGCATTAATGGTAACAGAACCTGGTCCGAGCCACACAAGTCACCCCATCTTGGATTCCCCTAGGTCTCTAGTTTTCAGAAATGTGCAGGTTTGGTAGGTTTCCCTAGGTGCCGGCAGAGCTAGAGGCCAAAATCTACAGGTAGGCACTTTGCAAAAAACACCTCTGTTTTCTTTCAAAAAATTCGGATGTGTCCACGTTGCGCTTTGGGGCGTCTCCTGTCACGGGCGCTAGGCCTACCCACACAAGTGAGGTATCATTTTTATCGGGAGACTTGGGGGAACGCTGGGTGGAAGGAAAATTGTGGCTCCTCTCAGATTCCAGAACTTTCTGCCACAGAAATGTGAGGAACATGTGTTTTTTTTGCCAAATTTTGAGGTTTGCAAAGGATTCTGGGTAACAGAACCTGGTCCGAGCCACACAAGTCACCCCATCTTGGATTCCCCTAAGTCTCTAGTTTTCAGAAATGCACAGGTTTGGTAGGTTTCCTTAGGTGCCGGCTGAGCTAGAGGCCAAAATCAACAGGTAGGCACCTTGCAAAAAACACCTCTGTTTTCTTTCAAAAAATTGGATGTGTCCACGGTGCGCTTTGGGGCGTTTCCTGTCGCGGGCGCTAGGCCTACCCACACAAGTGAGGTATAATTTTTATCGGGAGACTTGGGTGAACGCTGGGTGGAAGGAAATTTGTGGCTCCTCTCAGATTCCAGAACTTTCTGCCACAGAAATGTGAGGAACATATGTTTTTTTATCCAAATGTTGAGGTTTGCAAAGGATTCTGGGTAACAGAACCTGGTCTGAGCCACACAAGTCACCCCATCTTGGATTCCCCTAGGTCTCTAGTTTTCAGAAATGCACAGGTTTGGTAGGTTTCCCTAGGTGCCGGCTGAGATAGAGGCCAAAATCTACAGGTAGGCACTTTGCAAAAAACACCTATGTTTTCTTTAAAAAATTTGGATGTGTCCACGTTGCGCTTTGGGGCGTTTCCTGTCGCGGGCGCTAGGCCTACCCACACAAGTGAAGTATCATTTTTATCGGGAGACTTGGGGGAACGCTGGGTCGAAGGAAATTTGTGGCTCCTCTCAGATTCCAGAACTTTCTGCCACAGGAATGTGAGGAACATGTGTTTTTTTAGCCAAATTATGAGGTTTGCAAAGGATTCTGGGTAACAGAACCTGTCCGAGCCACACAAGTCACCCCATCTTGGATTCCCCTAGGTCTCTAGTTTTCAGAAATGCACAGGTTTGGTAGGTTTCCCTAGGTGCCAGCGGAGCTAGAGGCCAAAATCTACAGGTAGGCACTTTGCAAAAAACACCTCTGTTTTCTTTCAAAAAATTGGATGTGTCCACGTTGCGCTTTGGGGCATCTCCTGTTGCGGGCGCTAGGCCTACCCACACAAGTGAGGTATCATTTTTATCGGGAGACTTGGGGGAACGCTGGGTGGAAGGAAATTTGTGGCTCCTCTCTGATTCCAGAACTTTCTGCCACAGAAATGGGAGGAACATGTGTTTTTTTAGCCAAATTTTGAGGTTTGCTAAGGATTCTGGGTAACAGAACCTGGTCCGAGCCACACAAGTCACCCCATCTTGGATTCCCCTAGGTCTCTAGTTTTCAGAAATGCACAGGTTTGGTAGGTTTCCCTAGGTGGCGGCTGAGCTAGAGGCCAAAATCTACAGGTAGGCACTTTGCAAAAAACACCTATGTTTTCTTTAAAAAATTTGGATGTGTCCACGTTGCGCTTTGGGGCGTTTCCTGTCGCGGGCGCTAGGCCTACCCACACAAGTGAAGTATCATTTTTATCGGGAGACTTGGGGGAACGCTGGGTCGAAGGAAATTTGTGGCTCCTCTCAGATTCCAGAACTTTCTGCCACAGGAATGTGAGGAACATGTGTTTTTTTAGCCAAATTTTGAGGTTTGCAAAGGATTCTGGGTAACAGAAGCTGGTCCGAGCCACACAAGTCACCCCATCTTGGATTCCCCTAGGTCTCTAGTTTTCAGAAATGCACAGGTGTGGTAGGTTTCCCTAGGTGCCAGCGGAGCTAGAGGCCAAAATCTACAGGTAGGCACTTTGCAAAAAACACCTCTGTTTTCTTTCAGAAAATGGGATGTGTCCACGTTGCGTTTTGGGGTGTTATCTGTCGCGGCCGCTAGGCCTACCCACACAAGTGAGGTATCATTTTTATCGGGAGACTTTTGGGAACTCTGGGTGGAAGGAAATTTGTGGCTCCTCTCAGATTCCAGAACTTTCTGCCACAGAAATGTGAGGAACATGTGTTTTTTTAGCCAAATTTTGAGGTTTGCAAAGGATTCTGGGTAACAGAACCTGGTTCGAGCCACACAAGTAACCCCATCTTGGATTCCCCTAGGTCTCTAGTTTTCAGAAATGCACAGGTTTGGTAGGTTTCCCTCGGTGCCGGCTGAGCTAGAGGCCAAAATCTACAGGTAGGCACTTTGCTAAAAACAGCTCTGTTTTCTGTGATGTGTCCACGTTGTGTTTTGGGGCATATCCTGTCGCGGGCGCTAGGCCTACCCACACAAGTGAGGTATCATTTTTATCGGGAGACTTGGGGGAACATAGAATAGTAAAACAAGTGTTATTGCCCCTTGTCTTTCTCTAAATTTTTCCCTTCCAAATGTAAGACTATGGGCCTGATAAGGTGTGTAGGATAGTGGTGGCATGGGCACCCCGGAGTTCAGAGATGTGCAAATAACCACTGCTTCTCAACACCTTATCTTGTGCCCATTTTGGAAATACAAAGGTTTTCTTGATAGCTCTTTTTTACTCTTTATATTTCAGCAAATGAATTGCTGTATACCTGGCATAGAATGAAAACCCACTGCAGTGTGCAGGTCATTTATTGGCTTTGGGTACCTAGAGTTCTTGATGAACCTACAAGCCCTATTTATCCCCGCAACCACAAGAGTCCAGCAGACGTAACGGTATATTGCTTTCGAAAATCTGACATTGCAGCAAAAAGTTACAGAGTAAAACGTAGAGAAAAATTGATGTTTTTTTCACCTCAATTTCAATATTTTTCTTTTTCAGTTGTTATTTTCTGTAGGAAACCCTTGTAGGATCTACACAAATTACCCCTTGCTGAATTCTGAATTTTGTCTACTTTTCAGAAATGTTGCGGTTTCTGGGATCCAGCGTTGGTTTCATGCCCATTTCTGTCACTGACTGGAAGGAGGCTGAAAGCACTAAAAATCAGAAAGAAATGGGGTATGTCCCAGTAAAATGTGAAAATTGTGTTGAAAAATTGGGTTTTCTGATTCAAGTCTGCCTGTTCCTGAAAGCTGGGCAGCTGGTGATTTTAGCACCGCAAACCCTTTGTTGATGCCCTTTTCAGGGAAAAAACCACAAGCCTTCTTCTGCAGCCCCTTTTTCCCATTTTTTTGAAAAAAACTAAATTTTCACTGTATTTTGGCTAATTTCTTGGCCTCCTTCTGGGCAACCCACAAAGTCTGGGTACCTCTAGAATCCCTAGGATGTTGGAAAAAAAGGACGCAAATTTGGCGCGGGTAGCTTATGTGAACAAAAAGTTATTAGGGCCTAAGCACGAACTGCTCCAAATAGCCAAAAAAAGGCTCGGCACAGGAGGGGGAAAAGGCCTGGCAGCGAAGGGGTTAAAGTGGAGGAGACTTTAAAGAGTGGCTTAGAAGTGCACAAGGTCCCCTTTCAGTTCCATCCTGTCTGCAGGGGTCCCAGTAGGGGGTGTGGCAGTCCTTTGTGTGAGGGCAGGCCACTGTTCTTTGACATTTAAGTGTCAGGCCCTCCACCCTCCCAGCCCAGGAAGACCCATTCAGTTTGCAGATGTATGCAAGTGTGACTGAGCATCCTGTCTTTGGGGTTGTCTGAGTGAATACACAAGGGAGCTGCCCTAGCCAGACGTGGATTGGAAGGCACAGAAGGATTTAAGTGTAGAGAAATGCTCACTTTCGAAAAGTAGCATCGCTAAAATTGTAATTTAAAATCCAACTTCACCATTAAGCAGGAATTTGTATCACCATTCTGGCCATACTAAATATGATCTGGCTACTCCTTTCAGATCAGGATCTACCACTCAAACAGTATATGAAGGAAGCCCCAATGCTATCCTATGAAAGGAGCAGACCTCAAAGCAGTGTAAAAACAAATTTAGGAATTTTACACTACCAGGATATATAGAACACACATGTTCATGTCCTGCCTTTTACCTACATAGCACCCTGCCCTATGGGCTACCTAGTGCCTACCTTAAGGGTGACTTATATGTAGAAAAGGGGGAGTTTTAGGCTTGGCAAGTACTTTTAAATGCCTGGTGGAATACATTGGGAAGACTTGCTCTAACAACACCAGATGACACCTGAAAGTAGTCATGCTGACTCTGGTGTCCTTCAGAGCCTCCACGTGATGCCCATTAATGGTGACACACTATACATTTAAGTATAATGAGGCACATTAAACTTTGGAACCAGCTCTCTGTCACCCAGAGACACTAGGGTAACTTCTGTACTCTCCCAAAACTAATTGGGGCAATCCCCTCCACAATCACTACCCTGGCCATTCATGGTTTCTGCACACCAGTTGGGGTTATCTGCCATTTTTGGCAGTAGGGGACCCTGCTTGATGTGCTCGTACCTGTAGAAGTATTTGGTGGAAAAACAACATGAGGATTTCTTCTCAGAAAAAACACTCTTTTTCTGACCAGGTTCGGACTGGGAATCCTTCTCCTGCCTGAGAACTGTTTTAGGAGCCTCTTGATTATTCTTTATTGTTATTTCTGTATCGCATTTCTTCCTCCTGGAGCCCCTCGCTTTCATCTACTGGGAACCCTGCCCACCCTCTTCCCCCCCAAGAACTTTCTTGAAAACTCTGATACTGTTCCAGAGGTCTGACCCCTTCGCAAGCTCTCTAGGTGAAGTCAGCTCACTATCAATCATGTGTTGGCGTACTTCTGCAAAACCTTTATTGAAAATGTGCTCTCTCAACCGTAGATCATACAGCCCATCAAAATCACTCATTTTACTGTCCTTTATCTCATAGCCTTACTGGAGAAATCTATGAAATCCACCCAACACTGACCAGACAACTTGTAGCTATCCCTGAACCTGTGTTTCTCTGGGATGAGACCAAATGTTTTGAATGTATTGACAACAATGGCCTTCATGGAAACATGCCCCATCTGGTCACCTACCTTTAATGTCATTAGGGGATCCCTTACAATATATGGCATATGCTACCAAAGACTAGATCCCCAGTCCACTTCTAGGCCCTATATAATCTCAGGGTGTATTCCATAGACTGAAAACCATTTGTCTGTGTCATCCCCCACCACATAGCTAGGCCCAAGGTCCTTAGGAATTTTAACCTTCTTTTCTCCACTGGACACTGTGTTGTTGCTGCCACCATTGTTGCTGAATGCTGAAAGCTGTTTGGCTTTTAAGTCCAGATCTTTTTTACTCATCTCATAAGCAAGCCTAATTTTTCTTTCTTTCAGAACAAGTTTCCTTTCCTCTAAGGCCCTCTGTGCAACAGCGTCCTCTCTGGGTGCTTCTAGATTTGGATCCTCTAAAGCCCTTTGTGCAGCAGCCTTCTCTCTGGCTGCTTCTGCCTGTCCCTCCTCCGAATCAGTTTTAGATTGACCTGCTGCAGTTTGAGCTCTCTTGCAGCTCTACTGTCCTCCAACAAATCATGGGACAGGTTGCAGATGGACGTGCTACTTTCTGCTCTGCATTCAACGGGGACCTCATTGCTGTGAGCACTCCTCGCTCCTCCAGGGCCGTGGTCAGGAGGGTCTAATCATCCTTCTCCATTTCTTTCTCCTCCTTCTTCTCAACATCATTCTCCTCTTGCTCCTGTGCTGCAGTTAGCAGTTGGGGGAACTTCTCCCAGGCTCTTCTTATACGGTTCCTACTAAGATAGTAAGACTACATATTTTGGACAACAGAACGTCAGGTTGTGGGAGGTTAAGTCTGTCCGCATCATCAGAAACGTCAGCTCAATTCCTGATAGCTCACAGTGCCTCATCTGAACCCCCAAACCTAAGAGGGTGGAAGGTGATTACAGAAACCTAAACATGACACTCTGACTCTCCAGGGAAGTCTTAGACACAGATCTCACCCTTTCATTGTATTACTCATTCTGTATTACTCATGCATGTCCAGGCAAAGACACAAAAGATATACAAACTGAGTTTTCAATATATTTATTGAAACAAATGTAATCTGGTGGAAGAAACAAAGCAAAGTAACCAGCATAATGAACATGGTAAAGACAATTAATAATCTAACCATGGCAAATGTGTTCTAGATGTTCTAGAGGTCCCTACCTAAACTTAAGCCTATGATTAGAGCATAGCAGGTGTAGCCTTCTGCCTAGCCCAATCTTATGGATTAGCCCCATACCTGAATACAGTGACAGGGGATGACTTGCGGTGTGAATGGCAATCCTCTTGGGAGCTGTTAGGTTAGCACCAGCAGTGATGCATGTCGAACACAGCATTTGTCCTAGGGCAGTCGTGCCTGGAGTGCCCTCTGCCTCTCCCGTGTCAGTGCACCATTTATATAATAAAGCAATACTGTGTTCGAAGTACAGCTCTGATGGAAGGCTGCATCTTGATCTTATAAACTGTCTCCTGGATGGGAATTACTAGAACTAGTTTATTGTGTACAGTGTTCCTAGCCTTGAACAGAAAGTACTATTACATGTTGTGCAAAGGCTAACAAAACAAGCAACTTGTACCACATATTTTTAGAAGAATATCATGCAAGAAATCTGTGTAAAATGTCATTGCTAAAAACAGTGTAGCTAAAATGCATAAAATATGAAATGTGAGATGAAGCTAAAGCTAGAGGGAACCAACTCAGGTTCAAGGGGGCCTCACAACACCCTGACGGCTCTCTGGAGCTCCTGCTTCCTTCAGTTCCTAGTTGCTGGTAGCCCCCTCTCCCTGCAAAAAAAACATTTTAGCTCTGACACATTGTAGCTTTCCAGGTGGCTGAGATCCATCTCCATGCCTGTAGGCAAGACATACAGGTGCACAGATGAGGTAGAAATTAAGGCAGTCATTATGAACATGGTGGTAAAGACCGCCGACCGCCGGGGCGGCGGTGAACAGAATCCCGCCGGCGGCGGCGAATGGAAACCCGCCATATAATGAACAAAAAAACCAACACCGCCAAACATTCCCACACCACCACTAACCCGCCAGGACCCTGTCGCAGGAATCACGGCCCACCCCACCCCGCCACCGACAAGCACACCCACATCCCGCCCTCCAAATAAAGATACACAAATCACCTTGGCGGACAGTGGAGGCCGGACGACCATTGGCGGCTGCGACCACCACGGGCGGCAAGTGGGCCCAACAGCAACCACAGCACACATTGGCTAGGCTTAGCACCCACACACCTGACACACATCCAGAACACCATAAAACACCCCCAGACACACCCCACAATCCCTTGCAACAAAACCAGGACCAGAAGACAGAGAGCACCAGAGCCAGACAGAGAACGCCAGAAGACAGGACATGGACATCGACCCACACAGGAGCACCCAAACACCATCCCCAGTCCCGACGCCATCCGCCACCCTCCCCATGTCCCCCCCCAAAAATCTGTGCTTCACCGAAAGGGAGCTAAGGACCATGGTGGACGAGATCCTAAAAGTGGAGCCACACATATTCGGCTCGGAGGTGCAGCACACACCCATCGCCCGGAAAATGGAACTGTGGCAGACCATCGTCAACAGGGTGAATGCAGTGGGACACCATCCACGCACCAGGGATGACATCCGAAAGAGATGGAACGACCTGTGGGGGAAGGTCCGGGCCATGGCATCCAGGCACCACATCGCCGTGCAGAAGACTGGGGAAGGGTCACCACCAAAACCACCCGACTACACCGACTGGGAGGAGAAGGTACTCGCCATCCTGCACCCAGAGGGACTCACTGGACTCACTAGAGGAATGGACTCGGGTAAGTCGTCTACATTTACCCCATATACACCATACCTCTAATGCATGCACCACCCCACCCCACCCACACCCAACTAGACCCACACCCCTCCCAGCCATTACCCACTGCATCCGCCACCCTGCATCACCCACAACTCACTACCAGGCCCACATCACTCCTGCTGTGCACAGCCACCCACCCCTGCATATTCCCACAATGGAATAATAACCCCCAGCACAATGTAACGCCACCACTGCCACTAGATGCTATGTCCACCTCACAAAGGCACCTCTGAAGGCCACTGAAAGGCACAGCAACACTAAATTGTACAGTACTGCCCACCTCAGACCCTCCTGCATAGGTAACAAACAATTCTATGTCCCCCAACAGGCACCACCACCCATGCAATCCTAATGGAGGGGACAAGGAGTGCCATTGCATTCCAGGGAGACAGAGGCACATCACAGGACACTGGTGAACAATCCCTGGACACTGATGAGCAGGCAGGCTCTTCACACAGCCCTGGATGCTCACCATGCAGCAGCCCCACCCAGGAAAACACTGTCACCTCTAACACCCAGTCAAGTCCAGCAGGCAAGGGGATGTGTGCCCACACCAGTGGACCCAGGGCACAAACAGGTGGAACACAGCAACAGAGGCCAAAGTCTCCCACCCCCAACATGCAGGAAGACGAGGGCCCCAGTACTAGTGGCACGTCCAGACCTGCGCAGGGGAAACAGGCATAGGGGACCAGGGCAAGGTCAAGTGCCCCAGTGGGTCAGGCGATAGGGCACCGGATAGATGCAGCAGCCCAGGACGTCATTGCAGAGGTATTGGGGGAATACCAACATACCCAAGAGCGGTTGGCACAGATTGTAACCACACTGGAGCAAAGTCAGAGGATGCAGCTGGAACACCACCAACAGGCCATGGAGCAGTGGAAAGAACACAATGCCACAATGGCCACCATTGCTGGGGCACTTCTGCAGTTGGTCAACAAACCCTCAGACACCCACACCGGTCAAGATGCCCCCACAACAGCCCTGGACATCCAGCAACAGTTGTCCCAAGCAGCTGAAGCTGCACAGGAAAAACCCTCCCAGGAATCACAAGGGCCGACAATGTCACCCCAAGTAGCTCCACAGCAGGCGCCCAAACGTAGCCTCAGGCACGTTGGCACTGTTTCCATATGGCACTGGAAACCCAGCCAAGAACAAGCCCCCAACCAACAATTGACACTGCTGCTACTGCCAAGCAACCAACACATCCATTCACAAACTGCACTTAGCTGAGGGCTAAATGATGAACAGAACTACAAATAGGACCCACCTATGAAATCAAACAGGCCTGCCACCAAGTCAGTTTTGAGGACAACCAACCATAACGACTTCCATCACTGTACATAGCACATTTCACTGTATTCCACCAATAAGCAACATATCTCACCTGTAACACTGTCCCCTGTCTTCAATGTTGAACAAAGTGGAGTAATGATGCAACAGGCAGGGATAAACTTTATTGTCAAATTGTGCATGCTGCTGGTACAGTTTGTTTCTAAAAAGTCAAGAAGGGAATGCTTATGTTGTCTGTCTGTACCATGCTGAAGAGGTCCATGACTCGCATATCATGACCAATTCCCCCTAGTTGACATGGCACACTTACAGTATCAGTCACTAACCACATTTACAGGCTGAAGTCCCAGACAGTTATTGGAAGTAGAGTTGTATAAATTGATTTCTGGAATTTACATCTTCCCCTTCCTCATCCTCACCATCACTCTCCTCACCTCTCTGAGGTAACAGATCAGACCTATAGCACCCTCCACCTCCAAAAGGGGGATTGAATGTCTCACTACCACATTGTGTAGCATGCAGCAGGCCACCACTATCCTACACACCTTATCAGGCCCATAGGCCAGGGAACCCCCAGAGATATGTAGGCACCGAAATCTAGCCTTCAGGAGACCTATAGTACGCTCTATCACCCTCCTAGTACGTCCATGGGCCTCATTGTATTTCCTCTCTGCATCCGTCCTGGGATTCCTCACTGGTGTCAGGAGCCAACGCAAGTTTGGATAGCCAGAATCACCTAGAGAAATGGTCAATACCGAGTCGTCATTGGAATGTCCTTATTCTGACAGGCTGTTTTTCAGCAATGTGTCAGTTAGTTACAGGCACACTTACTTATGATCCAACCCCTGTCCTTTTGGAGTTGTTCCATCTTTTGTGGCACACTACTGTTCCTCAAAACAAATGAATCATGGACTGAACCAGGAAACATGGCATTCACATGGGATTTGTACTGGTCTGCTGTACATACCAATTGGATGTTCATGGAGTGAAAGTTCTTCCTGTTTCACTCTTGGGGGGATGATGGGTATGTGGGTTCCATCGATGGCACCAATAACATGGGGAATGTTTGCAAAGGCATAGAAGTCTGACTTGGTGGCAGGGAGCTCAGCACTTTGTGGGAATCGCACATAGGATTGCAGATGTTGTACAAATGCATTTAGAAATCTTGTAAGTACCTGGCTGAACATTGGCTGTGAGAAACCAGCACCCATGCCCACTGTCACTTGAAAGGAGCCTGTGGCCAGGAAATGGAGTGCGGAGAGCACCTGCACCTCAGTTGGAATGGCATGCTGATTACGATTTCCGGGAGTCAGTGCAGGACCCAGTAATGCACATAGGTCCTGAATAGTTGCACGTGTGAGTCTGTAAGTGATAATGATCTGACGCGCCACCATGGTCCCCATATCCACAAGTGGTCTGTACACATAAGGTGCCCTTCCTCTCCACAAGGGTCTGTACCTGTGAGGGGTAAGAACAAGGAGCCATGTGCACAAATACACAGGCATATTTGCTAAACACATTCACTGCATTCTTCATAGTAGTGTCTGTACAATAACTGCAACCTGACAGATGTACATTGTCACCACTGAGAGGGAACGGAGTAAATCATGTGTGATAAAATACTCTATGGATAGAGACATATGTGAATCATATGGATAGTAGGCCCAGCATTGTGACTAAACTGAATTTCAAGATGCGTAGGTGATGGCAAAATTTCTGACCACTGTAGTTCTGCCCCTTTGTTGTGGAAGTGACCTAAGACCGCTAGCGGTTGACATCACAGCGTTCGGCTGTGTTTACCGCTGTTCGCACCCTCATTGGATAACATGGATGGCAATGGGGAATCTTGGCGTATCATGATTGCCGCCGGCGGTGACGGTGCATTCCACCGCGGAACGTACGCGTGTTCGTCATCGTGTGCTCACTTGACTCCCTGATCTTGTGCGGAGAAGTACTCCACTCCGTGGCCTGCCTCTGGCTATGGATGTTCCACGTGGTGCAGGGGAAAGGGCCCCGGCCTTCACCCAGGAAGAACTGGAGAAACTGGTGGAAGGGGTCCTGCCCCTGTACGGCAGACTCTACGGCCAGCCAGAGGTACAGGTGAGTCCGGGTTTGGGGGGCACTGTGTGTGTAATGGATGGAATGGATTGCTCTGATGTGCGTTCCTGTGAGTCAGGATGGGGCTTGGTGCATGGAATGCTGCATGCCACTGTCCTGCATGTCTGGGATCACTGTCTGTCCTATGTCTAACAATCAGCCAGCTATTGCCATCGTGCAGGTGCCTGACCTCTTTGTTTCTTCTCTGTGTCTCCCTACTAGGTCAGCACCCACCAGAAGAGGGCACATTGGCATGCCATCGCCAAGGAGGTACGGACCCTGGGGGTCTACGACCGGCAGAGCACCCACTGTCGGAAGAGGTGGAAGGAGCAGCGGCGCTGGGCGAGGAAGATCAGTGAGGCCCAGCTGGGGAAGTCCTCCCAACATGGTAGTGGTGCCCGTCGGGCACTGATCCCCTTAATGTGAAAGATCCTGGCGGTGGCGTACCCAGACCTGGATGGGCGCTTGCAGGCTGCACAGCAGTCACAAGGGGGTGAGTACTCACAGCCCATACTCCAGCCTGGAAGGATGAGTGTGTGTGCGATAGGTCATAGGGCTTAGAGCAGGGTTTTGACTGGTGTCCAGATACTGTCTGCTCCCCAAAGGGTGTAGGGGTGTCCCTGTCAGGTTTCACCTACCTCAGTTTCAATGCAATGACAGGATATGGGTGTAGATCACTATACGGCTCAGTAGTCAGGGCCATGGTCATGGGCCTAGTGCACGGTGCAGCCTGTTGGGTGTGTCTGCTGGGTAGGTGTATGTCTGGCCCTTGTGTATCAGCATTCAGCTACTTACAAGTGTCTCTCCTGTTTTGCCTCCCCATCACTGTTCTCTTTTGTATGTCTGGTATAGCATCAACATCAGGCGAGGGAGCTGAGGCACCAGCTAGTGGGGAGACAGCGGCCCACGGATCCTAGGAGGCAGGGACAACAGACGCCCAGGGGACCAGTGGGTGGGAGGGCGAGGGGACTTCCATGAGGGAGGCTACTACCACCGGTGGTAGTGACTCTGAAACCTCCTCCGATGGGGGTCCTCTGGCGGTGGTGGACACTAGTGGACAAATCACGACTGTGACCTCTTCTGCCACCACCCATACCATCAGTGCCCTCCCTTCTGTTCCCCACCGAGTTGGCCGTGCCTGCCCAACCGGAAAGGTGGGTGTCTCCTTCGCCCCAGGCACCTCATCCCCTCCCCCAGTCAGCCCTGCTGCCCTCACAGAGGAGGCTATTGACCTCCTGAGAACCATCTCTGTAGGGCAGACAACCATCGTCAATGCCATCCAGGGGCTAGCATCAGAGGTGCAGCAGACTAATGCCTATCTGGATGGCATTCACAGTGCTGTGTCTGCCCTACAGATATGTTTTCAGGCTCTGGCCTCCTCTTGGACAGCAGCCAGTTTCCCTGGCCATTCCGTCCCCCCTCCAACCTCCTCTACCCCTTCCAGCACCCCACTCCCTTCACCTGTCCAAGGCACACATTCAGACACACAGTCAAGCACTTCAACACACAAAAAAACACACTTCCAAACACAAGCACCACACCTCCCACCACAAGCATTCACACAGCCAACATACACCTGCACACACAACAACGTCCACTTCCCCCAGTGTGCCAGCCTCTTCCGCCTCCCTGTCTGTCCCCTCTACATGTACACCCTCATGCACTGCACCGTCACTCACTGTTACTGCTCCTCTTCCTGCACTCACCACAATAGCAGACAGCCATACATGCACCCCATACATCACACCTGCACTCACTACCTTCACTGTAGTTGACACAATGCAGCACACTCACCCGACTTGCAGACACACCCCCAACATACATCCACACTAGCTGTCTGTCTTCTCCCACTGTGTTCACCCCCCATTTCCCAAAACACTCAAACGCAGCAAGACACCCACCCATCAGACATCCACCACACCACAGCATACTGAGCAGTCACCGGCACCCACTACATGCACACCTATACCCCATACATCAACTCCCTCTGCCTCCACTCCCATGCCCTCATGCACGCCCACCCCACTTGCTCCCAAGAAACTTTTTCTCTCCCGTGTAGACCTGTTCGAACCCACTGGCCCACCTGTCTTGTCCTGAAATGTGCCCACCTCCTTGCCCTTTCCGCACCTTCCACATCGCAGCCCACCCCGGTCCAGCCTTCCCATTCCTGTGCCCCTTCTCCAGTGAAGAAGGCCCGCTCTGAGCCTAAGGCATCCAGCTCCACCCGAGCCAAAAAGCCCCCACCCCCTTCAAAGGAGAAGCCCACCCCCCCTCCAAACTCCTCCCGCAAGTCTAAATCCCACCCCGTCGTAAATCCCCTCCCCCCCTCCACCCCCAATTCCGTGAGGTGCCTGGATCCCCCTATGGTGCCCCATTTTATGGAGTACCCAGTACTTGTGGGAGTCAGGTGTGGCCAGTTGTGGCCAGGGACAATTGAATCCTGTTGGACTGGCCATTGGCCCTGTTTGCTTCATCTAGCTCACTGAGCGAGTTAATAAAGCTTCTGTGTGGCCTGTGTTTGGGCTGCACGCAGTTCCACCCTGGTGTTTGTTTAAATGATTTATGTGTATGGGGCTATTGTATGTCCTATGGCCACGTTGCAGTGGCCTCCAGTCGGGTACGTACCTCTTGGTGTGGGGTGTCTGACTAGTGCTGCTGGGAATGGGTGGGGGTGCTTTGTGGGGTGGGTGTAGTGGATGGGTATATAAGTTTGCCCTTTCCTCCCTCGTGTCGTAGGCTGCCATCTGCGGTCTCAGTCGTGTAGATATATGGCAAGGAGCAAGGCTGGCATGATCTGCAGCTCTCTGTCCATGGCTGCCACTGCACGTGTTGTGGTACTCCGGTGAGTGTTTCCTTCTATTTGTTTCATTTCCGCCTGGCTTTGTGTGGCGGTGGTTCCGGCCTCAGAACTGGCGGCGGAATGGTGTTCATAATTTGATGGCCCGGTTGGGCCTTTCCGACGACCTGTGGGTGGACTCTGCCATCGTCAGCGGGACTACTTTCCTGGCAGTGGGTGGTGCGCGGGATGCAAGAGTTTCGTTTGGTTCTTTATTTGGCGGTCAGGACCGCTCCTCTGTTGGTGGTTTCAGCCACCAGCAGTGCGGAACAGACCACCATGTTCATAATGAGGGCCTAAATTTGGGGAAAATATCCAATCAAGGGGAATCAAAATAGAGGTTGCATTTCAATATAATGTCAAATTAATTATATGGGATTTTAGTTTTGCACTGATCACTGAGTGGGACTGCACAAATGCAAGTACTGGATCCCACTGCTGAACCCCAATGTAAGTAATTGGGTTACTGTTTGAGAAGCCCCACTTAGGCAACAACCACAATGCTTGTCACAGGGAACCACAAAAGTCACTAAATGAACCTGTGCTTAACCCTCTAGTAGCTTGGCACAAAAGCAGTCAGGCTTACCTCAGAGGTAATGTGTAAAGGATTTATGCAGCATACAAATGGTAATGAAGAGAAAACAGAGCACTAAATCCCTAACCAATCCCCAACCAATTTATTAAAATACAGTATATTTTGATAGATAAAATTATACCAAAACAACAAAGATTCAATCCGTAGAACCTGTGATATTCAAATTGAAAGTTTTCACTGAAAATAGCATCTAAAAGCACAAAGTGACACTTGCTGTCATCTGGTCAGGCAAGAGCGGGAGAAAGTCACAAGCTCAGGTTGACCACAATGAATCGCGTGTCAGAAACAGGGACCGGGTCAGTCTCACTGAAAAGTTACCTTCTAAGTCTAGAGCAAAGAGTGATGGTCACTTTGGAGGACGCCTTTTGGAGGAGGCAGAGTGTTGCCGATGATCGACATGTTAGAATGAAGAGCAGGTTGGGCATCACTGACAGTCGATGCTGTAGCAGGATGAGCCAGTCCAATGTTGTAGACTGCTGTTGTTGTAGCTTTGGATTGGTGGTCATTGCGGACTGTTGCTGCTGTAGTGTACCATGTTGGTCTCATGTTTTGGGTCAACACTAGTGTTTGATGTAGATGTGAAGAGCTGATCTCACTGGAGCTTCATTTTGGTTGTATTGATGGGCTGCAGTGTCTTGGTACAAATGGGCCCAGTGGCTGTAAGGAGGCAAAGTGTCAGGATTTTCACCTTTTCTTTAGAAGGAGTATACTCTGATGCCAGCAAAGGGTACAGGACCTGTGGAGGTGCCTTTTGGGGTTTAGGGACTCACTTCAGCAGAGGCCCACAGGTGCCAGGCAGGTCTAATGGCAGGTCCAGTTGAAGCAGGTCAGCAGAACAGTTGCAGGGAGGCCTCCGAAGCTTGTTATGTCCCTGTAGCTCACACAGGAGGTCATCCAACTGACCCTTGGAGTCACTCTGGTTAGCCTGGAAAGAAGGCAAGCAGGTCTTCTTCCTTCTCAGACAGCAAGGCAATCCTTTAAGCACAGGGCAGTTCCCTGGCAGTTCTCCTTCTGTAACGTCCATAGTGCTGGTGTGTTCTGATCAGTTGCTCTGAATGTCCAATAGTTATACTTGGTGCCATCGTTTGTGTGGGTCGACCACAACATCAGAGACATTCACAGTCACATAACCTAAGGTATTGGTAGAAAGTGCAAATGTTCGGGACAAGAAAATATACAATTTCTAAAAGTAGGATTTTTAGAATTGTGACTTAATAACCACTATTGAAGTAGTTTTTACATTTAAACTAATTTGAGTGTTAACAGCATATCTTATCCCAATCAAAAGTCAGCACTTATTACATCTAATAAGGTAATCCAATGTTAGGCAATGGGAGGGATAGGCCTTACACTGTGAAAAATGACAGTAGGAGTTTTTCACTGCCAAGGCACGTAAAACATAACTACATATGTCCTAGGTTTTTAATACAATGCGGCCTGCCCAATGAGCATTTAGGGGCTTTTCTAGGAGTGACTTTTAAGTATTAAAAACAAAGGGTTAGGCCTGAAATAAAGTATATTTTGACAGGTTGAAATGCCAGTGTAAAACTGCACCACAGTCTGCGGTGGTAGACCTGAGACATGTTTTAAAGTTCTACTTTAGTGAATGACAGAATGAGTTCTGCAGGCCCACCAGTAGTATGTAACTCACAGGCTAAGGAGACAAGTAGTACAACCTAATAAATGCTTACAAGTAAATTAAATGTGGCAATTAAGTTTAGTTCTATTTTACCATGTTTGATGAGGAAAGCACAATCACTTTAGCATTGGTGGTCAGTGGTATTGTGCACAGATTCCTAAAGCCAACAAAAACATACTCAGCAAAACAGGAGGGGTGAATGCAATGATATCCAACTAACACATCTTTGCAGGGAGTGTCCTGATTTATCCCTTGCACTCTGACAGCAACGTGTGGATTGAGCTCAGTGGGAATGCAACCACTGGTTGGTCATGTAGTTCCATATGTATTGTTTGATTTGCAATCATGGTAGTTTGTAGTAAGAAATGTCATGGAGTGACCATAAACAGCCTCGCTGTGCATGAAAATGATAGATACGCCTCTGCAACTTGAGTCTGGAACATATGCCTTGCCTTGCATAGCTGTTCAGAAAGCTTGGGTACTGTGAAATTTTAGCTTAACACTTCATGGGAGAATGACCTCCCACAAAGTCAGTAAATCAAGCCTTGTTGTGTAAAATACAGTTCATTTGGAAACCCTGGGCTTAAATCCTGCAAGAAATAATACGAAGCGGCAGGCTTTTCTCCAGATGAATTTGAATTGGTTGTGCAACACAGTATGTGTAGGAAATCACCATCTATTTTGTGGCCCCCTACCCCCTGATTTTTGTCGTACTGCTTTTGTGAGCTGTAGAAATGTGTATTTTAACCCTGGTGACCAAACGTAAAGTGTCTTTGCACCTTCTTTCAACACAATTAAATTGGTCTATTTCTATTTGACATTTTTAACTTACCTCTAGGCCCCTAGTATATGGTACAAAATGAACCCAGGGCCGGTAAATTAAATGTCACTCATGGACTACAACATTTATTGTGCCACCTACTATAGTGACAGTGTAAAATATGGCTTGAGGCCTACCAAAATAGCCAGACAACTGCAGTGTAAAAATAACAGTTCTACCTGTCACAAAAAACCCTTTTGAAAGATCAAAATCTCACTTTAAATATTGATAAATCACCCCTATGTAGGCCTTGTAGCGACAAGGCAGGTGCATGGTATTTTAAAGTAGGACAAGTAGAAACTTAATGTTAATGTCCTTACAGTGACTAGCCCCCAAAAACTATTTTCACTGTGGCAGGCTTAGTTGCCCTAAGTAGAAAACCAGGCTACAGATTAGAATCCTGTTAATGTATCTTGAGAATGGGAGTGGCTGGAAAAAAAAGTAAACAACTATTTTTAGAAACCTAAGTCAAAGGAAACGTCCAATTTTTAATAAATATTAAGAAAAAATAACTTTTAGTAAGGTACCTTTCCATGCCTGAAGCTCCTGAAGGCTAATTTGCACTTGCTGTCCAACATCTCCAGACCTGGAATTAGCATTCAAATAGGTATGAAAATCTATGAAATGCTTCCCAGGAGGTCTTTGTGATAGACAGGTTAATCTAAATGGGAGGGATGACTCAGTTAAGCTCAGCAAATGGTTGGTACTCAACATCCTTTTTGACATTACACTGCCAAATTCTGCTTGACAGGTATGCTGGATTTACATTTAATACTTGAAAGGAATGAGAGAAGATGAAAAGAGAGTTCTTGTAAATCAAATGTCTGGTTGCTGGAAAACCCTGTTTTTGTCCTACTAGAATTCTGTCTCTAGGTTTATTGGGGGTACAGTAGCTGCCTCAAACTGGATGTTAGTGCTAGATGTAGGAGAGAATCAGGATTAGAAAATGCCCAAGGTAGGGCCAGCCCCAAGACCTTTTACTCTGTTGGTTAGGCCATGCCCAGTAGTCATTCTCCCCCACTAGCTCATGCTAAGCATACATGTATCAACCCCAGGCACTCATTTCAGAACACTCTCCGGACCTGCAGAAGATCAGAATAGTACTAGACCTACTGACTATTACATGAGAGAAGCCCTGATGGACTGGACATGCTCCCTGTTCTACCCAGAACAAAGAAGTAGACTCCAGGGGTCATGAGGCCGACCTCCTGTTCAAGCTACAAGTTTCAAGAGTCCTTTCCTGGAAGTGCCTAGTGGATTATGACTAGGTCAGGTAAAATCTTTGACCAGGACACACCTGGTTGGTGTATTCAACCCACACTCCATCACTGTCAGCCTCAAATTGCTCCTAGGACCCGTTCTATAGTGACCAAATTGGAGCCTCAAATTGCTCCTAGGACTCGTTCTACAGTGACCAATAACTATCATTGTTGCTTTGTGCTTCTCGTGCTATACATCCTTAAAACTTTAAAAATTAATATCTGTCCTTCCCATTATTGGATTTGGTATTATTTTTTAGCCATTTTGCTCATTAATGTTTTATCTATTTTCTAAACTTGGTTTGAGATTTTTATTGTTTTGCATTTTGACGTTATTACTGTTTTTGTACTGAATAAATACTTACATATTTCCCTGTGTTTGGCCTGTCTGTTCTATGCCATGACTATCATGGATTGAGTTCAGTTTAAGTTAGAGACTTTGAGGGCTCTCCCTGACTAAGGTTTTGATTATTCCTGGAGGTGGGTAGTGACCCATTTTTAATACTAAATCCAAATTCTTGCTGTCTGTATTATTTTTTTATTTAGTCCACTTTGAGTTAAAAGGAGAAATATTTAAAGTAATTCCTTTGACAGCAGAATTGTTATTGTTAGTCTGCTTCCCACATACATGGTGAACATAGTCTGAAACAGCTAAGATTATGAGAAGCAAAACACTACCTCTTACTGAAACTTCTTTCTTCAAAAAGAAATCCATTCTCTGTTCTTTCTCTGACAATGGATATAGGATTTGTAATGTTCACCAACTTACATCAAGCTTTTTTTCTTACCTTTTTGATCTGATGAAGACCCGCCGCTAGGTTTCTAATTGGCTTCCTAATTTTGGGTTGTTAGACCTGACAGCCTCAGAGTGGTCACCCCTAACTTTTTGCATGCCTCCCTCCACTTTTTAGATACTGTTTTTGCTGGTTTTAAGATTCTGCACACTTTACCACTGCTAACCAGTGCTAAAGTGCATATTCTCTCTCCCTTTAAACATGGTAACATTGGATCATACCAAATTGGACGATTTAATTTACTTATAAGTCCCTAGTAGAGTGCACTATGTGTGTCCAAGGCCTGTAGATTAAATGCTACTAGTGGGCCTGCAGCACTGTTTGTGCTGCCCACTTAAGTAGCCCCTTCACCTTGTCTCGGGTCTGCCATTCCAAGGCCTGTGTGTGCAGTTTCACTGACAATTCGACTTGGCATTTAAAAGTACTTGCCAAGCCTAACTCCCCTTTTTCTACATCTAAGACACCCCTAAGGTATGCCCTAGGTAACCCATAGGGCAGGGTGCTGTGTAGGCAAAAGGTAGGACATGTACCTATGTAGTTTACATGTCCTGGTAGTGTAAAACTCCTAAATTCGTTTTAGGAAATCAACGCACAGCCGTCCCTGCATAAAAACTAAATAACGCATCGCTGAATGCGGACCAAGAAATTGACGCACACCCCTTTGTTTCCACGTATCTCCTCCTCTGCGGCTCTTCGTGGAGATTTTTCCCGTGAACCAGGTACTTTGTGCTTGAAAGGGACTTTGGGGGTCATTCCGACCCCGGCGGTACTTGACTGCCGGGGCCGGGGTCGGCGGGAGCACCGCCAACAGGCTGGCGGTGCTCCTGAGGGCATTCTGACCGCAGCGGTATGGCCGCGGTCAGAACCGGAAAACCGGCGGTGTCCCGCCGGTTTTCCACTGCCCTGAGGAATCCCCCATGGCGGCGCAGCTTGCTGCGCCGCCATGGGGGATTCCGACCCCCTCACAGCCATCCTGTTCCTGGCGGTTTCGACCGCCAGGAACAGGATGGCGGTGAGGGGTGTCGTAGGGCCCCTGGGGGCCCCTGCAGTGCCCATGCCAATGGCATGGGCACTGCAGGGGCCCCCGTAAGAGGGCCCCACTTTGAATTTCAGTGTCTGCTTAGCAGACACTGAAATTCGCGACGGGTGCTACTGCACCCGTCGCACACCTTCCACTCCGCCGGCTCCATTCGGAGCCGGCTTCCTCGTGGAAGGGTGTTTCCCACTGGGCTGGCGGGCGGCCTTTTGGCGGTCGCCCGCCAGCCCAGTGGGAAACCCAGAATGACCGCCGCGGTCTTTTGACCGCGGGACGGTCTTCTGGCGGTCCCAGCCAGGCCGGCGGCTACTGCCGCCGGCCGGGGTCAGAATGACCCCCTTTGTTTGCTTTTAAAATACTTTAGACACTTTATATCACTTTTCAGTGATATCTCAACATTTAATTATTGCATTTTAATCATTTGGACCTTCATTTATCCAGATAAATATTATATATTTTTCTAAACACTGTGGGGTGTATTTTTGTGGTGCTATATTGTGTTATTGTATGATTTATTGCACAAATACATTCGAACATTGCCTTCTAAGTTAGGCCTGACTGCTCAGTGCCAAGCTACCAGAGGGAGGGCACAGGATAATTTGGATTGTGTGTGACTTACCCTGACTAGAGTGAGAGTCCTTGCTTGGATAGGGGGTAACCTGACTGCCAACCAAAGTCCCCATTTCTTACATGGGTCAAAACATTGATAACAACATCTTTTCTCTAGTCTGGACTGGCCTTATAATTCTACCTTACGGATGGAATATGGACTATTTCACCATGATTACATACAGACTTTATATAAGCTATTTTGAACATTGTCAATCATATTGAAGCAATTGATTTAAGGATTGGTGAAAAAACAAAGCTCTTTTTCTCTTTTCAAAAGCATGTTTTCCTTGCACTCTGTTCTAGCATCAAGGAGCAGCCATTGAATTTTTTATGTTGTTTATGTATTATTGATAAGTAATGGAATTTAAAAGTTGTTTTGACTTGGTTTTCTTTTGTTCTTTTTTCGATGTCTCTCTCCTATTTCCTCTTTATATCATGGTTCTAACATGCCTATATATTTGGTTTATGCACATGTTGCATTTAGATTTGGGAGACCGTTTTGTTGCATGTATCATAATCTACCCAGGTCCTTCGACTTGTTGGGCTACCCCATTGGTTTGTAATAATGTTTCAGAGGAGGATAGACAGGCCACCATGTCCCAACCATGCCTGCTTGACACCATTCTAGTCACGGCCTCCTGCAGAGTGGAGCTGGTTTGAAATTTTTTGCCATGGCTGATTTTTGTTTCCAGTCCACCCTTTGTATTAAGGCTCAAGCCCATGCCTAGATATGCTGGTATAACAATTAGCAAACAAGCACAATTTATGCCTTGCATAGAAAAAGGCTAGATATGTGCACGTCAAACGTGCTTCAATGTATCACCTACAAACATGGTGATTTTTTTTAATTCACTGCAGTAACAATCAGTGTATAGGGCACACTAACATCATTGGCACAATGGGCTTGTTTTACTTTCACTAAATCAGTGCTCGGGGCATACATCAGCCCCCAGCACTGATTCTTTGGGAGAGGAATCACTGGAAAGAGAAGAATCTTCCCTTTCCAATTGTACCTCTGCCCGGTGGAAACCCTGCTTTGTGATCACCAAAGGAGAGCGATTCCCAAGCAGGGATCCACCCACTAGCCAGCAGGAATAAGAGGAAACGCCCTTTGGGCAAGGGCTTGTACTTCCCATGGCATATAATATATTTCAGTCTTTCTGTCCCCCCCCTCGACCTCAGGGAAAGATGCAATTAGCGCCAAGGAGGGGGGACAGAAAGCTCACTAGACACCAATGATTTTGCCTTTGTGGCAAAAGAAACTGGTGCAGGAGTTCCACTCTGGCATTGGCACACCCCACCACAAAGGGACAAACCAGCCTTCTTTTTCCACCCAGGGGCAGGCAGGAGGTGTGCCCCCAATTTGCCCCAGGTGGCAGAAAGCCCACTGCATGGCAATAATGTATATTTTTGATAACTAAATTAACTAAATGAATTGGGTCTTGCCCATCCTAACATCAGGCCCACCCTTGCTCCTAAAACTTCAACAGTCTTTCTGCTCAACTGCAGACTAAAGCATCCATCCCAGTGGTAAGCAAGAGGACATTTGATTCTTTTGGATGTTGTTTTGATACATGGGCCAGAGGAGAGTGCCTAACTCCCAATATCCACTAGCAATGGTGAGCTGCTGCACTTTCTGGTCTTGGGTAGTCTGCCACCACGAAAAAACCTACCATACCCAAACTGTTCTGAAACCTAGATATCCAGGGAAGTCCAGGATGGTGTGCTTTGCATTGGGAATCCCCTGGCAAGGGCTTCAATTGACCTTGGCTTGATCCATTACATTTGTGGGCACTATGCCTAGCCACACATGGGGCACAGTGTTTTTATCGGCACAGGTGGAGTAACACAGGGTGGTAGGAATTTTGTGGATTCCTGTAAATTCCTGCACATCACAGACATTTAAGAAAAATACATGATTTAAGGAAAAATTTGAGGTTTACAGGGCATTGTGGGTATGAAACGTTTGTGGGATCCATGCAAGTCACCCAACTCTGGACTCCCCTAGTTGTCCAGTTGTAAACAATTAGCAAGCTTGCAGGGTTTCCCTAGGTGCTGACTGAGCTAGGGCCCAAATTCTAAAGCCACTGACATTGAAAGAAAAGGGCCAGTTTTCAGCAGACAATTTGATGTATCCATATTATTTTCTGGGCTGTTTCCTGTCATGTGCACTGGGCCTAAGCACATAAGTGAGATACCATTTTTATCGGAAGACTTAAGAAAATGGGGGAAGGGTGGAAGGAAGTTCTTGCCACCCCACAGATCCCAGAACTGTCCATCACAGAAATTTTTGGAAAATGTGTTTTTTAAGTTTTGAGTGGAAAAATGTGATGCATCCATGTTGCACTTTAGGTTGTTTTCTGCTGCGGGCACTAGGCCTAGATACACAAGAGAGGTAAAATTTTTATCAGAAAACTTAGTGGAATGTTGAGAGGAAGGAAGTTTGTGGTTCTCCATAGATTCCATAACTTTTCATCACAGAAATGTGAGGAAAATTTGGGCCAGATTTACAAGAAAGTGGCGCATCAGCTTTTCTTGCGGCCCCCTTCACCCCCCTAACAACACCATGTGTGCGCCGTATTTACAATACGATGCCCCACAGCATTTGTTTCTACAATAGCGTCATAACTTATGACGCTATTGTGGCGCTTTGCTGGATTAGACCAATAAATTATGCTGCTAGTGCAGCAAAGCACTAGGGAGGACCATAGGCCACTATGGACCCGTCACTTTAACACCTTTAACAACAACAGGTGTTAAAAATGATGCAAAAAATGTCAAAGTAAAATCTTGTAGATTTCACTGCGCCACTTTTTGTAGCCTCCCTGCATGGGAACGCCCCCTTGCATACATTATGCCTGGTGCAGGTATAGTGTGGTGCAAGGGGTTACAAAGTGGTGCAATGCTAGCAGTGCGAAACTTTGTAAATATGATGAAGGAGAATTGCCTCCTTAATGCCACACTAGCATAAAACAAATCATGCTTCTGGAGCACTAAGAGACGCCAGGGCCTTGTAAATCTGTCTCTTTCTTTTTTAGTCAAAGTTTGAGGTTTGTGGGGGATTCTGGATAAAACAACCTGGCGAGAGCCCACAAGTCACCACACCTTGGATTTCACTAGGTGTCCAGTTTTTTTAAATGTGCAGGTTTGCTAGTTTTCCCTAGGTGCCGCCTGAATTAGGACTCAAAATCCACAGCTACCCACTTTTAAAAACATTAGTCAGTTTTGAGTGGAAAAAAGAGACTTATCCATGATGTGTTTTGGGCTGTTTCCTGTTGTAGGCGCTAGGCCTACACACACAAATGAAGTACCATTTTTATCATAAGACTTGGGGGAATGCTGGGTGGAAGGAAGTTTGTCACTCCCCACAGATTCCAGAACGTCCCATCAGAGAAACTTGAGGAAAATGCGTTTTTTAGTAAATGTTTGAGGTTTGCAAGGGGTCCTGGGTAAAACAGCCTATGAGAGCCACACAAGTCACCCCACCCTGGGTTTCCCCGGTGTCTAGTTTTTAAAAATATGCAGGTTTGCAAGGTTTACCTAGGTGTCACCTGATTTACGACCCAAAATCCACAGCTACCCACTTTGCAGAAAACCTATCAGTCTGTGTAGAAAAAATTGATGTATCCATATTGCATTTTGGGCTGTTTCCAGTTGTGGGCACTAGGCCTCCCCACACAAGTGAGGCACTGTTTTTAATGGAAGACATGTAGGAGCGTAGAATAGTGGAATATTTATTATAACTATTTGTATTTTGCTGCATTTGTGCCTTCCCAATGTAAGCCAGTGTGTAAGAAAGAAGATATTTTGAAAAATATCCTCTAAATTACATGCCTGTACAGGTACCCACAAATTCAGAGGTGTAAAATTAACTACCACTCTCAAATAATTCAGTACTACATAGCTTTACTTGATACCCATTTTTCACTCTATATATTTCACCATATGAATTGGCCTATACTCGGTACACAATGAAAAAACATTGTGCATTGCATCTCTGTAATTGGCTCTGGGTACCTTGGGTTCTTGTAGAACCTACAAACCCTATATACCTTCACAATTAAAAGGATCTACCGAACATAATGGTACATTGCTTTTGTAAACCCGTCAAACTTACACTTAAAAACATTGTCACAAATGGCAGTTTTTTCTACTTAATTTCAATGTTTCAACAGTTAGTTACTTTTGTAAAACCTTGAGCGATCTACAAATATGATACCTTAATTCATTCAGAATTAGGTTTTTGATTTAGCTCTGTAAGCTCCTGAAAGCTGGGAAGATGGTGACTTTAGCACAGCAAACTATTTATTGATGCCATTTTTAGGGAGAAACAGCCACTACTGTCCAGAGCACTTTATTCCTGCTTTTTAAAAAAACTCAAAATGTAGCCATATTTTGGCTTTTTTTCCGGGCCTCCAGGGTAATCTACAAACCCTGGGTACATTTAGGAGCAGATTCATGGAACGTGGTGCTGCACTGAGCGCCACTTTCCCTGCGTTCCTTACCGCCTCCCTACAGGCACCATGTGTGCACCGTATTTAAAATACGGTGCACTATGGCACAGGATACGTGCAATATCGTAATTTCTTTTGATGCTATTGATGTGCTCTGCAGGAGTAGCTCCAAAATGTTGGCGCTACTCCTGCAGAGTACATAGGGGCCCTTTCTAAATAATGGAAGTCCCCTTTTAACACATTGTTAGAAATGGGGTCTTTGGTTGGCAGTCAGGTTACCCCCTATTCAAGCAAGGACCCTCACTCTAGTCAGGGTAAGTCACACACAATCCAAATTATCCTGTGCCCACCCTCTGGTAGCTTGGCACTGAGCAGTCAGACTTAACTTAGAAGGCAATGTGTAAGGTATTTGTGCAATAAATCATACAATAACACAATATAGCACCACAAAAATACACCACACAGTGTTCAGAAAAATATATAATATTTATCTGGATATTTGCAGGTCAAAATGATCAAAGATGCAATAAGTAAATGTAGAGATATCACGGAAAAGTGATGTAAAGTGCCTTAAGTCTTTTTAAAAGAAAACAAAGTCTCTTTCAAGCACAAAGTACCTGGTTCGCGAGGGGTCTTGCACCCCTTCTCCATTCTCACCAGTTCAGGGGTGGGTCCCTGATACTGGTCGCTCAGCCCAGGGTCTGTACCCTGAGGCTGAACAGAGGATAAGGGTGAGTCCTTCCTCACCGTGCCTCCACGTCTGGGCTCACATACCCCAGTGGTACTGCCAGACAACTGAACTGTCAGGGCACCCCTAGGGGCCAACCCTCTCAGTTCTCCTGACACTAGGGAAAACTCATTCCCCAGAATGCAGTCAATAGGCAGCTGGGGACTAACTGTGACCCGTCTCTGGGTCACCTCCCCACCCCACTCTAGGGACACCAGGTCCATGGGGCGGAAGAAATCCTCCCCAATGGCTAGAGTCACTCTACACACCTGTCCGGTGTACTGCTCTGGTGACAGTAGTCTCTCCACCAACATGGTAAGACTAGCCCCTGTGTCTCTTAGAGCAGTGACTGGGACCCCATTCACTCCCACCTGGTGGAAGTGACAACTCCCACCCTCAGGGATCACGAGTTTACCCTCTGAGTCCACCTCCCAACTAAAGGAGATGAAGGCATGGTCTACGACCTGCCCCTGGGGACTACTTTCCCCTAGGGCCACATGGGCCACCCCTGTAGAGGTAACAATAATGTGTGATTTCTTTGGACAGACAGAGTCCCCTTTCCTGTGTCCTAGCTGGGAACACTCAAAGCAGCGGGGTTGGGAATGGGATGCTTTGTGCCACAGCCCACCAGAACCACCACCCTGTTTCTCAGATGGGACATGGGAACCCTTTCCTCCCCCCTCACTCTGGGACTTGTCTGGGTCATCTTTAACCTCCCCCTCACTCTGCTTGGGGGAACCGGAACCACCCTTCCCAGGGTCACTCTCAAATACCTTTTTGGACACTCTGGTACTAACCCAGAGGTCCGCCTCCTGAGCAAGCTTCCTGGGGTCAGTCAGCTTACTATCTACCAAGTGCTGGCGCAACTCTGTAAAATAAATATTGAGTATATACTCTCTCAGAATCAAGTCATAAAACCCTTTATAATCATCTACTTTACTACCCTGCACCCATCCATTCAGTGCCTTACTGGAAAAGTCAAAGAAATCTACCCATGTTTGTGTGGACTGTTTGGTGCTGTTCCTGAACCTCTGACGGTATCTCTCAGGGGTCAGCCCAAACTTGGCAAGTAAAATGGCTTTCTGAAGTGGGTATGTGTTTTGATCCTTTGGGTCCAGTGTGAGAAGTGTGTCCCTCCCCAGTGCTGGCACATAACTCCACATAGCTGTACCCCATTGCCCTTCAGGAACTTCATGAGCCCTTAGTGCAACTTCATAAGCAGCTAACCATTTATCTATGTCATCTTCCACCACAAAACTGAGCACCACATTTTTGGGTATACAAACCTTCTTTTCTCCAGCAGGTCCTGCCTGTATGCTGCCACCATTACTGCTGGACTCAGACTGTCTTGCCTTGATCTCCAGCTCCTTGAGACTCAGTTCATGAGCCAACAATAGTTTCTTCTCAGCCAAGGCTCTCTCAGCTGCAGCTTCAGCTCTTTGAGCTTCAATCTGTTTGGCTGCTCTATCAGCCTCAGCTTGCTTGGCTTCTCTCTCTGCCCTCCTTTCCTCCTGTTGAGCCTCAATTTTTAGCCTTGCCATTTGCAACTGAAACTCTCTCTCCTCTCTCCTTTCCTCTGCGGTCAGGCTTTGATCAGAGATACTGCTTCCTGGTTTTACAGGGGGCACAGTTGCAGTGGTAACATCCACTGGTGGCAATAAATCCTCTGGGGAGCCATCTTCTGGCTCCTCCTCCTCAGCACCCTCCTCTGAATGGGCTTCTGCCCAGGCCCTCAGTGCCTTTAGAAATTCCTCCTTTCTGGAGGCACCTTGGGTGGGTACTCCCATATCCCTGCAGAACCCTTTCAGCTGTTTGACAGTGTATATCTCCAACAGGGCTAGGTCAAAGTCTCCTGCTTGAGACCCAGCCTGAGACATGTTGAGTGAGGATTTTGGACAAAACATTGACAGGAAAAACAAAATTGCAGAAAAAATACAAAAATCAAGTTGTCCTTCAACTGTGGGTAAGTAGTGAAATACTTAGCTACTGTATGTCACTGCACAAATACAAGTCCTATCCTCACCGCTGATCACCAATGTTAGAAATGGGGTCTTTGGTTGGCAGTCAGGTTACCCCCTGTCCAAGCAAGGACCCTCACTCTAGTCAGGGTAAGTCACACACAATCCAAATTATCCTGTGCCCACCCTCTGGTAGCTTGGCACTGAGCAGTCAGGCTTAACTTAGAAGGCAATGTGTAAAGTATTTGTGCAATAAATCATACAATAACACAATATAGTACCACAAAAATACACCACAGAGTGTTTAGAAAAATATATAATATTTATCTGGATATTTGCAGGTCAAAATGATCAAAGATGCAATAAGTAAATGTAAAGATATCATGGAAAAGTGATATAAAGTGTCTTAAGTCTTTATAAAAGCAAACAAAGTCTCTTTCAAGCACAAAGTACCTGGTTTGCGTGAAAAATCTCCACAAAGGGCCACAGAGGAGGAGAAGCGTGGAAATAAAGGGGTGTGCATCAATTTCTCGGGCCGCTCACGGTCGTTGCGTTGTTTAGTTTCCACCAGGGACGGCTGTACGTTGATTTCCGGCGCTCGGTCGTGAATCCTCTTCAGGTTGCGGGGTTTTCAGACACCCCAGGGTCTGTGCGTGGAATACTGGGCTTGTGACAAGCTCTGCGTTTTTCCGGTGGGCGTTGCGGGGAAATTTCTCCCGCACGGCAGGCACTGCATCGATTTCCCCTCTGGAAGTCAGGCTGCGTCGTCCCAGGTCAGCTGTGCGTCGATCCGGTGGGCTGTGCGTCAAAGTTCCGGTTGCAACGCAGGCGCTGCGTCCATCTTTTCCTTGCGAAGTCGGGCTGCGTCATTCTGGTTCGGCGGGCGGTGAATTTATCACAGCAGGACAGGCTGTGCGTCAGTTTTAGCAAGCTGTGCGTCGAATTTTCGCCGCACAAGGAGTCCAGTTGCAAGAGAGAAGTCTTTTTGGTCATGAGACTTCAGGGAAAAGGAGGCAAGCTCTATCCAAGCCCTTGGAGAGCACTTCTTCACCACAGCCAGGGAGCAGCAAGGCAGCAGGGCAACAGCAAGGCAGCAGTCCTTCACAGAAAGCAGTCAGATGAGTCATTTGGGCAGCCAGGCAGTTCTTCTTGGCAGGATGCAGGTTCTGGTTACAAGTTTCTTCTCCAGGAAATGTCTGAGGTGGTAGGGCAGAGGCCCTGTTTTTATACCCAAATGTGCCTTTGAAATGGGAGAGACTTCAAAGAGTGGCTTGGAAGTGCACCAGGTCCCCTTTCAGTTCAATCCTGTCTGCCAGGGTCCCAGTAGGGGGTGTGGTAGTCCTTTGTGTGAGAGCAGGCCCTCAACTCTCCCAGCCCAGGAAGACCCATTCAAAATGCAGATGCATGCAAGTGAGGCGGAGTATCCTGTGTTTGGGGTGTGTCTGAGTGAATGCACAAGGAGCTGTCAACTAAACCCAGCCAGACATGGATTGTAAGGTACAGAAAGATTTAAGTGCAGAGAAATGCTCACTTTCTAAAAGTGGTATTCCTAAAATAGTAATATTAAATCCAACTTCACCAGTCAGCAGGATTTTGTAATACCATTCTGGCCATACTAAATATGACCTTCCTACTCCTTTCATATCAGCAGCTACCACTCCCACAATGTATGAGGGCAGCCCCAATGTTAGCCTATGAAGGGAGCAGGCCTCACAGTAGTGTAAAAACTAATTTAGGAGTTTTACACTACTAGGACTTGTAAACTACACGGGTACATGTCCTGCCTTTTACCCACACAGCACCCTGCCCTAGGGGTTACCTAGGGCACACCTTAGGGGTGACTTATATGTGGAAAAAGGGGAGTTTTAGGCTTGGCAAGTACTTTTAAATGCCAAGTCGAATTGGCAGTGAAACTGCACACACAGGCCTTGCAATGGCAGGCCTGAGACAAGGTTAAGGGGCTACTTAAGTGGGTGGCACAATCAGTGCTGCAGGCCCACTAGTAGCATTTAATCTACAAGCCCTGGGCACATATAGTGCCTTCGACTAGGGACTTATAAGTACATTAAATAGTCCAATTGGGTATGATCCAATGTTACCATGTTTAAAGGGAGAGAGCATATGCACTTTAGGACTGGTGCGCAGAGTCTAAAAACCAGCAAAAATGAGGTCAGAAAAAGAGAAGAAGGAAGGCAAAAAGTCTGGGGATAACCCTGCAGAAGGGCCATTTCAAACACACATGTTCTGAGCAGCTGTTAAAAGTGCCGAAAAAAATGGCGCAAGGAAATCTTGTAGATTTCCTTGCGTCCTTTTTTCAGCCCTACTAACGAGGGAACGCCCCCCTTGCTGCATGATGCCTGGCGCAGGCATAATGTGGCACAAGGGTTTACAAAGTGGCACAATACAAGCATTGCACCACTTTGTAAATGTAGCTCATGGGAAATGTCACCTTAACACCACATTTGCTGCGAAATAAATGCCGCAAATGTGGCACAACGTGGTGCTAGGGGCTCATAAATATGCCCGTTAGAATCACCAGAATGTTAATAAAAAGGGACACAAATTTGGCGTGGACACCTTCAGTGGACAAAAAGTTAAGTAGGCCTAAGCACAAACTACCCCAAATAGCCAAAAAAGGGCTCAGAATTGAGGAGGAAAAGGCCCAGCCATTAAGGAGTTAATAGTCAATACATTTCTATTAGCACAGCCGTTGCAATTTAATGAACAAGAGTCAACTAGAGCCAAGCCCTTGCATTTAATTCCCATTTAGCGAGTTTTACTTTTCAGTTTTTAATGACTCCTAAAATGTGTCCTCCTAGTGCTAAGGCATAGCACAATATTTAGCCAGTAACTGCAGCCGTTACACGGTTCTGAACAGTGTTTTTCTTCCACGATAGCCTGGTGCCCTGCCCTTTCTCACACAACCACAATTATCAAAACGTATGCAATCGTGATCATTAGCTGCCCATAAATACAGTTCTGCCTGTCCGTTCTCTACAATTTCCAAGCCTCTCAGACTTTTCAGAGGGCACTGAATCCAGGTGGGGGACACAAAAAACAATGTTTAACCACAAACTTTAATTCCAGACATAATGGAATTCTCAGGCCCGCACAGCTGCTGCAATCACACGAACGAACGTCAAACAGTCCTGCCGGCTCGAAAGTGTAGTTGACCAACAAAGGGGCATCTGACTAGAAATTACAGAGATATTCTGATGAAAATTACACCCTCTCATGTTATTGCCACTGCGCACAGAGTCTGAGTGATAACAGGCCTAAAATTGCTTCGAGATGCCCCACTTCCCCGGGATGGATGGCTCGAGCTAAGTGATGACGCACTTTCAGAACAGGAAAAAATAGTACTAGCTTGAGCCGAACACTTTTTATCTTTTATCATTTAAAATGTTCCCAGTGTCATTTAAGGAGCCCAGCGAACAAAAGTTTTAGACAGCAAACAATTCTGACTTTCATAATTGCTTCTCACTGAGACTTCTTTAGAGTCTGTAAACAGTCTTTTGTCAGTGGTATTTTAATTGGCATAACTGCATCATGTAAACACATTTGGATTTGCGATATTTTAATTAGCCAGCAGTGAAAGTTGTTAGCGTTACATTAATTTGTGTGTAGTAATTGTGTAGTCTGTGGTTAGGTCACGGCCGCATCATGGACATTTTTTTGACGACGGCATTTGACTTTGTCAGCAGTATTATCTGTGGCTATAAATACCTTTGGACAGGGGCTATTCGAATTTGTCAGCCGTAACAGCTGTTAGCAGTATTTTCATTAGTCAACTGTAGTTGTGCAGTGAGTAGTGTTAGAACCTTATTGGGGGCATGAGCGTGCCCACTGATAACGCGTCCAGTCCTTATGAATTATTTATAACTGGACGCGTAGGAGGTCGGTGAACCTTTTAGCCCAGTTGGGCTCTCCTCATCCTAGAATAGTCGGATCTCTTAAACCAATAATCAATAACTATTGTAATCAATACTCTATTACTAGATCAAAATAACACATTAGGAATCAATAACAGTCGGTATTTTGAAGCAACATGACCTTTCAGTCATGAATAACCACACCAGTTTATTAAAAGTTAATGAGTTTATTTCCCTATATTAACAAAGCTAAAACAATATATAGAGTCTCAAAATCAAATGATATATGTATACGAACATTACTAGCTGTCCATAACGGCGGAAGAAACGCAATCTACGCAAAATCTGAATTATAATACACTCGGTTATAGCAATGCAAATCACTAACATGAGTAATTGAATTTGACTATTTGCATACATCGGTCAGCATGACAAGGTTTCAATTCAACATGGTGCGTCAAGTGAATACCTCGACTAACCTCTAATTAGCATTGGCATGTGGGGCTTCATGCAAAACGAATTTAGTCAACACAAATTTGGAAAACTTCTAGCTTGGGCCCTATCAAAATAGCAGTTGGTACCTAAGAAGGAAAACACAATGCATAATACAGTTATCCTTTCATAATTACCAAATACAATCAGCATTCAAGTCTTCGTCCTTCAGGTACCGGTTCGATCAGCATGGGGCAGGTTTCAAAGGGGCAGAGTTAAGGGCAAGTTTCCTTGCAGCAGCAAGGAGAATGGGGCAAAGTTACTGCATGGGCAAGACGGGGCAAATTAAAGTTAAAGTCTCTAGGGTGAGAATTCTGAAAGTCTCTTTCTCTGGAATAGAGAAAAGGGCATCAAGATGTCGTCTGAGATGACGTCTGGCATTTGGCTTCAAAGATGGCATCAAGGAAAATGGCTGACTTCCCTTTGTCCGGTGGGTTTAAGTAAGAAACATTCCAAATTCTTCAGGGTCTTCCATTGGAGGGTTCATAGGGTGGCCTCAATTTGACCAATGAATAGTGTCTTTCTCCTAGTACTCATTTATGCATACATTGTCCTTGGAGCCTTGGAACACAAGTTGCAACAAAGTTTGCCAATTCATTTTATCACAGTGTCTTTATTGTCTGCACCTGCAGGATCTGACCTTGCATCAAAAGGGATGCAACCAGCCTAGCACGAAACCTTGAGATAAGTGTATTAGTCATTTCTACTGGAAAAATACAACCTTTAAAGTGAAATAATATATCTTTGTTAGTGCAAGTGAAAACCACGCAGTTAAATTTGAGACCAGGCGACTAGGCCAAAGCCTCTACTAAATTTAAGCTAAGCATAAAACAGTTTCAACTAAAAAATCATAGAGCACATTTGCAATTATGACGGATTACTACATTTGTCAATTCTTCATGATTAATTAAGCTTGTTTATAATAATGGCGAACTACTTTGTGGGCACAATTTCCCACGTACATTATTTTTCTTTGCTAAAATCACACTACCTTATATGATTTTGTTACATGATATATGAATATATGTTGGTCCTTCCTTTTCTGCGTCATCACCACCCAAAATGGCCGGCAAGCTGCACATACGCCAATATTTAGATGCTGAATTATGGTCCTTTGGCCATTTCAGAAATGGATTTTATACAGGCAACGTTCTCCTCTACAGAATGTTGATGTTCCATCCGGTTTCCTTGGCTCAGAAGGGAGTATCCTCTGGAGTACCAATCTTGTCAGGTGACTGTGTTTGACGAGGGATAGCCAGGGGAGAGGAGGCCTTGATACTCCTTTTGGATGTCTTATTGTGGCTGTCTTTTATACACTCTGCAGTTCTTAAAGGAACACTGTTAGAAATGGGGTCTTTGGTTGGCAGTCAGGTTACCCCCTGTCCAAGCAAGGACCCTCACTCTAGTCAGGGTAAAAGAGAATCACCCTCAGCTAACCCCTGCTTACCCCCTTGGTAGCTTGGCAGAGCAGTAGGCTTAACTTCAGAGTGCTAGGTGTAAAGTATTTGTACCAACACACACAGTAACTTAATGAAAACACTTCAAAATGACACAACACAGGTTTAGAAAAATAGAGAATATTTATCTAAACAAAACAAGACCAAAACGACAAAAATCTACCATACACACGTCAAGTTATCAATTAAAAAGCAAAAAGAGTCTTTATGTAGTTTAAAACACACAATAACACTGTTAGCATGAAAAAGTACCTGGGGTGCGTCAAAAATAACCCCGCACGGGCGAGTGTACGTCAAAAAGGGCTTGCGATGCGCCGATTTCACTCATGAGCGAGACCTTGTGTTTTTCTCCTTTCATCGGGTCAGGGTGCGTCTTTCTTCTCTCTGTAGGAGAGCGATGCGTCGGTCCGGTCAGCACTCTCGGGTCCGGGCAAGCCTTGCGTTGTTTTTACACGCCCAGCGGTACTTGCGTCGGAAATCCAGCTGCATGATTAAAAAACCACGCAGCGTGGGTTTCGATCTCCGAGTCTCCGAGTCTCCATCAGCGATGCTGCGCGTCGTTTCTCCAGCTCCGTGCGTCGATTCTTTGGTCGCGTTTCCGGCGAGCGTCACTTTTCAGCCACAGAGCCGCATGGCGCTATGTGCGTGGATTTCCTCCTCTTAGGCCGCCAGCTTCTCCTTTCAGGGTCCCATGAACTGGATGGGCACCACAGGGCAAAGTAGGAGTCTCTCCATAGACTCCAGGTGCTGGCAGAGAGAAGTCTTTGCTGTCCCCAAGACTTCAAACAACAGGAGGCAAGCTCTAAATCAAGCCCTTGGAGATTTCTTCTCAAGATGGAAGGCACACAAAGTCCAGTCTTTGCCCTCTTACTCTGGCAGAAGCAGCAACTGCAGGATAGTTCCACAAAGCACAGTCACAGGCAGGGCAGCTCTTCTTCCTCAGCTCTTCTCCAGGCAGAGGTTCCTCTTGTTTCCAGAAGGGTTTTCTAAAGTCTGTGGTATTGGGTGCCCTTCTTATACCCAATTTCTCATTTGAAGTAGGCCTACTTCAAAGGAATGTGAAATCCTGCTTGCCCAGGCCAGGCCCCAGACACTCACCAGGTGGTTGAAGAATGCATTGTATGAGGGCAGGCACAGCCCTTTCAGGTGTGAGTGACCACTCCTCCCCTCCCTCCTAGCACAGATGGCTCATCAGGATATGCAGGCTACACCCCAGCTCCCTTTGTGTCACTCTCTAGTGTGAGGTGCAACCAGCCCAACTGTCAAACTGACCCAGACAGGGAATCCACAAACAGGCAGAGTCACACAAATGGTATAAGCAAGAAAATGCCCACTTTCGAAAAGTGGCATTTTCAAACACACAGTCTTAAAATTAACTTTACTGAAAGATGTATTTTTAAATTGTGAGCTCAGAGACCTCAAACTCCACATGTCCATCCGCCCCCAAAGCGAATCTACACTTTAATCAGATTTAAAGGTAGCCCCCATGTTAACCTATGAGAGGGACAGGCCTTGCAACAGTGAAAAACGAATTTATCACTATTTCACTGTCAGGACATATAAAACACATTACTATATGTCCTACCTTAACCATACACTGCACCCTGCCCTTGGGGCTACCTAGGGCCTACCTTAGTGGTGTCTTACATGAAAGAAAAGGGAAGGTTTAGGCCTGGCAAGTGGGTACACTTGCCAAGTCGAATTTACAGTTAAAACTGCACAGACAGACACTGCAGTGGGAGGTCTGAGACATGATTACAGAGCTACTTATGTGGGTGGCACAACCAGTGCTCAAGGCCCACTAGTAGCATTTGATTTACAGGCCCTGGCACCTCTAGTGCACTTTACTAGGGACTTACTGGTAAATCAAATATGCCAATCATGGATAAACCAATTGCATACAATTCACACAGAGAGCATATGCACTTTAGCACTGGTTAGCAGTGGTAAAGTGCTCAGAGTTCAAAAGCCAACAGCAAAAGGTCAGAAAAAATAGGAGGCAGGAGGCAAAAAGATTCGGAATGACCCTGCATAAGCAAAAAAAGTCCAACAAACACTGTGTCTTTTTTAAATAGATAAAGCTCATTGCATAACCTCACACCATAAACCTAACCAATCTAAACCATTACAAGTCATATTTAAAGTGTTATATTATCATCACATAATGATACGCAGAGTTTTCTGGGAAATTCCAGCCTTAATGGTGGAAGTAATAAAATATATTTACTTCAAGTCTTTGTGAAGTAAACTGGTTCATTACATACGCAATTTTCTGATCTATGGCCTTGGGTTTGTGAAGCAGGTTATAAATATGGTCTGTTTGATCCATCAGTCATGAGAATATGGAATAATTTTATACCTATGTCTTTTTCTTACCCTGCAGATTTGAGTGCCATTTTGAATCTTCATGGTCCAGTCATGATGGATTCTCAAACTTCCAATCTTCACACATACATTCAGCCATTTCGCTATTGAAATAACCTTCTTTTCTTTAGCAGGTACCATGGCATTCTCTCTCCAACTTCGATTGTACCTTTGCTATCTCAATTATTTATTTAGTGTTTCCTTCATTTAGTATTATAATTGTCATGTCTGTCTTGTTTGTTTTGTTTGTGTATTACTATGAACTACTTTATCTATGTACTCCATATAATTAAGTCCAGTCTTCTATTCCCTTTAATATCCTTTCCTATTTCTTTTTTACGGTTAATAGGTGGACTTTGAAAATTACCTCTTCAAATGTTAATGGTCTCTGTCATCCAAGAGGAGAAAAATATTAGATGATTTACATAAATATAAAGTGTATATATATTTTCTACAGGAAACTTACATTAATGATACTTTTTTGGCTTGTATGACTAAATTGTCAGTTGGCACTCTGGTTTCATCAGCTGTACAAGGGCGTAAAAAAGGAGTGGCCATTTATATCTCTCGTAAGCTACCATTCACAATTTTCAATTGTAACCATGATTCTTATAGTTGATATGTGTATTTCCAAACACTAATTGACAAATATTTAATTAATTTTTCTTATATATGATCCTACACAGGATAATTCTAATTTTTGGAAATCCATTTCTTCAGAAATTGTAACTATTGGAAATGTTTCTTTTTAGGTGGTGCTTTTAACGTGATTTGTGATCCACTCTTAGATAGAATTTCAACCGTTACATTTCGTCTTCCAAGGTCTTATGCCCCGTTTAAAGCATTCCTGGCTAATTCTAAGTAAATTGATCCTTGGAGACTCACTCTTCCCACTGATAAGGATTTTACTTTCTACTCAAATGCTCATTCTACACATTCTCGTATTGACTACTTACTCTGCTCCAGGAATTTATGCCATGCAATTTCCAATCCTAAAATAGAACCTATAGCTGTTTCAGACCATACCTTAATTTCATTCTCTTTATTGCTTGAGGATAATCCCCAAAAATAAGCCTGGATGGAGAATGAATACTGATATTATACTATCTGAGGCAAACCAAAAGAAAGTATTGCCTGCTATTTTTGAATGCTTGCACAATATTTATTGAGAGGATACCTCTGAAATGACTAATTGGGATGTTTTTAATGCATATATTCAAGTGGTTACTAGCTCTAACATAGCACATGAGAATAAAATATTCATCTTAAATCCTAATAGATTAGAAAAACACATTTCCAAAGCTTGAAGGATGTTCTTATCATCTACAGATATTCAAGTCAATATCCAACTACAGAATTTATGATAGGAATATACTTTACTCAGTAAAAGAGTAGGTCTTTTTATTTGTAAACAAAAAGTAAATTTCCAATTCAATGGAAACAAATCAGGATGCACTTTTGCCAATTACTTGTGTATCAAGAAAGATAAGAACAGATATATGGTATAAGATGTCCAGGTGGGCTTTTATTTCTTTCTGCCACAGAAATAGCCTCACAATGTCAGCCATATTATTCACGTCTTTATAGTAAACCTCATGCTATTCCAGATACCATATTAAATTCTTACTCAATTGCAACATATTCTTCTTATCCTACGCTGACAGATGTATTGTATTCTTATGATGGAAGATACTTATAATGCCATTAGAGCTTTAAACACTAAAGGTCCCCAGGTCCTGATGGTATTCCATCAGAGTTTTTATAAAACATTAACAGAGCTACCTTCTCCTCTCCTGCTATCTTTGATTCAGCAGTTCACAGCTAAAGCTTCTGGGGATGGATCTTTAAAAAAAACACCAATCATCATTCCTACTGTGAGAAAGTAGCCTCTTTCTAGCCTTGTTACCCCCACTTTTGGCCTGTTTGTGAGTGTATGTCAGGGTGTTTTCACTGTCTCACTGGGATCCTGATAGCCAGGGCCCAGTGCTCATAGTGAAAACCCTATGTTTTCAGTATGTTTGTTATGTGTTACTGGGACCCTGCTAGTCAGGACCCCAGTGCTCATAAGTTTGTGGCCTATATGTATGTGTTCCCTGTGTGATGCCTAACTGTCTCACTGAGGCTCTGCTAACCAGAACCTCAGTGGTTATGCTCTCTGTTTACAAATTGTCACTAACAGGCTAGTGACCAATTTCACCAATTCACATTGGCATACTGGAACAACCTTATAATTCCCTACTATATGGTACTAAGGTACCCAGGGTATTGGGGTTCCAGGAGATCCCTATGGGCTGCAGCATTTCTTTTGCCACCCATAGGGAGCTCTGACAATTCTTACACAGGCCTGCCACTGCAGCCTGAGTGAAATAACGTCCACGTTATTTCACAGCCATTTACCACTGCACTTAAGTAACTTATAAGTCTAACCTTCACCTGGTGAAGGTTGGGTGCTAAGTTACTAGTGTGTGGGCACCCTGGCACTAGCCAAGGTGCCCCCACATAGTTCAGAGAAAATTCCCCGGACTTTGTGAGTGCGGGGACACCATTACACGCGTGCACTATACATAGGTCACTACCTATGTATAGCTTCACAATGGTAACTCCGAACATGGCCATGTAACATGTCTAAGATCATGGAATTGCCCCCCCAATGCCATCCTGGTATTGGGGAGACAATCCCATGATTCCCCGGGTCTCTAGCACAGACCCGGGTACTGCCAAACTGCCTTTTCAGGGGTTTCACTGCAGCTGCTGCCAACCCCTCAGACAGGTTTCTGCCCTCCTGGGGTCCAGCCAGGCTTGGCCCAGGAAGGCAGAACAAAGGACTTCCTCAGTGAGAGGGTGTTACACCCTCTCCCTTTGGAAAAAGGTGGTAAGGCAGGGGAGGAGTAGCCTCCCCCAGCCTCTGGAAATGCTTTAATGGGCACAGATGGTGCCCATTTCTGCATAAGCCAGTCTACACCGGTTCATGGATCCCCCAGCCCTGCTCTGGCGCGAAACTGGACAAACGGAAGGGGAGTGACCACTCCCCTGACCTGCACCTCCCCTGGGAGGTGCCCAGAGCTCCTCCAGTGTGCTCCAGACCTCTGCCATCTTGGAAACAGAGGTGCTGCTGGCACACTGGACTGCTCTGAGTGGCCAGGGCCAGCAGGTGACGTCAGAGACTCCTTCTGATAGGCTCTTACCTGTGTTGCTAGCCCATCCTCTCACCTAGGTAGCCAAACCTCCTTTTCTGGCAATTTAGGGTCTCTGCTTTGGGGAATTCTTTAGATAACGAATGCAAGAGCTCATCAGAGTTCCTCTGCATCTCTCTCTTCACCTTCTGCCAAGGAATCGACTGCTGACCGCGCTGGAAGCCTGCAAAACTGCAACAAAGTAGCAAAGACGACTACTGCGACCTTGTAACGCTGATCCTGCCGCCTTCTCAACTGTTTTCCTGGTGGTGCATTCTGTGGGGGTAGTCTGCCTCCTCTCTGCACTAGAAGCTCCGAAGAAATCTCCCGTGGGTCGACGGAATCTTCCCCCTGCAACCGCAGGCACCAAAGAAGTGCTTCACCGGTCCTCTGGGTCTCCTCTCAGCATGACGAGCGAGGTCCCTTGAATTCAGCAACTCTGTCCAAGTGACTCCCACAGTCCAGTGACCCTTCAGTCCAAGTTTGGTGGAGGTAAGTCCTTGCCTCCCCACGATAGACTGCATTGCTGGCAACTGCGTGGTTTGCAGCTACTCCGGCTCCTGTGCACTCTTCCAGGATTTCCTTTGTGCACACCCAAGCCTGGGTCCCCGGCACTCTAACCTGCAGTGCACGACCTCCTGAGTTGTCCTCTGGCATCATGGGTCCCTCTTTTGTGACTTCGGGTGAGCTCCGGTTCACTCCACTTTGTAGTGCCTGTTCCGGCACTTCTGTGGGTGCTGCTTGCTTCTGAGTGGGCTCCTTGTCTTGCTGGAAGCCCCCTCTGTCTCCTCAATCAATTGGCGACATCCTGGTCCCTCCTGGGCCACAGCAGCATCCAAAAACCCTAACTGCAACCCTTGCAGCTAGCAAGGCTTGTTTGTGGTCTTTCTGCACGAAACACCTCTGCACGACTCTTCACGACGTGGGACATCCATCCTCCAAAGGGGAAGTTTCTAGCCCTTGTCGTTCTTGCAGAATTCACAACTTCTACCATCCGGTGGCAGCTTCTTTGCACCCACAGCTGGCATTTCCTGGGCATCTGCCCACTCCCGATTTGATCGTGGCTCTTGGACTTGGTCCCCTTGTTCCACAGGTACCCTCATCAGGAAATCCATTGTTGTTGCATTGCTGGTGTTGCTGTTTCTTGCAGAATTCCCCCTATCACGACTTCTGTGCTCTTTGGGGAACTTAGGTGCACTTTGCACCCACTTTTCAGGGTCTTGGGGTGGGCTATTTTTCTAACCCTCACTGTTTTCTTACAGTCCCAGCGACACTCTACGAGCTCACATAGGTTTGGGGTCCATTCGTGGTTCGCATTCCACTTCTAGAGTATATGGTTTGTGTTGCCCCTATCCCTATGTGCTCCCATTGCATTCTATTGGAACTATACATTGTTTGCACCGTTTTCTATTGCTATTACTGCATATCTTGGTATTGTGTACATATATCTTGTGTATATTTACTATCCTCATACTGAGGGTACTCACTGAGATACTTTTGGCATATTGTCATAAAAATAAAGTACCTTTATTTTTAGTATATCTGTGTATTGTGTTTTCTTATGATATTGTACATATGACACTAGTGGTACTGTAGGAGCTTCACTCGTCTCCTAGTTCAGCCTAAGCTGCTCTGCTAAGCTACCTTTTCTATCAGCCTAAGCTGCTAGACACCCCTCTACACTAATAAGGGATAACTGGACCTGGTGCAAGGTGTAAGTACCCCTTGGTACCCACTATAAGCCAGGCCATCCTCCTACACCTACTAAACCAGATAAAGATCCTACCTTAATCCTTACTTACCCTATCTCTCTCATTAATTAAGGCTGTAAAGTGTATCCTAAAATTTTAGCAACTAGACTTTTTCCAATTCTGAACCATATCATTCATCCTGATCAGTCTGGTTTTCTCAAAGGTAGATTATCTTCACATAATACTAGATTACTTTTTCAAGTTCTTGCTTCCCCAAGGAAATGTTAATGCCTCACAGGATTATGAGCTTTAGATGAAAAGTCATTTGATATGGTTAATTGAAAACTTCTATTTAGAACCATGAAAAAATGTTGCTTTAGTACTACATTTATCTCAGTGGTTAAAGCATTGTATTGGTCACCATCAGCCACCATTTCTATTAATGGCACACATTTTTCACCTTTTCTTCTATTTAAAGGCACTAGGCAAGGATGTCCTTTATTCCCCCTTACTTTTTTTACTTTTAGCCACTGAACCACTATTAACTTGTATTCCTGTTTTTCTGGATCATATAGGCATTAACATCCGTCATTCAGTTCTTAAAGTTTCTGCTTATGCAGATGAAGTTTTACTTTATACTAAGGAGTCTGCATATCCTACAACAGTGATATCAGATGTTATTGATGGTTATTCATTAGCATTAGGATAAACTTTAAATATCACTTAAACTATCATTAAAACTGATAATTTTTCCATTAAACATATTTTGGACTGTGGATGTGTTACATATCACTGATATTATATGGAATACCCTGTGCCTTAAGTATAACCATATTTATTATTTAAATACAAAAAGAAATACAGTGGATTTGAATTATGAAAAATTATTCACTAAAAGTACAGAAAAATTTAACAAATGGTCTTCCCTCAGAGTAACATGGTGGTGGAAAACAAAGCAATTAAAATGGAAACAGCTTCTCAAGTACTACCGGTTACTTTTCCTACATCTTTCTTTACCACTATTAACAAACTCCCTGTTAACTTTGTTTGGAGTAATAAGGTCCGGAGTATTAAATACAGAACTCTACAACCTTCAAAATTAGAAGGAGATTTTAAGAAATATCATATTTCCTTTCTACCAGTGCAAAGTGTTTATTGGTTCTCTACATGGATCCTCACTTAACACTGACACAGGTTTTAATTGAGAAATATTGTGGCATTATTTCTGTTAGAAGCAATTCTCACTATCAATATTAAAAAAGCAAAGCTTTATTCTCCAATTCTCAATACTACTAAAAGTATTAAATTAAGTTTTGATACAGCACTCAGTAATAGAAGTGTATCTTTCAAAAATATGTCTTTATGGAAAATCCCTTGATTAAACTGAATACTCTGATCTCATGCTGGGAAAATGGATTCATGCTGGTGTATTTTATATTTTAGATATTTTCCGTAATAATATGTTTTTGTCTTTTTCTGATTTACAAGTTTAATTATAGATTCCTGTTAGCGAATAACAAAGGTATGTTATATTGTGCAGTGTAATTCTCAATATGTACAATGGGTCTATTCCAGATCCTCATTGTGTGGGTATGGAGTTGTTATTGGATATACATAGTTTATCTGATCATATTGCTTCTAAAACCTATAAAAAGTTGTTTTATGCAAACTGGTTTAATTTAATAAAAGAGAATTCTGGAATCCCATCTTTGACATGGATTACTGTATGCAAACATGGAAAAAAATCTGGTTGTTTAGTGTAATATTTCTAATTGGCTTCTGTCCTCTATTTGTCATACCAGTTATTTCATACTGAACAAATGTTACTGGACTTCAGGTAATTTGTATAATGTAAACCTAATTGACAAACCTGTTTGCTGGAATTGTAAATCCGATGTGGTTCCTTGAAATATATGATATTTGAATATCTAATTATTTGCAAATTTTGGTCTGATGTTTGGTGCACAATTTCCTCTTACGTATGAAATTATTCTTGGTAAATCTTCACTTACTACTTGCCCAGTTTTGCAGCTGGATACTAAATTATTTGGTTTATTAATTTCCTCTGCTATCAAATGTATTACTACAAATTAGAAATCTGCTTAGCTTATATCTCCAAGCTCTTGGTTGCTTGGTATACTATTTCTGAGGAGTGGAATTGCATTTTGTTTAAAAGAATAAGAAGGCACTCTTTATTACATGTTTTATTGGGAATACTCTGGATGTTTTTTTTTCAGATTAGCTAATTTAGTAACAAAACTGTATTAGATAATATTACCAAGGTCCGATTTATATTTTCATGTTTTACAATTTATGGATTTTATATAAACCTCAATTAGATAATCAAAAAAACTCTTAATCAGTGCTTAATTTGAGCTGGTGGTTGCAGGTGGGGCCTGGGGCACTCAGGAGACTTAATTTTAATCATCAGCCTTTCACTCAGAAGGAGAATGAGAAAGGCAGGATAGGGGAAAGATGGAGTAATACAAATATGGAAAACAGTAAACAAAAGGAGAAAGCAGGGGCTAGAAGGAACCTACAATTGTGAGATGAAATGGCAGGAGTGTGTGAAGGGGGATTCAGGTGAAATCAAGAGCAGACAGCCTTGGTATTTGGCAACCCTAGTGTTCGTTAGTGGCACCGGTGGGCTTCTGAGAAAAACATGGGCACAAGCACTCAGAGGCAAATTTACTTACATTTCATACAATGAAGGGCAGCAAGCAAAGTTGCTGTGCTGAGTTGCATAAAAAGAAGACAGCAGAAATGTGCCATATTGATAGGCCTCTTAGCCTTAGGGTCGTCTTCCTCCAAACGTTTTGCTTTCCATCTCCATTTTTGCTAACATTGTTTATGCTGGCCTTACGACTCTTTGCACCTTACCACTGCTAACCAGTGCTTATGTGCATGTGCTCACTACTTAAAACGTGGTTATACTGGCTCATACTCAATTGGCATATTTAATGTACTTATAAGTTCTTACTAAATTGGTACTACGTGTACCAAAGACCTTTAAATAACATGTCACTATTGGGCCTGCTGCACCGGTTGTGCCACCTACTTACAAACATATCTCAGGCCGGCCTTTGCAGCCTGTGTGCAGTTTTTAAACTTCTATTTCAACCTGGTAGAATAAAACTTTGACCAGCCCAAACCTTCCTTTTTAATACATATAAATCACCTTTAGGTGAGGCCCTGATCATCCCACAGGGCGGGGTGCAATGCATTTAAAAAATAGCACATGTAATTTTGAGCTTTCCATGTCCTGGTAGTAAAAAATGCTCACATTAATTTTTCACTTCCGCAGGGCCTTCCTCGCCAATAGCATAACATTGGAGTTACTTTATTACATTTAATAAGCTGTAATTTCCAATTGTGAGCAAATAGACAGTTCATGTTTGGTGTCTTTGGATTTGTAATGAAAAAGTCCTCTTTCAATAGTAAAATTAGATTTTAAATTAAAATTTTGAAAATGCCACTTTTAGAATGTTGCCATTTTCCTGCCTTAGCCATTTAGGGCCTGAAGCCTATCCCTGAGTCACATAACTTGGTGTGACTGGCAGTTGGGCTTTGTGTATTCCTCTAAAACACACACAATGGAGATCCTAGGTGTGCCTGGATGTGACACCACCTGCACAATGGGAGACCTGAGCCTGGTAAAGACCTGCTTACATTAGAATAGATGGTATCCTACCTCCACACAAAGAGCTGCATACCCCTGTAGTTAGTGTAGAGCCTGGACAGCAAAGGCAGAATGCCTGAGGACTTCAAATGGTAACCTCTAGAAGTATCTCAAACCTTCCAGAGGAAGCGGTATCTGAACATTGGACCTCAGATACCAGGTACCACCTCTTCAGTACACTTATGGCCCAGTGGATACTCTGTTATGAAGAAGGACTACTATGGTGGCATTACCAAGAAACTTCAATCAAGATTACAAAGGGTCCAGAATGCAGCACCTAGACTCATCCTGGACATCCCCTGACGCAGCCGGATCTCCTCCTACCTCAGAGACCTACACTGACTCCCAGTCAACAAGCGCATCACATACAAACTCCTGATCCACACCTTCAAGGCACTGCACAACATAGGACCAGAATATCTCAACCACCATCTCACCTTCTAGGTAGCCAGCAGACGTCTCCGTTCCTCCCAGCTCACCCTTGCAGCTGTCTCCAAGATCCAGAAAAGTACAACAGGAGGAAAATCCTTCTTCTACTTAGCAGCCCGGACATGGAACACACTACTCCTCAAGCTCAGACAGACCACATCTCTGAAGCAGTTCAGGAAGGACCTCAAGACCTGGCTCTTCAATTGAGCAACATGCCTAAATTCAGCACCTTGAGACCCTATGGGTGATTAGCCACACTTTACAAATCCATGATTGTTTGTTTGATTAAAGCCATTCCTCTTTCTGTGCATGCTGCATAATGCAGCACACATAGAAAGAGAAAGTAATAAGGAGAAATAAAGATATTTCTGTTTGTTATGCCTGCTTCGGGGAGGTGTAACTTTTTAACACATTCTCAGGTCTACTAGCTTCAATAAATATCAAAATGCCTCAAAATCTATGGATGGATGCAGGAGAATGCCCATGCTCTACCCATGGAATGCCTCCCTAACACATGCACTGCCTTGTGTTTCTTTATGGAAAAAAGGCCACACAAATCTGGTGCGTGTGGCTTTTAAATCACAAATATCATTTTGCATCATGGCTGCGTCAAAAAAGTGGTGCACCCACAATGCAAAATGCTAGGTATTCTTTTGCAAATTAAGCACTGCTTACTTATTACATCTAACACATTATTCATTGATGTGAGAAGTATTTCAATAAATATTATCCTTCACCTCAAGTTAAAATACATGTAGATTTTACACCAGAATGCGTAGTATTTAATTAATACAAGTGTGTTAACGTGGTATCGTCAATACCAGAAACAAATTCAACTACAGCAGACATAAAACCTTTAAATGATACGACCCACTATCTCTCAAGCACTCTGACATTTTGGGCTGATAAATCGTAATGACTGAGAACCTACTCCCCAAACCCATTTGCAATACTTTGGCTGGCTCAAATTTGAATTTTTCCACTAAATTGTATTACTGAAAAAGATATACATTTGGTGTGATAAAGCTCAAAATGTGCCCATATTTTTAGGAATTAGAAAGGAAGAACTATCTCCACATAAAACATATTTTCTATGTTTAGAGAAAAAGAAAAGGGAAAATATAATTTGGAAATGTATTATTTACAGATTACAATTCTGAAGATTTTGTTTACAACATTTTCATTTTGCAGGCGTAAATCGAGGGAAGCAGGAGAAGGCCTGGAATGGTGGCTTCAACTGTACCATTCAGAAAGGGTTGGCTGATTTGTTTACCCATCATGGCAACAAGTGGGCACGGAGGTTCCATGCACTTGCGCACGGATGCGCTGCTGCAAGCATGGATGCTTAGGATGAACACTATGGATCAGGCCATAGCATTGTTGAGGACGCAGCTCCCTGTCGCAGATGCGGCCCCAGTGAGCCTGTCAGAATCTAGTCAGGGCTGGCCTGGTCAGGTTATTAGTTGTGTGGCAGTGGCACTGGTGTGTCTGTCCCCGACCTGTGACCACCCCCAGGGCCGGCTTCAGTCCAATCTGTGCCCGCAGTGGTGCTGGCCCTATCTCAGGGCCTCCCTGGTCTCGGGTGGTATTGACCATGTGTAGGAGGCTTGCCTGGCTTATAGTGGGTACCTTGTGGTATTTAAACCCTGTGCCAGGTCCAGGTATCCCTTATTAGTAGAATAGAGGCCTAAGCTGCTAGAAGGTAGCTATAGCAAAGCAGCTTAGGCTGAACTAGGAGACATGCAAAGCTCCTACTATACCACTATATCATATAGCACAATATTATAAGAAAACACAATACTCAGAGTTACTAAAAATAAAGGTACTTTATTTTTATGACAATATGCCACAAGTATCTCAGTACCCTCAGTTAGAAGGTAAGTAATATACACAAGTTATATGTACACAAACTCAAAGCAGGTAAGTAATAGTAAGAAAAGTAATGCAAACAGTGTAGAATTACTATAGGATGCAATAGGTGAACATAGGTCTCGGGGCAACACAAACCATATACTCCAAAAGTGGAATGCGAATCACGAATGGACCCCAGCCCTATGGGAGATTGTAGAGGGTCGCTGGGACTGTAAGAAAACAGTCAGGGTGTCCAAGATACCCCACCCCAAGACCCTGAAAAGAAGGAGTAAAGTTCCCCTACTACCCCAAAAGGACACAATAGTCGTGATAGGGGGATTCTGCAAGAACCACAAACACCAGCAAAGCACTGAAGATGGATTCCTGGACATGAGGACCTGCAAGGCAAGGGGACCAAGTCCAAGAGTCACAATAGTGTCCAGGGGGAGCAGGAGCCCAGGAAACCCCAGATGAAGGTGCAAGGAAGCTGCCTCCGGGTGGAAGAAGCCAAAGATTCTGCAACAACGAAAAGATCTAGGAACTTCTCCTTTGGATGGAAGATGTCCCACGGTGTGCTGCATGTTGCAGAAGTGTTTCCACGCAGAAATTCCACAAACAAGCTTTGGTAGCTGCCAGAGTCGCAGTAGAGGTTTTTGGGTGCTGCTGGGGACCAGGAAGGACCAGGATGTCGCCCCTTGGAGGAGGAGACAGAGGGGGCACTCAGCAACTCAGAGAGCCCCCACAGAAGCAGGCAGAACCCGCAGAAGTACCAGAGCATGCACTTGGAAGACCTGAGGTCAGCGGTCGACTCAGAGTCACACAGGAGGGTCCCACGATGTCGGACTCCAACTCAGAGGGTTGAGCACTGCAGGACGGAGTGATGGGGACCCAGGCCAGGCTGTGCACAAAGGAATCCTTAGAGAAGTGCACAGAAGCCCGAGCAGCTGCAAATCACGCAGTACACAGGTTTGCAGTCTAGCGTGGGGATGCAAGGACTTAACTCCACCAAACTTGGACTGAAGGATTATTAGACTGTGGGAGTCACTTGGATCTAGCTCCTGTGTTCCAGGGACCACGCTCGCCAGGATGAGAGGGGACCCAGAGGACTGGTGATGCAGTCTTTTGGAGCCTGCATTAGCAAGGGTAAGATTCCGTCGACCCACGGGAGATTTCTTCTTGGCTTCCAGTGCAGCGTGAAGGCAGACAGCCCCCAGAGCATGCACCACCAGGAAACAGTCGAGAAAGCCGGCAGGATGAGGTGCTACAATGTTGCTGGTAATCGTCTTGCTACTTTGTTGCGGTTTTGCAGGCATCCTGGAGCAGTCAGCGGTCGATCTTTGGCAGAAGTCGAAGAGGGAAGTGCAGAGGAACTCTGGTGAGCTCTTGCATTCGTTATCTCAAGAATACCCCAGAGGAGAGACCCTAAATAGCCAGAAAAGGAGGTTTGGCTACCAAGAAATGAGGATTGGCTACCAAGATAGGTAATAGCCTATCAGAGGGGGTCTCTGACGTCACCTGCTGCCACTGGCCACTCAGAGCAGTCCAGTGTGCCCCCAACACCTCTGAATCCAAGATGGCAGAGGTCTGGGATACACTGGAGGAGCTCTGGGCACCTCCCCTGGGAGGTACTGGTCAGGGGAGTGGTCACTCTTCTTTCATTTGTCCAGTTCCGCGCCAGAGCAGGGCTGGGGGATCCCTGAACCAGTGTAGACTGGCTTATGCAAAGATGGGCACCATCTGTGCCCATCAAAGCATTTCCAGAGGCTGGGGGAGGCTACTCCTTCCCAGCCCTTCACACCTATTTCCGAAGGGAGAGTGCGTAACACCCTCTCTCAGAGGAAATCCTTTGTTCTGCCTTCCTGGGCCGGGGCTGCCCAGACCCCAGGGGGCAGAATCCTGTCTGAGGGGTTGGCAGCAGCAGCAGCTGAAGTGGAAACCCCGGAAAGGCAGTTTGGCAGTACCCGGGTTCTGTGCTAGAGACCCGGGGGATCATGGAATTGTCCCCCCAATACCATAATGGTATAAGGGTGACAATTCCATGATCTTAGACATGTTACATGGCCATGTTCGGAGTTACCATGGTGACACTACACATAGGGAGTGACCTATGTGTAGTGCACACGTGTAATGGTGTCCCGCACTCACAAAGTTCGGGGAAATTGCCCTGAACTATGTGGTGGCACCTTGGCTAGTGCCAGGGTGCCCACACACTAAGTAACTTGGCACCCAACCTTCACTAAGTGAGGGTTAGACATATAGGTGACTTTTCAGTTGCTTATGTGCAGTGAAAAATGGCTGTGAAATAACGTGGACGTAATTTTACTCAGGCTGCAGTGGCAGGCCTGTGTAAGAATTTTCTGAGCTCCCTATGGGTGGCAAAAGAAATGCTGCAGCCCATAGGGATCTCCTGGAACCCCAATACCCTGGGTACCTAAGGACCATATACAAGGGGATTATATGGGTGTACCAGTGTGCCAATGAGAATTGATAAAATTAGTCACTAGCCTGAAGTGACACATTTAGAAAGCAGAGAGAGCATAAACACTGAGGTTCTGGCTATCAGAGCCTCAGTGATACAGTTAGGCACCACACAGGGAACACATGTAGGCCACAAACATATGAGCACTGGTGGTCCTGGCTAGCAGGATCCCAGTGACACATATCAAACACGCTGACAACATAGGGTTTTCACTATGAGCACTGGGCCCTGGATAGCAGGATCCCAGTGAGACATTAAAAACACCCTGACACATACTCACAAACAGGCCAAAAGTGGGGGTAACAAGGCTAGAAAGAGGCTACCTTCCTACACCATGTGGCTGTTCAGGGCACTGTCGAGAATAGCTCATGGGCAGTGGTGAATGCTAGTGTGGCACAGGCGGTGGTTTCCATTACAGCTATGAGGGCTACCTCTGCAGGAGGTTTATCACATCAGAATTTGGTAGCTCATTTGGCGTCCATTTTACCATGGCTTTCAGAGGTGGGTATGTATAACTCTATTTTTCTAAATCTGCTGTGGGATATTTTTGGTGTGTGTTGGACCTGACAGCCTTAGGGTGGTCACCCCTAACTTTTTGCCTGCCTCCCTCCACTTTTTGGACACTGTTTTTGCTGGTTTCAGGACTCTGCACACTTTACCACTGCTAACCAGTGTTAAAGTGCATATGCTCTCTCCCTTCAAACATGGTGACATTGGTTCATACCCAATTGGCTTATTTAATCTACTTGTAAAACCCCATTAAAGTGCACTACATGTGCCCAGGGCCTGTATATTAAATGCTACTAGTGGGCCTGCAGCACTGATTGTGCCACCCACATAAGTAGCCCCTTAACCATGCCTCAGGCCTGCCGTTGCAAGGCCTGTGTGTGCAGTTTCACTGCCTCTTTGACTTGGCATTTAAAAGTAATTGGCAAACCTTAAACTCCCCTTTTTCTACACATGTCACCCCTAAGGTAGGCCCTAGGTAACCAATAGGGCAGGGTGCTATGTAGATAAAAGGCAGGACATGTACTTGTGTAGTTTACATGTCCTGGTAGTGTAAAACTCTTAACTTCATTTTTACACTGCTGTGAGGCCTGTTCCTTTCATAGGCTAACATTAGGGCTACCCTTATATACAGTTTGAGTGGCAGATTCTGATCTGGAAGGGGTAAGAAGGTCATATTCTGCATGGCCAGAATGGTAATATAACATCCTGCAGACTGGTGAAGTTGGATTTAATATCACTGTTTAAGAAATGCCACTTTTAGAAAGTGAGCATTTTTCTTCACTTAAATCCTTCCGTGCCTTACAATCCACGTCTGGCTGGGTTAGTTGACAGCTCCCTTGTCATTTCACTCAGACAACCCCAAACACAGGATTCTCAGTCACACCTGCACACATCTGCATACTGATGGGTCTTCCTGGGCTGGGAGGGTGGAGACCCTGACACTTACATGTCAAAGGACAGTGGCCTGCCCTCACACAATGGACTGCCACACGTCCTACTGGGATCCTGGCAGACAGGATGGAACTGAAAGGGGACCTTGTGCACTTCTAAGCCACCCTTCGAAGTCTCCCCTACTTCAAAGACACATTTGGGTATTTAAACAGGGCATCTGACCCTACCACCTCAGACACTTCTGGACAAAATACCACTGGTGAAGAAACTCTGAATCACAACATGCAACCTGCCAAGAGGAACTGCCTGGCTGCCCAAAGGACTCACCTGACTGCTTTTCTGCAAAGGACTGCTGGGCTGCTGTTGCCCTGCTGCCTTGCAGCCCTCTGGCTCTGCTGAGAAGTGCTCTCCAAGGGCTTGGATAGAGCTTGCGTCCTGTTCTTTGAAGTCTCAGGCCCAAAAAAGACTTCATCCTGCAAAGAACTCCTTGTGTGGCAAAGATTCGAAGCACAGCCTGCCGGAAACGATACACATCCTGCATCCCGGTGAGAAAATCACTGCACGCCGAACTGGAACGATGCAGCCCAGCTCCCCGAGTGGAGATCGACAGAGCGCCAGCGTTGCGACCAGAACTTTAATACACAGCCCACTGGAGTGACCCATAGCTGAGTCAGAACGACGCAGCCCGACTTCCTGTGAGAAGAATTGACGCAGCCCCTGCTGTTAGACAGAAATTTCCACGCAGCTCCTGTGACTTTGTACTGCACGCCCTGGCTTTCTCAGCATCATCCCCGGGGCATCCAAATACCCACAACCCGAAGAGGATCCAAGTCTTTCAGCTGGAAATCGACGCACGGCCCTGACTGCGTGAAAAATATCAACCCATCGTCTGTGTGTCGGAGAATTTAGACGTAAACCAGGTACTTTGTGCTTGCAAGAGAAACTTGTTGCTTTTTAAGAACTGAAGTCTCTTTTTATCATTTTCTAAAGTGATATTCCAACGTTTTCACCTGCATTTAACCAGATAAATATTCTATATTTTTCTAAACACTGTGTGATGTATTTTTGTGGTGTTATACTGTTATTGTATGATTTACTGCACAAATACTTTACACATTGCCTTCTAAGTTAAGCCTGACTGCTCAGTGCCAAGCTACTAGAGGGTGGGCACAGGTTAATTTGGATTGTGTGTGCCCTACCCTGACTAGAGAGAGGGTCCTTGCTTGGACAGGGGGTAACCTGACTGGCAATCAAAGACCCCATTTCTAACAGTGTGTGTGTGTGCTTTCTTTCACTGTGTAGTGTGGTCAGTTTTACGTATATTTTGCGCATTAGCTTTAGGCTTTAGGCCTCTGTGCACTTTGCCCTAAATATATTTTATTCATTTGCTAACAGCTTAGAGCCTCTGTGCACTTTACTCTAAATGCTTTTTATTAGGCTTCGTACTGTTATTTTACAGAATAGCCAGTTCTACGGTGTTGTTTTTTATTCATATCACACTGTTTTGCCTACTTCAGCACTGGAGTTCTTGATAACATATTCACTCTGTGCTTTCGTCAAGGATACAGTCTGGTACATTGCCGATAGACGCAGTAGGAGTCTAGACTTACCATTCCTGCGTAGGAACATTTTGTGATCACGATGACATGTTAGTTATAAAATCACTTCCTTGTCCCAATACATGCAAGAGGGAGATTCCGACCAGGGAACCACTACTAGACGCTGACTGCCTCGTTGCAGATGCTGAACCAGATCACAGGCCTTTGCTCAGGTATGAGTGTGTCCGTCTCCCTAGTGATACAGAAAGGCAAGCTAGAAGCTTAACATGCTGTGCTCCAAATAGAACAAGCAGAGGGAGAGTAGAAACGGTTAGGAATTATGATAGCGTTATTCTTATGTTTTACTCTCCTGGTTACTATATCAATCCTACTATGTTGTATTGGTCTGGTTATTGCGGCTCACGCCTAATATCTAAAATACAGTTGTTTTATTAAAACATTCTATAAAACTTATACTGTCTTTGTCATTTGTATATGAGACCATATTGTGAATGAGAGAGTTGGTTTGGATCTGAGTGACCACGACTTCCCTGAGAAGTTCCAAAGATGTCATGCGCTCGGCTGCCCAATCATTTCTTCCCCGTGGGAGAAATGAGGCACTGCTAGTTAGCCGGAGCAACAACCGGATTTAGGGTGACAGAGTTCCTTACACGTGGGTCAGACTCAGTCCCTCACACCGTTAACGATCCTGCTGCCTAGAAATCCAGTAGTCTCATTTAGGATAATGAGAGCCCACGCGACATGGCGCCGCCAACGTTTGGTCTGGCTCTAATGTTTGGGTCCGACTGACTCTCTCGGTCTCGTATATATTTTGACTCCTCGGTTCCGTATACGGAGACGTCCGTGGGGCTGAGGGTTTCCGCCACCACAGGTTGGGTACATCTATTACTTAGTGGTTGGTTGTTCAAGCTTGAACTTTGAAAGGAAAAACCCCGATATTGGTGTGCCTTCTCTGTCCTAGAGCTATTATTGTTATACTAATGGCGAATCCAGTTGTAGTAAATATACCGCTTAATATGCTATTTCCGCTCACGGGTCATCTGATAGCACATGGACTGATGGTCCAGGGGGGTCCGGTCACTTTTGTGGTGGACGCCCATGCAGCCTATAGAACTGAACTTTTTTATTCTTGGGTCGTATTTCCAGCAGCTGATGGGGGTACAAATACTTTTCACAAATATACTGTTGCAAATGTCCCTGGACAATACAGGGCTTATGCATACTTAGAAATACCTTTATCTTATCAAGAACACCATAATTGGCTTGATGGCGCCCTCCCACAATCAGTAACACCAGTAAGGTTAGGTCCGTTAAGTAATGATGGTCCGACCTGGCCTTTATTGGCTACATATACACCATATCCTGGAGTGGCAAATGTGGCAGTGGCTGAGGTGCGTTGATTATATATGGAATTACCTACAACATACAGACGATTAGTTCAGTTTGTGATGCAGATATTAAATACTAATGCAGCGCGTGCTGCTCCAGCACACCCGCATGCGGTGGTACCGGGGATCAATCCGGCCACTGTACACTCAGTGATGGGCAAAGTACCGGCTAAACGTGAGGAGACTGCGTTTTGGCTGGCGCAAAAAATTAATACGCTGGAAGCAGTATTTCCCCATACGGGACCTCAGGATAAGCATAGAATTTTGACGATGTGTTTGCCGTATGGGATGGTTCCTACGGTGGATCTTTGTAATACTTGGGGCACGGTGTTTGCCGCACTCTATACTACAGCACACGGTACACCGACTTTGGCTAATTTGCCGGAGGTGCTTAAACAAATTCAGGATGAATATGGGGCTGCCCCTGCCTTAGATTTGGGCATGCAATTGATGGGTAATTTTGATGCGGTTTCTTCTATTATTTTGAGTAATCTCAAGGGGGAGGCTGTCGCACTAGCAGTGCGAATGCGTCTTCGGGACGTTCCGCAGATTAATCAGGAGCGGGAACTTCCGAGAATAATAGCTGAAACATATTCTAGTATTGGTCGTGATAGCCTAGGGGCTCGACCGCAGAAACCACAATTGCAGGGTAAAAGTAATAAGGATAATTCTAAGCAACAGCAACCTGAGGGTGCGAAAAAGCGCTGGGACAAGAAACAGCAAACACCTAAGAAAGATGGTGGGCAGTCTCCGCAACCGGAGACCCCACAAAATAAGTATAATCTCAGGAATAGGGATACTTTGAAGACACCTGATAGATATCAATATACTGATACGCGCCAATCTCGTTCCTTTCAGGACTCCTCGGAGAAAAGAAGTGAGAGAGGTGGGCGGTCAGAGCGGAGGACGGAGTACGTGAAACCAAGACAGGATTCACAACGCTCAGCGGAGGTTTCTATTAAACAAGAAGAGAAACCGCCGCAACAAAAACAGCAATTTAAAAAGAAGAAAGTGGCAGCAGTCTCAGTTAGACATGCCGCTCAAGAAGAGAGTTCTCTTGACGAACAAGACATGGGCGTTAGCACTGTTAGACAGCGCGGCAGAGGTCACAATAGTTCGCCGGAGTCTTCTAGAGCATCTGGAGGTGAAAGCAACTGATGACTTCATACAAGTCAGGACGGCGGATATGCGAGTCTCTGATCCTGATCAAGTATATCTTGTCACTCTACGGTTAGAAGGGGACATTGACCGCATTGTACACGCCATCTTTTGGGACCATGTGGTGAAATCATATGATGTCCTGTTGGCTGAACAAGATTGGCCACCTGACTTTGTTCGCGACTGTCCGGTTGGGGAGGAGGTTATTATGCCTTCCTTTTCACCGCTTGTTCCGAGAGAACTAGCGGATTCCTATTGTAAATCATGGGCTCTAGCACAAGCCCCCGCCCTATATAGGAATAATGTGGGGTGGGATAAACAATCACCTTATCATGTCATTCCAATTAAAAGCGAACCTCAGCCACAGCCGCAATATCCTATTAAATTTGAAGCAAGGGCATCGGTTAGGAAAATTCTTACACAATTGGATTACCAAGGTGTGATTGAGCCTTGTGTTTCGCCGATGAATAATCCCTTATTTCCGGTTGCTAAACCGGACCATTCCTATAGGATAGTGGTGGATTATAGACATTTGAATAGTCATACACGCACATATGCCATACAGAATTCACATAGCGCTGCGCTTATGAATAATATAGTGCGTAAAAAATACAAAACAACCTTGGATATCTCGAATGGATTTTTCTGCCAGAATATAGCACCCGAAAGTCGGGACTATACCAGTTTCAGTGCGTTTGGCTCTCAGAAAAAGTTTTGTCGTTTACCTCAGGGGTATAAGAATAGCCCAGGACTGTTTTCGGCTCGTGTGACTGAACTTCTACACGAGTTGGACCCTGAGGCGTTATCATATGTTGATGACATTTATTTGACGGACGATGAGATTCTCCAACATCTCAGACTGTTGTGGGTTTTGCTGATATTGGCTATAAGTTTAATTTTAAGAAATCCAAGATTGCCTTCCTCAGTGTTATTTTCCTGGGATATGAGTTATCGAGTGAGGGCAAGAGCCTGGCGCCACATTTTTTGGAGAAATGTGCTTTATTGCAGCCTCCTAATACGGTTCGGAAGCTCCAGTCATTATTGGGGTTTCTGAATTTTGGCAGAACTTACATTCCTGATTATGCTACACGTATAAAACCTTTATATGAACTGATTCGCCCGAATTTTTCAAGTAGATTTTGGACGATTGAGCATACACACATACTGCGAGAGTTGCAGAATGATCTCTTAGCGGTTAAACATTTACACACACGGGACAATAAAACTCATTTGGTCATCAGGGTGATTCCTGGGGCTGTTGGATTTACGTATGTCACCTTTAATGAAGGGGAGACAGTCCCGATAGCATACAAGTCCCACTTGTATTCTGCTGCAGAACAACGTTTTGCACAGACTGAGAAAATTCTCACTGCAGTACAGATGGCTGTGATCAAAGAAAGACCGCTAGCCCAGGGCCAACGCATTATTGTCGTTTCCCCAATTCCGGCCTTAGAGGCTGTTACAAAAGCGAGTGTTCCTAATTCGAAAGCTTTACACCCGCGGTGGATACAATGGGCTACGTCTTTGACGGCCACTGATGTGGATTACATATTTGACCCTAAGCTGCAGACTCAAGAATTTCTTCAATATGAAATAGAGTACCCAGTTCCTGCTGGCACATTGCCTATTGACCAATATGAAGTGGTCATGTATACCGATGGCTCTGCGCAACCGGCAGTTGGGACTAAACAGCAGTATTCTGCTGCATGTGCGGTGGTGAGCGGGACTATGGAGGGGGAAGTCTTCTTCCCCCTACATACTTATACTAAAACCTTGGGAGATTGCACGGCGCAGCTGGCTGAGCTCAAAGCTCTTTTGTTAGCGTTGGAGCATGCGGAGCCGGCGATATTGACCTTGCTGGTCTGTGACTCCTACTACTGTGTGCAATCCTTCAATGAATATCTGCACTATTGGAAAATGAATGGGTTCAGAGATTCTAAAGGCAACACCATTAAACATAAATTGTTGTGGGGTAAGGTTGCGGGTCTGAAAGAAACGCTTCCTAAAGTCCATGTTGTACATACACTTGGACACCAGCGCGTTGGAATACACGTTGCTGGGAATACTTGGGCTGATGAGGCTGCAAAGTCGGCAGTGGCTATTGCCACTGTATCCGCAGTGACTCGTTCGAGTTCAAAACCAGACATAGAGATTTCGGCTGCCATAAAAGCTACGGCTGATGGCACGCCATTTCCTAAAGGATTCCCTTCTAAATATAGTTACTGCTTGAGTGCTGCACTAAATGCTGTTGTTAATATTCCAGGCATTGGTGTACGTGAGTTACCGAATAAGATTGAGAGACCTCGATTAATTTCTGCGGCACATGAAGGGGTGGCATCTGCGCATGCTGGTGTGGCTGCCACGATTTCACTTTTACAGGCCCGTTATTGGTGGCCTGGTCTCTATAAGGAGACAAAGCAGTATGTCCTTTGTTGTGATGTCTGTCAGCAGATTAAAGCATCGTCGGCTAGACGCCCGCAGCAGACGCCTCTTCTGATTTCAAACAGACCATTACAGTGTGTGTACTTGGACCATTGTGGTCCGCTGACACCGGATAGTGCATACAAATACATATTGGTTGCTGTAGATTCGTGCTCCAGATTTGTGTGGGTCTGGCCACAGCGCTCGGCTGACGCTCGGACTGTTATTAAAGATTTGGGTATCTTTGTCGATACATTTGCAGTTGCTGCTTTTCATTCGGACCAGGGCCCTGCTTTTGCCTCTAAGGCATTCAGGGACACCATGGCTTCGTTGGGGGTCCAACTCCAATTCTCGTCTCCATTTCATCCCGAGGGAAATTCTGTCGTGGAGCGTTTAAATCGTGATTTAAAGCAATCCTTAACAGCCAGGGTTATAGGTACGGGTCGTAGTTGGCTAGCCCACCTGTATGGAGTACAGAGAGCACTTAATAACTTGCCTAGAAGGTCACTGGGGGGTCGTACTTCATATGAGGGCCTGTTCGGAACACAAATGTATGTTCCTGATCTAGATGGTCCTGGTGTGGAGGCGGCAGATACGCCCTTTGACATAAATGATTGTGTCGCTGTTTTGCAGGATTTACAACAATTTTGTGAAGATAACTCTTCTGCGAGTGCTGCCTCCTCTGGAATTAAGGATGAGCCAGTAACACCTACTGGTTGGATACCCAGGATTGGGGATCTAGTGCGTGAAAAGGTTGCAGTAAAGAAAGAATTTGGTCCTTCTTATCGAGCACCTGTCCCGGTGTTGGGGGTGAGCGGCACGAGAACTGTGATTTTGCCGCCGCTGCAAGGGGCCAAAGGAAATCGTTTTGTTTCCATTGATAATGTCAAGTTACAACATGTGGCCGATTCTGCACAGCAGACCAAGAGGGACACCCAGTAGTTCCGGCATCCCTCTCACTACTGGGGAAGAAGTTCAGCTGCAGGTGATTTGCACCGACCCTGTTTCCTCTCCGAGCTTGGGGAGGGTGGAAGATGATCTTGCGATTGTTCCACAGTCAATGATTGATATTGATTCTTTTGCTCAAGTTGCTGTACGTTCTACTGATGTTTCTGAACATGTGATTTATAGTGTACCTAGGAGAGAACCTCTATCAGCTTCCTTGTTCACTGTTGCACCTTTTGCTAGAACTGCCTCTGGCTGCTTCAACGACGCGGATGCGGCTATATCCAGCTCTTCGTCTTCACTGTCTTCAATCCGAGGTCCACGTAAGCTGCTCAGTTGGCTTAAACGTACATATTTTGTTGTTCCTTGGAACTATTTGTGGCTTTTTATGGCTGTATTGACTCTTTTTTTATGGTTGGGATTTGTGGTTACTTTTTTTCTAGTAATACATGGTCATTTTCTTCCTGATCGATCAGACATTGAGCACGTGGAGACTGTGTTGAGACCACATTTTTCGTCTCATATGGTTCGAAGAGACTTATCCAATGTGAACATTTCTGCAATACCAATTCCGGATGGGATTGTGTGGGATAAAGTAATGTTTGATATATATGGTCCCACTGAATTGATTCAAATACCATATGTCCTTAAGTTATCAATGAATGATATTGTTATTCCAGGCATTGTTTCTGATGATTGGGATGTGAAGACAGTAGATTCTATGCTAAAAGATTTGAAATATTATACTGTCTATGACGATGAAGATGCTTACCAATTTAGAGATAATCATGGTGATATGTTTTGCTACACCCATTATGGACACCACTTTATTCACAAAGCGAGTAGCCCTAAGTCCATCTTTAATTATGTACAATGGGAACATTGCTCGACTCCTCCACAAGGGAGTTCGAAAACGTATAATGATAAATTTGCATATTTTTCTGGGCATGATCAGCGAAATGCTAAGTCTTACTATTTTAAAGTGACACCGTATTCTAATAAGCACATTTTGTTGACCGATACTAAATTACTATATTCTAATTCGTTTGTATCTAAACTTTCGGTCAAAGGATATGAATACTGGTTGAAGACTGTTGACTTGAAAAGTGTTTGGGGTACTAAAAATTGGCAGATGCAAGGCAGAGATACATTATTTCGAGCATGCATTATCCCTGTGCAAATGATTTTCCTCAATGACACAGTACAACAGACTAGTTGTTTGGGCTTGGCATCGATTAGAGAATTGACTTTGCCTAGTATACCTGTCCCTTCTAAATTAAATAACTGGCAGCACTATGTGAATGCTACTTTTAGTGAATTTACGCATTGGGTCCAGAATGGTACGCTTAACGCTTCATCGTTACATCCGGGCGGGTGGTTATTGTGGCCTGTAGACACTAATTGGTGTCATCAACGTTTTGCTACCTCTTCTGGGGGGTTCAGGACTAGTAGGGCAGACCCTCGTTACATTTCACCAGAACATGCTGATATAATAACTACATACAGTGTGGGGAAACTTTGTCAACAATGGTTGAAGTACTCCACGCTGGGTGCAGTTAAGTCACACCTCAAGTTACTGTCTAATGGTACTGATTTACAAGATTTCTTATCAGGTCCCAAGGTGCCCCGGAGAAAAAGGTTCTTATACGAAGTGTATAATGAGTTTTGGAAACTTTCCCAGCAGGAGGCTGCAGCCCGGTTAAGACAGATTGATCAAGAAAATCTGCTGCAGACTTTGTCTGTTGTTGATAATGGCATGCATACCCTTTCTGACCGTGTTTACACGATTGACAGCATTGTCTCTTCTGCTATTGACATTATAAAATCAGACATGTCTTCTTTATATCATGGGCAGAGTCAGACACGATCTATCATGCAGCTGGGTTGGACTCTTCAGACCTTGAAGGCGGGTCGCGTTCCATGGCAGCACATTTGTGCCAGAGAGATCTTTATCTCCTTTAATTTAACTCGTCAACAACAATTGATGGCTAAGAAGGAAGCGACGTATGTTATGTTAAATATTGAAAAATTGGAGAAACTGCCTTTTACGGTGGCTGAGATTCCGTCAGCTGAGTGGTTGATTCATGGGGTTATTAATTTGCCTATCTCCACTCTGCAATTTACTTCTTGTTTGAAGCACATTCCGGTGGGTTGATATGAACTATTGGGTGACAGTTACATACACGAGGTGTGGGAGCTTCCTTTTCAGTACAGATGTGTTAATGGTTTGCGGGAAGTTTTTCTTAGCGGTAGCGAATGCGAAGCTTCTGTTAGCCATTCCATGGTTTGTAAACAGCTGTCCTTGCACGGAGCGTGTAATGCTTCGATTGCTAACTTAGCTTGTTATCTGAAGGGAGTTCCAGTCCCGGTAATTAAAAACACTTTCCAGGTGCTTTCTAACGGCAGTTACATTGTTCTTAACAGCGAACGCTGCTGTGGCATGCGTGCCGGAATAGTTTACGTCGTTGTCGTCAACAAGGCTGTTACGTGCTGCGGGAATGTGTTGTTTCCCCCTACTGAATTTAGGGAGGTAGCGGACATCTGGCCTCATATTGCTACTTCCAAGGTTGATTTCGACAAGTTGAGTCGGCTGAAAGCTTTATTGTTTCAAAAGCATGTGGCCCTTACATCTGCTAGCGAGACCTACGCTCTTCAAGTGGCAAGGTCATCGGCGGAGATACAGTCCCTTTTGAATACTAACTTTCCGAGTCATTTCGGTGAACTTGTGGGACGTATATTTAATGCATCCAGCACTGCTGGTATTGCTCATTTTTTCAAAGCCGTTGGTGTTGGTTTCGTTCACACCTTCTCTTCCATATTCGGTTTGATACCCTCGGCTATACACTCTATTTTCGGAAGCATTTTTGGGGGTTTCCCAATTACTTTGGCTTTATTGGCTGGAGTTTTGCTGTTGTTACTATTTTTTCGCAATGGATGTCCCGCTGCGACGAGGTCCTATGTTGCTGCTCCCGTCAGCGCAGCTGTGTCGTGAACGCATGATGCAGCATTTTGGAGCTACACTCCTGGCTCATTTGGAGTGTGACTGGTCTTTGTCATACAGGCCGGTTTTGGATTGTGTGCAACCCGTGTTTCGATGCCTTTGGTGCTCGTTTGAACATGCACTGGCTTTCTGTCTCTCACTGCAGCGCTCTCCAGTGGTTGATCTTGATCTGTTGATGTTCCCGATTAGGGCTCATTCCCAGACTTGTGCACTACGGTTGCGTTTGCTTCGTGAAGCGGATTATGAGATTCCCTTCCTGGAGGAAGATGGTTTTGTCTCTTTCCTTGGCACTACACGGGGTGCCGCCCTAAATGGTTTTGGGGCTTTGGAACACACCTGCTCCATGATACTTTGTGGCGTGGATCTTCCGATATTGACATATCTCGAAGTGGAGGAGCTTCTACGTTCTATTGCTTCTGTCTGACAATTGGATTTTTTTTTTTCTCTCTCTCTCCCGACTAAATTGACACTATCTTGCAATTCGCTCTATCGTCACATGTTTCCTAAATTTATGACTTTATTGTCTTCTCATCTTGTCGAAATTTTGTGTTTAAATTTAGGTTATGTTTTTTATGTTATTAGAACCACTTGCTACCGACAAGGGGAGGGTGTAGTGTGGTCAGTTTTACGTATATTTTGCGCATTAGCTTTAGGCTTTAGGCCTCTGTGCACTTTGCCCTAAATATATTTTATTCATTTGCTAACAGCTTAGAGCCTCTGTGCACTTTACTCTAAATGCTTTTTATTAGGCTTCGTACTGTTATTTTACAGAATAGCCAGTTCTACGGTGTTGTTTTTTATTCATATCACACTGTTTTGCCTACTTCAGCACTGTAGTTCTTCATAACATATTCACTCTGTGCTTTCGTCAAGGATACAGTCTGGTACATTGCCGATAGACGTGGTAGGAGTCTAGACTTACCATTCCTGCGTAGGAACATTTTGTGATCACGATGACATGTTAGTTATAAAATCACTTCCTTGTCCCAATACATGCAAGAGGGAGATTCCGACCAGGGAACCACTACTAGACGCTGACTGCCTCGTTGCAGATGCTGAACCAGATCACAGGCCTTTGCTCAGGTATGAGTGTGTCCATCTCCCTAGTGATACAGAAAGGCAAGCTAGAAGCTTAACATGCTGTGCTCCAAATAGAACAAGCAGAGGGAGAGTAGAAACGGTTAGGAATTATGATAGCGTTATTCTTATGTTTTAATCTCCTGGTTACTATATCAATCCTACTATGTTGTATTGTTCTGGTTATTGCGGCTCACGCCTTAATATCTAAAATACAGTCGTTTTATTAAAACATTCTATAAAACTTATACTGTCTTTGTCATTTGTATATGAGACCATATTGTGAATGAGAGAGTTGGTTTGGATCTGAGTGACCACGACTTCCCTGAGAAGTTCCAAAGATGTCATGCGCTCGGCTGCCCAATCATTTCTTCCCCGTGGGAGAAATGAGGCACTGCTAGTTAGCCGGAGCAACAACCGGATTTAGGGTGACAGAGTTCCTTACACGTGGGTCAGACTCAGTCCCCCACACCGTTAACGATCCTGCTGCCTAGAAATCCAGTAGTCTCATTTAGGATAATGAGAGCCCACGCGACAACTGTATTACTGTGTGAAGTGTTGCACACATACTTTACACATTGCCTCTTAGCTAAGTCTGGCTGCTCTGAGCCAAGCTACCAGAGGGTTAAGCAGGCAGAGGTTATTTTAGAGTTGATTGTGACTTCACCCTGAGAAGAACTGTGGCTACGACTGGACTAGTGCTCATAAACTCAGTCAACCAGTAACCCCATTTCTTCACATATCAGTTAAGATATAGTGCATTTCTGCTGTTTCCTAATGCTGGTCACTGTGTGCTACCTAGCGCCAATGCAGGCACCTTTGCACTAAGGCACCTGCATTACAGGAAGGATTGGTTTTGTGCAGGAAGAGATACCGTCCTGCACAAAAACAGATTGGCTTTGATCAGGAAGGGATACCTTCCTGCACAAAAATAATCCTTAAAGCCATTCTCCTCTTTCTGTGCATGCTGCAGAATGCAGCACGTATAGAAAGAGAAAGTAATGAGGCGAAATAAAGATATTTCACCTCGTTATGCCTGCTTTGGGGAGGCTTAGCTTTGAAGCACATTCCCAAGTCTACTAGCTTCAATAAATATGGAAATGCCCCAAAATCCATCATTGGAGGCTTGGGAACGGCCTTGCTCTACCCATGGAGTGCCTCCTTAACACAAAGTAACACAAGAGAGCGCTTTGTACTGCCTTGCATTACTTTATGGGGAAAATGCCACACAAAGCCACACAAAGCCACACAAATCTGGTTTGTGTTACTTTGTAAATCACAAATAACATTTTGTATCATAGCTGCGTCAAAAAATTGGTGCACCCACAATGCAAAAAGGTAGTAAATCTACTAGTTATTTTTTTGCAAATTAAGCGCTGCTCACTTAGTACATTTAACATATTACTAATTGATGCTAGAAGTATTTCAATAAATATCATAATTCACATGAAGTGAAAATACATGTAGATTTTACGCCAGAAGAATTAATATACATTTAATACAAATGTGTTAAAGTCGTATGGTTAATACCACCCACAAATCCAATTACAGCAGACATAAAACCTTTACATGATATGACCCCCCTAACTCTCAGGCAATCAGACACGTTGGGCTGGTATTCTGCAGAATGGAGGAAATAGTGATGACTGAGAACCTACTTCCCAAACCCATTTGCAATACATTGGATGGCTGAAATTTGAATTTTCCTACTAAATTGTATTGCTGAAAAAGATGTACATTTGGTGTGATAAAGCTCAAAATGCACTCACATTTTTAGGGATTAGAAAGGAAGATCTATCTCCACATAAAACATATTTTCTATGAATAAAGAGAAAGAAAAGGGAAAACATACATTAGAAATGTACTACTTACAGTACATAATTCTGAAGATTTTTTTTACGTTTTCATTTTGCAAGCGTAAATGCAGGAACGCAGGAGCAGGCCTAGAATTCTTTGACTCACATAGACTCCTAATGCAAACTTCTTGGGGATCAAATGAAATCTATGCTAATTTTTGGTAGACATATCTGATGCTTGCATTTTCCACCTTTTCCAAATATTTGTGTGAATGGGCCTTTTCAGAACAACTGTTGAAAGTGAAAGTCTATCATATTAACAATGATTCTTCCCTGAAAGTGTGTACCCTGAATTAATTACGTGTCACTTACAAATTACATTTTATGAATGTAGTGTGCGTGCCCGTTTATCATCAACAATAGTTTTTAGGACAAGCACTGGCAAAGCCTATAAGTCTAACTCTGATATGTTAAATGTAATAATGTGCAACTCGCATGTGGTAGGTAGTAGGGGCCAGATGTAGCAAAATCCGATTTTGCGACTTGCAAGTTGCGTGTCTGAGCGACTCGTAATTTGCAAGTCGCAAAATCGGATGCAGAATGGTGTCTCAGACACCTTCTGCGACTCGCTATGGGGTCGCAAAGACCCACCTCATCAATATTCATGAGGTGGGTCGCATTTTGCGACCCCATAGCGAGTCCCTGCACTCACAGGGATGGTGGCCTGCTGTAGTCAGCAGACCTCCATGTCTGTGACTGTTTTTTAAATAAAGCTGTTTTTTTTTTCATTTTGCAGCCCGTTTTCCTTAAAGGAAAACGAGTTGCAAAATGAAAAAAATACCGAAACCATTTGGTTTCATTTTTTTCAGAGCAGGCAGTGGTCCATAGGACCACTGCTTGCTCTGAAAAAATATTTTTGTCGACATTCACAAAGGGGAAGGGGTCCCCTGGGGACCCTTTCCCTTTTGCGAATGAGTTACCACCAGTGTGACACTGGTGGTAACTGCGAGTTGCGATGCGAGTCGCAAATAGGAAGGGAACACCCCTTCCTATTTGCGAGTCGCATTCCCAAATTGCGAGTCGGTACCGACTCACAATTTGGGAATGAGCATCGCGTGAGGCCGTTTGCATGGCGCAAACTGCGATTTTCGCAGTTTGCGACATGCAAACGGCTTGCTACATCTGGCCCTAGGTTTATTGTACAGACCCCTTGCATAACACCTCAACTGCTCCAATGCTTAGCTCTCTTCATCAACATTCCAAGGTGCACTCCCGGTTGTTCCATTCTTCAACATTCTGAAGGAGAGCCTTGGAGCCTACCACTCTTACAGAGAAATAATGTACTTACCGATATACGAGGTTATTGCCTTATAATAGATAGATTATAATGCTGGTAGAGTGTATATTCTATACAACTGTGAATAACAATACTATATGAATTTATAACAATATTATAACATTAAACTCATACAAACAGCATTTCTGAATGCTTGCTGTAAATCCTCATCGACTTTAAAACCAGAACAATAGTCCGTACCAATGCTTTGTTGCAAGCTTGTGCCACAATTTACATGCATTATTGTGCAATCCATGTAACAAAACAATAAACAAAAGGGTTTAAAATCTCTGTAAGGTTAGCTAGTGGTGACTGCTTGCAGACCGGCTCCTCCAAACAGGAGTCTGGCAAAAATAAAGCAGCGTCTGTACTTCATTCATGGCACTTGTTGGATACAGCCTCCCTGTGAAATGATAATGTAGGGAACTGTAATATACTGGTGCCATAGTATCCTCCTTCAGCTGTGGAGACCACATCACATGATGCTTCCAAGTAAGAACACCACGCTAATACACATTTCAAGATAAATAACCGATGCTGCTACGGTTAGTTGTTAGCATGTGCTAAAGGATGGGGGAGCCTTTTAAAGCCACTGTCTCTGCATGTTAATTAAAGCCATCGGCAGAGAAGGTAATAACAGGAGATGTTTTCTAGCGGGGCAAGTCTAAGATTGAAACACATGAACGATGGTGCTCCAAAAGGGCCACACAAGCACACCACTGCAAAATGGACCAAAAAGCTGGCATACAAAACAAGAGAACACAAATAAAAAAGGCAACACTTTGCTTAAAAATATTAATTTTCCAGAAACATTCAAGAATTTCCAGCACACATTTTTTGCACATTTCTCCCAATCTGAGTCATAATTTAAGCAGATTTGCGGGAGCAGAAGAACTCTTGTCTAGCGACATGCGAGCACAAGCCTTTCCTTCATGTGTAACGGAAAAATAATTTCTAGACAGCTTTGTTTCTAATACCTTACATATAGCTAGAGTGGGTTTTTTGTATCAGCCCATAGCTCATGATTGGATGCTAATCCTGACTTAATTAGCTTTACTTTCTATTCTTGAGTTTGTGATGCCCAAGAGCATGTGCCTATCACAGTGTTGTTATTAGATAAGGTACCTTTATATTATTGATATCAGAACTTGCTTTGCAGTGCTTGGGAGGGACTATTCTCTCTTTTTCAGTCCCCCCTGCTCCCCCGCCTCCCACACTGCTATTGCTTCTCCCCTGCACTCCATCCAGCACACTCTTGCCCCCTCCCCCACAACTAACTTTAATTTACACTTTTTGTTATCTGCTCCTCTACAGGAGGCAACAAGCTTAATTTTTTGACCCTTTTAATATGGTTGCCTGCGTGTGTCTGAATATAGATGATCGGAGAGCGACCTTGAATGGCTTTTAGTTTATCTTAACATATCTATTCAGAGATGACCACTGCAGATGCCTGACTTTCATTGCAACAATCTTTGTAAGGAATTTATAAAAGTTAATGTAATATTGGAATAATCAATGCTGATGCAAAACATTCACACATAAGAACAAAGCTGCATCACCACTGTTAAATTCCTCCGTCATGAACTCTCCAACAACCCCAGCATGAAAGTAAGTGGTCAGGCAGGCTCTGAGACCTATGCAGGAGGTTACAGATTGACAGGTCACAGGTGAGGTGGCAGACAAATGCACAAACAAGAATCTTAGATCAGTCCCACAGATAGGCGCATTGTCACCACAATGGTACAAGGATATTAGCCCCAATAAAACACATATGGCCAGAAGGATGCACACATTCCCCAACACAGCATAAAGTCAGATGCCACATGAAGTTAGGAATACTTAGCCACTCAGAACACAGCAACCACAGCAACACGCACTGACCACATGCCCCTCAGGCCAGATATTGGGACACGTACTCACTGGCCCACATTATGTCCACGCATGGTTGAGGCTCACCTTCACTTGTTATGAGGACCTTATTTATGACTCCATGACAACTGTTCACATTCTTCACCGCAAAAGGAATGCTGTAATTGTTCTATTGTACCCAAAGAAATGTATAAAACACCGCACAGAACCCATGTACTTTGAGACAGTCCTCAGACCCCAGTTCTGTAACTGCTCTCCCGGCAGTAAATTTTAATTATACAAACTGTTCCTGTTTTGACAGAGGCCCCTTTTCTTTTGTTTTTTTTAAGGTAGATTCATATGGAGCAACATCAATCAAAATGCATTCAAAGATGGCCTCCTCAGATGTAGACACATCTATTGTGGCCATCTTTGAACTGAATTCTGTAAAACCATTACAAATACATTCAAAGACTGCTGCTTTGGGTGTGCGTAAATCTGCTGCAGCCATCTGTAAAAGCATAGCTGCCAAGATTGCAGATTTATGTGTGCCATTTCCAAAATTTCAGTAGACTTATGGGTGACATTAAAATGCCAAATGTGGAGTGAAAATTTCTCTGAGCAAAAACAAACAATGACGTTCATGGAGATATGTAAATATGAGAAATCACATGCTTTTAAGCAATGAAAAGTTCAAAAACACCTTGCAACTACTGCAAAACCCCTGAAATTGAAGGTCATCCCATGCTTTATAATAAACACTAAATATCTGCACATTTTACACAAGTCTAGCTTACACTGTGTGTAATCCCATTTTAAAATAATGTACATATTGACAGTGGTTTCAGTCGCAGGCTGGAACCTCACAGCACTATTATACAGTAGTCACTATTCTCCACTGCGCCAACCAGAAGTTAATTGTGTTTCTGTCAGGTTACACACAGAACATCAGCAATCATTGCATTCAAATCGAGCAGCACCATCTTCTATTTCATTGGAAGTTGACAGCTTGGCTTTTTCACTCTGGAGCAGCTGGAAATCACAGGAAACATCACTTACAATGCAGTAAATGCAACGAGATGCATTTACCACAATGCGTTTATCACGCATGGCTTTGCCATGCATGCTTTTGCCATGCATGCCTTTAACATGAATATACCTTTATCATGCATGCCTTTACAACGAATTTCTTTGGAAAGGCATGAATTGTAAAGGTGTATGCATGGTAAAGGTTTTAAAGGTATGTAAAGGTAAGTATTAAGTGGGTTGAGTGATATATATATATATATATATATATATATATAGTGTTTAGGGTGGGTATGGGATTTGGGGCGGTAAGGGCATTTTTTGGTTTTAGGGTGGGCTTTTTGGGTGGTAAGGACATTTTTAGGTTTTAGGGTGGGTATGGCTTTTTGGGTGGTAAGGGCATTTTTAGGGTTTAGTGTGGGTATGGGTTTTGGGGTGGTAAGGGCATTTTTAGGGTTTAGGGTGGGTATGGCTTTTTGGGTGGTAAGTGCATTTTTGGGTTCTATGGTGGGTATGGGTTTTGGGTGGTGAGGGCATTTTTAGGCTTTAGGGTGGGTATGGGTTTTAGGGTGGTAAGGGCATTTTTAGGTTTTAGGGTGGGTATAGGGTTTTGGGTGGTAAGGCCATTTTTAGATTTTAGGGTGGGTATGGGTTTTGGGATGGCACAGGTATTTTTAGGTTTTAGGGTGGGTAAGGTTTTTGGGTGGAAAGGTGTGTTAGTGTGTTTATGTATAAACATATATATATGTATGTATATACATATATATATAGTATGTTATACCTACTTCTACTTTTTACCATGCATATGCCTTTACCAATTATGCCTTTACTATGAAATTTTCATCGAAAAGACATGCGTGGTAAAAGCATATGCATGGTAAAAACATTTTTCTGGTAAGTGCATGCACGGTAATGACCATGTGGTGTACTCACCGCATTGTAAAGGAATGCGTGGTAAGTGCATGCATTGTTCCATCATACATCCGAAATCACCACAGTATCACAAATCATTCATTGCACACACATAACATTCATTTTCTATGTGGAAATCGCATTTTGTTCTATGTCTCTAAAAGATAACATGCCTCTTGTCTAAACTAATTACAATAATTACAGTGGTGTGGTAAGGTTAAAACACATGTTGTGGAGATCAGGTGCATGAACTGTGCAGTCTGAGAAACCGTGTTTGTGACTCAACTAGGCTGAACTGGCAGTGACTGCACCTTGGGAGCTTGCAAGTGCTGGCTGGGAGCTTCTGCTTGGGAATGCGGCATGCCCCTGGGAACATCTCCAAGTTCGGCTTCTACTCAGCCTGACCATGGGATCACAGGCTGCGCGGCAGTAAGCAGTTTTGGGCTTAAGTGCGGAGTAAAAACTTTCTCTTTGCAGTCCGCTGTGTCAGGGCCCCACTGGGAACTTAAAACAGCCTCGGCAAAAATCATAAATTCAGCTCATATGTGCACCCAGTGAGTGACCCCTGGAACATTGCACACAGGCACAATATTAGTTGACTGGAATTTTACCAGGACCAAGGGTATTTGGATCTTGGTGGTACAAAAAGACAGTATTTTTAGCCTTTATCGGTACATACTTCAAACAGCAAAAATAAATGAAAAGTACTTTTAAATATGTTTTAGGACTGCATTAATGTTCCATGATTAATAAAGTAAAGAACGGCAGAAAAGTAATGCTACAAACGAATGAATGCAATTGTTTTACAGCCTTATTTAGCACCATGACCTTTGAGGATTTTTTAAACAAAAAAATGATGGTATTCAGGTAGAGTGGAGTAGAGTGGAGACCTGGGGGTTGGGGGGGTCCTGGAACCAGTGGGAAAAAAACACAAACAAAGCCTTATTACCCATTTCACAAAGGCATGTAAATAGTCTTTTAGAGACCTGTGAAATACTCGGTGAGGCCGAGGTTAGATACCAGACACTGTCCAGTGAAGCCCACATCAGCTCTAGAAACTGCAGCAGCCCCGGCTGCGACATACGATCTAAAGCCCTTTTAGCCCTATGGGTATTGTGCGCAGCATAACGTGCACTAACACTCCTGGAGGTCGAAACTGGCCTCCAAGTGCCAAAACCGGCTTCCAAGTGCCAAAACCGGCCTCCCAGTGACCCAGGCTCCCGGGGGATCGCACGCTTGCCCTGCTGGCTATTCTGTCCATGTGCACGTGTGTGGCCATGACCAGGGCAGGTGCGCCTTGCCAGAAAATAAACAACAGGAAAGGCACGCCCCTCAGATCCACGTGGGGAAGGTATTCGGTCTGAAACTGCCACCGACAAGAGATACATGCTCTGTCTCAGCTATAATGATTTATATGTGTTCATTTGTGCGGCGTCCAGCCCAAGTTGTCTACTAGAACAGACACCAGAATTAATACAAAAGGGAAATCCCAACTCCCGGAATCCTCATCGTGAGGCTGCCTGGGACAATTTTTCTGAGCTTGCGCAGCGCCACTCTTAAGGTCACGTGGTTCAGTTTCTTGATACCAAACGCAGCAGGGCACTCGGCTTGGCTAATCACCTGGCACTGACTAGTGAGAATAATTTATTATGAATTCCAACTCCCGGGGCACACACCCAGAATTAATTAGGCGTGCATTAGCACACACAAGCTAAATGGCACACTTCCTGCCAGCGCACTTGCTAAATGCATGACTAATGCACTTTAGTGGGCTGGTGCAGCACCAGCACTAAAATGCGTTACTCTAACCCTTGATGTGTGGTACTTGGCAGGGCTGCTTTATTAATTATTCAGGAAATAGGCAGTGTATAGAACCTTAATAAAAACAGAATGTCACAAAAGAAAGTACATCAAAAATTCAAAGATGATGTTCCTGATTACATTTTGTAATTAAAACTTCAAAATATCATGATAAAAAAAAGTCTTTCAGAAAGTCATGTTAACAAACTAACACAACAAATGAGCAGCCAGATTAGTGAATATCACTGTGTCCTTCTTACAGACTAAGGGCCTCATTACGAGTTTGGCAGAGGGGATTACGCCATCACAAATGTGACGGATATCCTGGGCGCCGTGATACAATTTCCATAGGATATAATGAACTTGTAATAGGATTAGTGTTCCCACATTTTCCCATTTATTCCTTCCTAATCCTATGTTTCCCCACTCTTTTGTATCTGTTTTCCATTGTGTCCCAGTCCAACTGCCTCTTCTCCTCTTACTTGCTGTTTTCCTCACTGTCTCTTTTCAAGAGTTCTACCCATCAAAAAAAGTGCAGGTAAAAGGCAGTTTCACAGCAGGAACCTTTTCTATTGGCATTGATGTAAATACAACTGTTTTTAGAGATCTTTCAACTGCTTGACTCCCTCCGTCCCACGCCACAGGCACTTATGGGGACCTGAGTCCTAGGAAAGGCTTCAACCGAGATCTCAGGATCAAGGGGTTATCAGAGAGAGATCTAGGAGCTGTTGTACCAAAATTAGTGTAATATGTCTCAATAAGATCTGATAGGACTAGTGAGATATGCAAAGGATGGGACTGTTTTAAGAGAGACCCACAATATGTAAGTGAGAGTAAATTCCAAAGTGTATGATTTACTCCAAACATGTTAGACTGGAGTAACTTTAGGAACACTCACACCAAACAATTGAGAAGAAGACAAAAGACTCAAATTCAATATGTGAAGCTGAGCTTAAAAATCTGTGAATGACACCAAATATGAGACTTACCCCTGGCGCATGAAACTGGGTTCCAAGACACAGTCACAGTTAGCGATTGGACAGAGAGGCGGGGTGGGGGGAAGGGCTGGGGGAGCAAAAAAAACCAATCAGAAATATATTTTTTTTAAACGTACCTTGTCCCCGCAGCACCGCAACTCTTCTGATCTCTGCTGCATTGCGGGCAGGCACAGGCTGCAAGCCTGCCCTGCAACCAATCATGACGCTGCTCTCGTGCTGCCCGCAGCATGAAAGCAGTGTCAGGATTGACCTGAGCACCCTGGCTTTGCGCTCCCAGGCAGACCGGGAGCCTGTGCCTGCTCTCTCCAACCGGGCAACACAGTGCCGGGTTGGAGAGAGCTCATTGTCCATGTCTGTTTGGCATTCCTGAGACGGCCAGCCACGCACACATGCGCACTGAAGGGAGTGCACACTACTCCCCTCTATGGTTGTCATCCACCCACGGCCCGACCCTTTAAAAAAATGAACCAATAATAAAAATTGTTTATTATCGTTTTATTTTTAAAGTTTTGCAGCTGCTTCTGCTGGTGGGGGGCAACGTTCCTCCGCCATAGTGGAGGAGCCGCTGCTGCCAAGACATAAGAATCAGTCACTGAGAGATATTCTCCAAGTAAAGAAACTCACACCTAAAAATACCTGCTGTGCACCAAGGCAAGAAACTTGCACCAAGTGATGAAGACTGCTCTCTAAGGTGTCAGGCTCACACAAAGTAAGCACAACTATGCTCCTCTGTGTGAGATGAGACTGTGCTGCAAGGCATGTTAATTGGACTCAGTAATTGACTCTAGTGCTCTAAAAAGTAAACTTCAGACTCAGTGAGTAAGACTGTGCTTCCTTCAAGAATGTTATGGACGCACAGTGTGGGAGACCGTGCTAAGGTCCAACATGCTCAGAAGACAATTAAAACTGTATTCCAAGAAGTGATACTCATGCCCAATGAGTGGGACTGCACACCAAATATGTGACAGTGTGATTTAAACAGTGCAACCAAAATAATTAGTGGGAAGGTGCTTAAACATGGGTAACTCATACCAAGATAATGAGGCTGCACTAGTTCTCTTTGATTGTCTCTCTGTCCCTAGTTCTAATGCCAAATCCATTGTTTGCCCCCTGTGGTATGCCCTGTGTTGCCCTGTTCTAGCTAATCTTTTTGTGCCTGCTCTGTGAACTCCTTATAGACTGGCACTTAAAGTATTAGTCTCTGCTTGCTCTTCCAGGATGAAATTGATGCATAGGTCCAGACAGTGATGTGAACTGTCAGACCAAGAGAGCTTGAGAGAAGCTCAAAACGTGTGCTACACCATTATTCCTCCTCAAAACGCCAATGTCATACTAAAATGTGGAGAAATATTTTTGTTCCTTTAAGCCATTTAGTTAGATGTATGCTGGAGAATGGCAGTGAGCATGGCAGGCATGAAGGAAGTGTGGAATGATGACATTACAACAAGCCTCGTTAGTGTCCCTCTACTAGTCTTCTACTCATTTTGTTCCAGGTTTGTGTGGGTGCCTTCCCATGTGTTGCAGCAAGTGCTTGGATTTACAGATCCCTGTCTCTGCTGCAAATGGCTTATTTCAGCCTTCTCCAACTTGAAATTCATGTGGTGTTCAGTTTTTCGGAGTTTGGAAATTAAAGGATTTTTTGGAGGATTTTTCTAGGTGTTTAATTGATTTGAGAAATCCTTCTCTGTAAACTTTTTTCTGTCAAGTAGGAATCTTCTAGATGTGAGTTGGACCCAGAATCAATCTAACCATGAGAGGGACTGGGGGATTGTATGATCCAGTGTACAGTCTCCCAAATTATAATGCAAATCAAAAAGGTACACTGTTCCACAGAAATAAACAAGTATCCACTAGGCACTTCTCAAAATAGAAGCAAGAGCCCTCACACATCTGTTGGATGTCATGCTTCATCATAGGGCATGCTCCTTGTCAGATTGGCGCTGCAATATCTGATGGGCCCCACAAGGGGGCTCTTTGACGGAGATCTTGACTAGTAGTACGTGCCGTGATTTAGAGGACGTAGGAGTACATTTAAACCTACAGTCAGGAAGGAGCTGGAGAAAGAATAATTAAAATTGGCTCAAGAACCTCAAAAACCTAAATCAGAATCAAGCCACTAAGTATAACCAGATACTGAATTGACAAAAAATACTTTGAGGAGATAATTATTTTCACTGTGTTTCAAACTGTGGAAACATTGATAAGGTACCCTGTATTGTTGGTTTCTATTAGGCAATAATAACAAACAATCAGAGGAGAAAGTTGTGGACAGTTGCACATCCGGTACCTCTCAAGAACATAATTATTTAATGATGCAGTGTATATCTTATTAATCAGGCACTTTATTTGTAAAATTATGGGTCTTTCCTTACCTGATGCATTATCCATCTTCTTATGATAGAGGCCTGACAGTGAGAAGGGCCCTGGGCATCACAGTTGTGATCTGTCTGCTCAACATTCCAGTCCTCTTACTGCCACTAAGTTCAAGTTCCCTTTATTAGTGAAGGGCGGGAGAATGTATGTATGGCTCCTGAGGACCTCACATATGATGCCCAGAGGCTCCAAAAGTAGTGATTGATTGATCAGGAGTGCTTATATTCCACCAAGTGGCTTCATGGCCCTATGATGCAAAGGATACAGAGATCCTGTTGGAAAATGGGTTATTGGTAGGGCAGGTAGGTACCTACACCTAGCAACAAGCCACTAACCTCCACATAGGTACAGTTAGGTCTCAGTAAATTAATCCCAGCTCTACCCTTGGTAGCTTGGCATCGAGCGTCAAGGCTTAACTTAGGAGACAAAGTGTAAAGCATTCAAATATCACAAAACAGTAATTAAATAAAACACAGGAAACAGTTTAAAAATCCAAAACCAATTTATAAAAATAGTTTATATTTCTATCTTTAAAATGACACAAAAACGATTAAAATAGGTTCAGGGGAACCGGAGATATGAATTTTTAAAGAATTATTACTTTTCTAGCGCTTAGAAACAAAAAGCGCCAATCGGGTCATCTGGTTGCACCTCGACCGGGGCGGAGTCAAACTTTCAGGCCGACCGCGATGGAGCCCTGCTCGGCTACAGGTCGCGGGAGGCCTCGGTTAAAAAGTTACCTTCTGACTTAGTCTTTATTTGGAAGTTTTTCTTCACCGGGACGAACCTGCCAGTTGAATCCGACCTCCTGGAGCCCTTGTCCGGATACGCGATGTGGGTTTCCTCGGTGGAGACTTTTACCTTCGGACTTAGTCGTTTTTTCGAGATGAAAATCCTTCGACCGGGGTAAACCTACATCTTGATCCGACGTCCATGGAGCCCTTCTCGGATACGATGGCTGGGAGGCCCCGGTCAACTTTTTACGTTCGGACTTAGTCTCTTTTTTGGATGTTTTTCTTTACCGGGACGAACCACGAAGTCAGGCCGGGTTGCGGTTGAGGCAAGCCGGCTAGAATTTCCGCGGCGGGTCGGTCCCTTTCTGGAGCTTTTTTCCAAAAATTCTCAAATCTTTTCCAAACTTCTGGGGCTTGACCCAGATGTTCTTTTAAGGTTCTTTTGGGGTCCACAGCTCATCCCAAGGGTCCAGAATTTCTGTGATGGTCCTTGGGGGGTGCGGACTTCAACTCCCAGAATGCACCTGGCGCAAACTCCTTTTTGGCCACTGGACAGTGGTCAGCTGGTCGCTTTCTTCAGGAGTTGGTTCAGGGGACTCTGGTTTAGCAATTTTTCACCTGTAGCAAACAGGGAGTCCCTCCTTGAACCAGTTGAAGCCAGGCAAAGTCCTTCTTGTGGTGAAGCCCAAGTGTGCAGCTGGTGCAGTCCTTCTGAGTGCAGGGTCCAGGTGCAGGCCAGGGGTCCAGCAGGGCAGTCCTTCTTCTTCTTTAGTTCCTTTCTTGTTGAATTCTGGAGGGGATCTGAGGTGTGGGTGCAGGTCTGCCAGTTTTATCCTTGCTCCTGGGAGAAAAGCAGGGGGGCCCTGGTTCTCCAATCAGGGACAGGGTCGTCCCCCTGTGATGACCACTTCCTGGGAAGTGTGGCAAAAATCCATCCCAGAAGGCAACAGTCTCTAAAAATCCAACATGGATGAATCTGATTTTTGGAGGTTACATCTGGCTGAGCCCACCCACTGGTGTGGCTAAAAATCATAAACACACCCCTCTCCTGCCCTCTCCTAATCTAATCAAGGGGGCACCTAGCTGTCTGGGGTTGCAGGATGTGGGGGTGTTGCTGGGTGCTGCAAATGTCCTTCTCTGCCTTTGAAGACCAGTTTGGCAGCCCTCCCCCTTCCTGCCTCACCATCTGCTGAGGGGAGATTCTCTCCCCCAAGCACATTCCTTTGTGTGAAGTCAGGCCACTTCACACCTCATCAAGGTAGCCTGGCAGAAGCTGCTGCAGGCTGGCCAATCAGAGCACAGCAGCAAAAACAATGCAGAGCTGAAATTGGCAACTTTTTAGGTAAAGTCTAAACTTTTTACCTGGACAAGTTATATTAAATCCAACAACTGGAAATTGTAGGATTTATTACAACAATTAATTTGATACCAAATTCTTGGTATGCAACATTTAAGGAGACTTTAAAATTTAAAATAAAGTCTGCCCATTCTAGCCTATGAAGGCCATTTACTTCAATGAGGGAAAAACGAATTTGGCTGTTTTTACCTCACCAGGGCTTATAAATCTATTTTTATAAAGTCCCTGCTTATAGTTACATGGCACCCAGCCCTAGGGGCACATAGGGCACACCTTAGGGGTGACTTATATGTAAAAATAAGGTAGTTTAAGACTTTGGAAGTACCTTTAATTCCAAAGTCGAATTTGCATATAACTTTAATTTAAAAGCAGCCAGCAAGGCAGGCTTGCTTTTAAAATGACACTGGGCACCTCAGCAATGCACCTAGGTGTGCACCACCTATGCTGTGGTCCCTAAACCTACATGCCCTACCATATACTAGGGACTTATAGGTAGGTTAACTTAGCCAATTTTAATTAGCCTAATTTGCATATCCATTTTACACAGAGCACAGGCCCTGGGACTTGTTAGCAGTACCCAGGGCACCATCAGAGTCAGGAAAACACCAGCATAAAGTGGAAAATGGGGGCAAAAAGTTATGGGGCCTCTGCAATCAGCCCTAGTTTCTCACACAACCCCCCCCCAGCCCACACGCCCAGGAGACTCAGCCCAACCCTGGGAGAGTCTTCCTGGCTTGTTAGGCGAGGAAGACAGTGAAGAAAACTGGCTGTCCCTTTGCAGGGCCTACTCTGCCTTATATCCTCCTGTCAGGGTCACTCCCTCTGGGTAGTGAAGCCATCCCAACAGTAAAAGGACCCAACTCAAACTGAAACTTCCCTCTAGGGGGGTCTTCCTCCTCTCTCTCTGCCAACTTGGGTAGTGAGGTGCCCACCTCCCCTACTCCTAACTTTGCTAGGGCAACACCTAGCTTACCCAAAGAGGTCACCCAACACTTGAGCAACCCCACCATGACCAACAGGGTCAGGGGGCCTACTTTGCCATTGGCCCTGGGGTCTGCCTCCGAGGCCAAGTACAGTGCTGCCAGGAAGGCTAGCACCCAGCAGAGGCTACTGACAGCTGTCAGTACCCAGAACCACACCCTAAGCTCTCCACTGACAGGTGGCTGAGCTGCTTCAAGGGCAACTTTGGGGTCCTGGCACCCCTCTTGCTGTCTAGAGTGGGGGGCTACCACCTCCTGTGGCAGACACCCTCCTTCCACTCTCCCTTCTGTCAGTGCAGGGGCAACACCTTGCATCTGGACAGCTGCCTGACTACTCAGGACTTCCTTGGGGTCAGGTGAGGCCTCACCAGTGCCAACTCTGGGCTCCCCCCCTACTGGGGCAGAAGGCCCTTGGCTCCCTGGAACTCTCTTTAAGAGTGGCCTACCCTTCCTTTTCTTCTTTCCTTTTCTTGGGGAACCCTGTCTCTTAACTGTAGGGACTGACTCCCCAGGACTTTGGGTTGGGGGGGGCGCCCTGGGCGACCACCCCATCTGTGACCAGACTCACCTCTGGGAGGTCATTGCCCAGGATACAATCTAGGGGGAGGTCAGCACTGACTACCACCCTAATCCAGTCAAGGATACTGTAATGGGTTCTTTATCCCTGAAGCAAATAAAAGGGATATTGGAATGATATAACAGGCGCAGAAGGTGGGGTTTAGTTAATTTATTCGTGTTTTGGTTTTAAGGATGGCTTTTTATCCCCTGTTTTGTTCACAAGGATAACGCACTTGCAATCCAGAAATAATTAACAAAGGTTCCCTTTTCTTCTCTTTCAGGGTTTTGGCGGTAGTCCATAAGTAACCCGGTCCAGCTTTGGGAAGGTCTCCGGTCTTCCTCTACGTCAGTGGGCCAGGCTCTCCAAAGAAATAGAAAGAAGGTTAACAAAACAGGTAAGTGGGATATATATATATAAGGTAAGTATATAGGGTTAGTAGGGTGGTGGGGGACATAGGTATAAGTGAAGGGAAGTGAGGGTTTAACTGTCCTTTAGTTTGTGGTTCCCCCTATAGGTGTCCTCAGAACTTCTCCTCTTTGTAGAAATCCTCTGGCGGTTGGTTCCCTTGTGAGGTTAGGTTTACTTTAGGGGTTATTGTTATATGGTCTCCCCTTCCCTGCAGGACCTCCCTTCCTTTCCCTTGTCTCCCCTTTTTCCTAACAACCACCCCCTCGCAAACCCCCAGCTGCGGTACGAACGTACCTGAGGTGGCCACGCCCCTCCGGGGACGTGGCCGGCACTTTGGCACTCTCCCGGCTTCTCTCCGACGGGGGCGGGAGAGCCCCGGGGCTCTCCTCTCTCTCTCGGAGTCTCGGCTCCTTCGACGGGTTCCTTTCTCTCTGTCCTCGGCGTCCCGGTCTCCTTCTCCTCCGGCCGCGTACGTCGAGAGACCACTTCCGTCTCCTCCTTCCTTTCATCCTCTTTTGGTCCGTTTTTTCTTTCGGTTGTCGTCCAGACGCCGAAGGCGTCTGACGTCACAGGCTCGCGTCCGTCCCGAGTGTGTAGGGCCCCCGTAATGGCGTTCGGCACAATGTCCTGGAAACCGGCATCCGGAGACGTCCGGTTACACATCCCCTCCCTTGAATGGGGCTGTTCGAGACCCAAAGGTCCCGGGAACCGGGATAAATAGTCAGCCTGTCCCATAAGATCACCAGGGAGATGGCAAACCTGGAAGGAGAAAGGTTGAAGCTCCATAAACCATCTCAATATGCGACTGTTAGTATCTTTATACCTCGAGAGCCAGGTGAGGGGAGCGTGATCCGTATATAATAGAAAGGATCTTCCTAGGAGGTAATATGGGAGGCTCTCAAGTGCCCACTTGATGGCGAGACATTCTCGCTCAATAATGGGATAGTTTCGCTCCCTGGGAACCAGTTTACGGCTAATAAAGACCCCGGGGTGACTAATACCTCTTTCGTCCTTCTGAAAAAGCACGGCCCCCAGACCCACGTCTGAGGCATCTGTCTGGAGGTGAAAGGTGACAGTGAAGTCAGGACATTTTAAAATCGGTTGGGTAGTGAGATATCTTTGTAGGGTACAGTAACTATAGGACTGTACGGGGTTTAAATTCGTGATATTTTTTTGCTGTCCTTTCCTCAGGAGATCGGTTAGGGGAGCGGCCACGGTGGAATAATGTGGTATAAATCTTCGGTAGTAGCCTACCAAGCCTAAGAATGAGCGGACCTCCTTTTTCGTTGTGGGTGTCTCTATCCGTAGGATGGCTTCAACTTTACTCATTTGTGGTCTCAGTATCCCTTTCCCTATGTGATATCCTAGATAAGAGATCTCATTGAACGCCAACCGGCTTTTGGAGGCATTGGCTGTTAATCCAGCCCCTCGTAACGCTGTAAAGATTTTGGTTAAATGTGTCAAGTGGTCCTCCCAAGTCTCGCTGTGGATAACGATATCATCCAGATATGCGGCAGCGTATCTGGTATGAGGTCGTAGAATGGTGTCGATGAGACGCTGGAAGGTGGCGGGTGCCCCATGTAACCCGAAAGGGAGAACCTTAAAATGGTATAACCCAGAGGGGGTAGAGAAGGCCGTTTTCTCTTTATCTTCTGGCGTCAACGGAATCTGCCAATAGCCTTTGGTCAAGTCGAGTGTAGACATGTACTTAGCTCTTCCCAACCTCTCTAAGAGTTTGTCTACCCTTGGAAGGGGATATGTGTCAAACTGGGATATAGAATTGACTTGTCTAAAGTCAATACAGAAATGTATAGACCCATCTGGCTTTGGCACTAATACTACCGGTGAACACCAGGGACTCTGGGAAGGCTCTATAACGCCTAGGTCTAACATCTTTTCTATTTCGTTTTCTACCAGGATCTTTCTAGCTTCTGGGATACGATATGGCCGTAAGCGTATGACCTTGCCAGGTGGGGTTATGATTTGATGATGCACCAGCTTGGTCTTGCCTGGTATCGAGGAGAACACATGGGCATGATCATGGAGGAGCTGATTTAATTGCTCACTCTGTTGAATCGAGATTTCGCTATTTATGGGAGGCACCTCGTTTCCGCTAGGATGCTCAGTGGGACACCACCCTATCTCCAACTCCTTAACGGTGTTAACTAGGCATCCCCTGGTTGGTTCTCCCTGTGGCTCTTCCCACTTTTTCAATAGATTGACATGAAAGATCTGTGACCGGTTGGAACTATCTGTGAGCTGGACCTTATAGGTCACGGAGGTTATTACCCCTATCACCTTATAAGGTCCCTGCCACTTTGCCAGCAACTTGTTGTCTGAGCTGGGGGGAAGCACTAACACCTTATCACCTATGGTAAAGGTCCTTAATTGGGTATTCCTGTCGTAATATCTTTTCTGCTTTTCTTGAGCCTTCTCCATATGTTCCCTTACATTTTCCCACACATTTTGGATGTTGGTTTTTAACTCCTGGGTATATTCTAAGAGGGATTTTTCTCCGTCCTCCTCCTCCCATAACTCGGCAGCCATATCTAACAAGGTCCTGGGCTGTCGTCCGAACAATAATTCAAATGGACTATGGCCCGTGGATGCTTGTTCATGGGTCCTGATAGCGTATAACACCAAGGGGAGTTTTCTATCCCAGTCCTTACCTGTCTCTGAAATAGATTTCTTTAGTAGAGTTTTCAGAGTGCGGTTATACCTTTCTACCAAACCATCCGTTTGAGGATGATAAACCGCTGTCCGTAACTGTTTGATCCCCAGAAGTTGACATATTTGTGACATCAAGTTGGACATGAACTGGGTACCTTGGTCTGTTAAAATTTCTCGGGGAAAGCCTATTCGGGAGAAGAACCCTATCATTGCATGAGCTACGCTCTTGGAGTTAATACTGCTGAGTGGGATGGCTTCTGGGTATCTGGTGGCATAATCCACCAATACCAGTATATAACGGTATCCTCTAGAAGAAGGTAGGAGAGGGCCTACAATGTCCATTCCTATTCTTGAAAAAGGGATGTCTATAATGGGCAACGGTTGTAAGGGAGCTCTTCTTTTGGGGCCAGGATCAATCATTTGGCATTTGGGACATTGCTGGCAAAACCTCCTAATCTGTGAAAAGGCCCCCGGCCAGTAGAACTTCCCCAACAGATATTCTTCTGTTTTCTCCCTGCCATAGTGACCCCCCCCCGGCTGGCTATGGGCTAGGTGTAGGACTTGTGGTCTATAAGGTTCGGGGACTAATAGCTGCTTCTTTTCTTCTCGGTTATTACCAGTGACACGGTACAACAGATTTCTGATTATGGTAAAAGAAGGGCTTTTGTCTTGGGGGTTCCGGGGTCGGGCACTTTTCCAGGCATGGATCAAACTCGGATCTTCCCTTTGACAACTACGGAACGGGGGAAGGTCAGTAAGAGTAAGGACCTTTGTAATTACCCTATTTGGACTCATGTTTCCTTGGGCAAAGACTCTTCGGGTTTCTCTCTTTTCTTTTCGGGAGGGTCGGTATCTAACCACCGGTGGTGTTATAGGCGTACTAGAAAAAGGAGCTCTTTTCCACCATGTGCTCATGCTTTCAGAGTCTTTTGTACTGTCAAGAAGTTCCGAAAAGTCAGGGAAGTCGGTTCCTATGATAGCTTCTTCGACTAGTCGTTCCACCACCCCCATCCTTATGGGGACTTCTTTTCCATCCCAGGACAAGGCTGTCCAGATTAGGGGGTATTCTCTTGTATCTCCATGAATACAACATATGGATACTGTAAGCCCTGAAGCAAAAAGGGGGTTTTCCAATAAATCAGCACGAATTACAGATTGGCTGCAACCTGAGTCGATAAGCGCCACTGTGGTTCTTCCATTGATAACAAGTCTCTTCTTGTATCGGGTTTCCTTTCCCCCTGTATAGAAAACTCTCCCCCTGGTGACTCCTATTTCCATCGGCTCTGACTTTTCTGATTTCAGTGGGCAAACCCGGGCGATATGTCCCCACTCTCCACAGCTAAAACACTGTGGTTGTTGCATATAGGGTCTTTCTGGACCTCGTAATTTTCCCGGATCCTCGGTTGGTTTTCGCCCTAGGGATGGGGCGGGTCCGAGGTTCTGTCGGATGGGGTTAAGTGTTGGCCGTACGGGAGGGATTTTGAACTCGAGGGAGCGGTGAAAGGCACAGGCTAATTCAATAGTGGTGTTAGTATCTGGACTTGGGTGTTGCTTGATCCAATTACGGGTATTGGTAGGTAGGGCATCTAGATATTGTTCTAGGAGAACAACCTCAATGATATCCTCCCTATTGGTCCCAATGGGACCTAGCCATTTGAGTCCTAAGTCCTTAATTCGAAAATATAGGGCCCGGGGATTCTCGGAGGGTCCCCATTTGGCTTTCCTAAACCGGACCCTATAATGTTCTGTATCAAACCCCACCCGCTCCAGGATACTCTTCTTAATATCCTGATAGGGTGTCGTTCCGCCTGGGTTTACCGCTTGATAAGCCGCTTGGAGAGTTCCTGTTAATAACGGGGCGATGTATTGGCCCCACCTATCCTGGGGCCAGGTGGCGGAAGTAGCAACCCGCTCGAAATTCGTGAAAAAGGCATCCGGGTCTTCGCCTTCCTGATATCGCTGCAGGACCGAACTGGGTACATTCGGATGTACCCGGGTGGCGGCAATAGTGTCCGTGAGGTTTTTGATTGCAGTCTCATGGACCAACTGATTGTTGGCCATGATAGTGGCCTGACTTTTCAGAGCGCTTTGTAGGGCCTCCCTTTCCACTTTAGCCTCCTTCTGTTGCTCTTCCCACACTACTTGCAGATGCCTCTGCCCTGCGGCTAGCTGCTGCATCATCTCTGATAGGGTGGGTGTGCCCTCCATCGTCTTTGGTTACCTGTAGTTATTCCAATATCCCACTTCTGACACCACTGTAATGGGTTCTTTATCCCTGAAGCAAATAAAAGGGATATTGGAATGATATAACAGGCGCAGAAGGTGGGGTTTAGTTAATTTATTCGTGTTTTGGTTTTAAGGATGGCTTTTTATCCCCTGTTTTGTTCACAAGGATAACGCACTTGCAATCCAGAAATAATTAACAAAGGTTCCCTTTTCTTCTCTTTCAGGGTTTTGGCGGTAGTCCATAAGTAACCCGGTCCAGCTTTGGGAAGGTCTCCGGTGTTCCTCTACGTCAGTGGGCCAGGCTCTCCAAAGAAATAGAAAGAAGGATAACAAAACAGGTAAGTGGGATATATATATATAAGGTAAGTATATAGGGTTAGTAGGGTGGTGGGGGACATAGGTATAAGTGAAGGGAAGTGAGGGTTTAACTGTCCTTTAGTTTGTGGTTCCCCCTATAGGTGTCCTCAGAACTTCTCCTCTTTGTAGAAATCCTCTGGCGGTTGGTTCCCTTGTGAGGTTAGGTTTACTTTAGGGGTTATTGTTATATGGTCTCCCCTTCCCTGCAGGACCTCCCTTCCTTTCCCTTGTCTCCCCTTTTTCCTAACAACCACCCCCTCGCAAACCCCCAGCTGCGGTACGAACGTACCTGAGGTGGCCACGCCCCTCCGGGGACGTGGCCGGCACTTTGGCACTCTCCCGGCTTCTCTCCGACGGGGGCGGGAGAGCCCCGGGGCTCTCCTCTCTCTCTCGGAGTCTCGGCTCCTTCGACGGGTTCCTTTCTCTCTGTCCTCGGCGTCCCGGTCTCCTTCTCCTCCGGCCGCGTACGTCGAGAGACCACTTCCGTCTCCTCCTTCCTTTCATCCTCTTTTGGTCCGTTTTTTCTTTCGGTTGTCGTCCAGACGCCGAAGGCGTCTGACGTCACAGGCTCGCGTCCGTCCCGAGTGTGTAGGGCCCCCGTAATGGCGTTCGGCACAATGTCCTGGAAACCGGCATCCGGAGACGTCCGGTTACACATCCCCTCCCTTGAATGGGGCTGTTCGAGACCCAAAGGTCCCGGGAACCGGGATAAATAGTCAGCCTGTCCCATAAGATCACCAGGGAGATGGCAAACCTGGAAAGAGAAAGGTTGAAGCTCCATAAACCATCTCAATATGCGACTGTTAGTATCTTTATACCTCGAGAGCCAGGTGAGGGGAGCGTGATCCGTATATAATAGAAAGGATCTTCCTAGGAGGTAATATGGGAGGCTCTCAAGTGCCCACTTGATAGCGAGACATTCTCGCTCAATAATGGGATAGTTTCGCTCCCTGGGAACCAGTTTACGGCTAATAAAGACCCCGGGGTGACTAATACCTCTTTCGTCCTTCTGAAAAAGCACGGCCCCCAGACCCACGTCTGAGGCATCTGTCTGGAGGTGAAAGGGGACAGTGAAGTCAGGACATTTTAAAATCGGTTGGGTAGTGAGATATCTTTGTAGGGTACGGTAACTATGGGACTGTACGGGGTTTAAATTCGTGATATTTTTTTGCTGTCCTTTCCTCAGGAGATCGGTTAGGGGAGCGGCCACGGTGGAATAATGTGGTATAAATCTTCGGTAGTAGCCTACCAAGCCTAAGAATGAGCGGACCTCCTTTTTCGTTGTGGGTGTCTCTATCCGTAGGATGGCTTCAACTTTACTCATTTGTGGTCTCAGTATCCCTTTCCCTATGTGATATCCTAGATAAGAGATCTCATTGAACGCCAACCGGCTTTTGGAGGCATTGGCTGTTAATCCAGCCCCTCGTAACGCTGTAAAGATTTTGGTTAAATGTGTCAAGTGGTCCTCCCAAGTCTCGCTGTGGATAACGATATCATCCAGATACGCGGCAGCGTATCTGGTATGAGGTCGTAGAATGGTGTCGATGAGACGCTGGAAGGTGGCGGGTGCCCCATGTAACCCGAAAGGGAGAACCTTAAAATGGTATAACCCAGAGGGGGTAGAGAAGGCCGTTTTCTCTTTATCTTCTGGCGTCAACGGAATCTGCCAATAGCCTTTGGTCAAGTCGAGTGTAGACATGTACTTAGCTCTTCCCAACCTCTCTAAGAGTTCGTCTACCCTTGGAAGGGGATATGTGTCAAACTGGGATATAGAATTGACTTGTCTAAAGTCAATACAGAAATGTATAGACCCATCTGGCTTTGGCACTAATACTACCGGTGAACACCAGGGACTCTGGGAAGGCTCTATAACGCCTAGGTCTAACATCTTTTCTATTTCGTTTTCTACCAGGATCTTTCTAGCTTATGGGATACGATATGGCCGTAAGCGTATGACCTTGCCAGGTGGGGTTATGATTTGATGATGCACCAGCTTGGTCTTGCCTGGTATCGAGGAGAACACATGGGCATGATCATGGAGGAGCTGATTTAATTGCTCACTCTGTTGAATCGAGATTTCGCTATTTATGGGAGGCACCTCGTTTCCGCTAGGATGCTCAGTGGGACACCACCCTATCTCCAACTCCTTAACGGTGTTAACTAGGCATCCCCTGGTTGGTTCTCCCTGTGGCTCTTCCCACTTTTTCAATAGATTGACATGAAAGATCTGTGACCGGTTGGAACTATCTGTGAGCTGGACCTTATAGGTCACGGGGGTTATTACCCCTATCACCTTATAAGGTCCCTGCCACTTTGCCAGCAACTTGTTGTCTGAGCTGGGGGGAAGCACTAACACCTTATCACCTATGGTAAAGGTCCTTAATTGGGTATTCCTGTCGTAATATCTTTTCTGCTTTTCTTGAGCCTTCTCCATATGTTCCCTTACATTTTCCCACACATTTTGGATGTTGGTTTTTAACTCCTGGGTATATTCTAAGAGGGATTTTTCTCCGTCCTCCTCCTCCCATAACTCGGCAGCCATATCTAACAAGGTCCTGGGCTGTCGTCCGAACAATAATTCAAATGGACTATGGCCCGTGGATGCTTGTTCATGGGTCCTGATAGCGTATAACACCAAGGGGAGTTTTCTATCCCAGTCCTTACCTGTCTCTGAAATAGATTTCTTTAGTAGAGTTTTCAGAGTGCGGTTATACCTTTCTACCAAACCATCCGTTTGAGGATGATAAACCGCTGTCCGTAACTGTTTGATCCCCAGAAGTTGACATATTTGTGACATCAAGTTGGACATGAACTGGGTACCTTGGTCTGTTAAAATTTCTCGGGGAAAGCCTATTCGGGAGAAGAACCCTATCATTGCATGAGCTACGCTCTTGGAGTTAATACTGCTGAGTGGGATGGCTTCTGGGTATCTGGTGGCATAATCCACCAATACCAGTATATAACGGTATCCTCTAGAAGAAGGTAGGAGAGGGCCTACAATGTCCATTCCTATTCTTGAAAAAGGGATGTCTATAATGGGCAACGGTTGTAAGGGAGCTCTTCTTTTGGGGCCAGGATCAATCATTTGGCATTTGGGACATTGCTGGCAAAACCTCCTAATCTGTGAAAAGGCCCCCGGCCAGTAGAACTTCCCCAACAGATATTCTTCTGTTTTCTCCCTGCCATAGTGACCCCCCCCCGGCTGGCTATGGGCTAGGTGTAGGACTTGTGGTCTATAAGGTTCGGGGACTAATAGCTGCTTCTTTTCTTCTCGGTTATTACCAGTGACACGGTACAACAGATTTCTGATTATGGTAAAAGAAGGGCTTTTGTCTTGGGGGTTCCGGGGTCGGGCACTTTTCCAGGCATGGATCAAACTCGGATCTTCCCTTTGACAACTACGGAACGGGGGAAGGTCAGTAAGAGTAAGGACCTTTGTAATTACCCTATTTGGACTCATGTTTCCTTGGGCAAAGACTCTTCGGGTTTCTCTCTTTTCTTTTCGGGAGGGTCGGTATCTAACCACCGGTGGTGTTATAGGCGTACTAGAAAAAGGAGCTCTTTTCCACCATGTGCTCATGCTTTCAGAGTCTTTTGTACTGTCAAGAAGTTCCGAAAAGTCAGGGAAGTCGGTTCCTATGATAGCTTCTTCGACTAGTCGTTCCACCACCCCCATCCTTATGGGGACTTCTTTTCCATCCCAGGACAAGGCTGTCCAGATTAGGGGGTATTCTCTTGTATCTCCATGAATACAACATATGGATACTGTAAGCCCTGAAGCAAAAAGGGGGTTTTCCAATAAATCAGCACGAATTACAGATTGGCTGCAACCTGAGTCGATAAGCGCCACTGTGGTTCTTCCATTGATAACAAGTCTCTTCTTGTATCGGGTTTCCTTTCCCCCTGTATAGAAAACTCTCCCCCTGGTGACTCCTATTTCCATCGGCTCTGACTTTTCTGATTTCAGTGGGCAAACCCGGGCGATATGTCCCCACTCTCCACAGCTAAAACACTGTGGTTGTTGCATATAGGGTCTTTCTGGACCTCGTAATTTTCCCGGATCCTCGGTTGGTTTTCGCCCTAGGGATGGGGCGGGTCCGAGGTTCTGTCGGATGGGGTTAAGTGTTGGCCGTACGGGAGGGATTTTGAACTCGAGGGAGCGGTGAAAGGCACAGGCTAATTCAATAGTGGTGTTAGTATCTGGACTTGGGTGTTGCTTGATCCAATTACGGGTATTGGTAGGTAGGGCATCTAGATATTGTTCTAGGAGAACAACCTCAATGATATCCTCCCTATTGGTCCCAATGGGACCTAGCCATTTGAGTCCTAAGTCCTTAATTCGAAAATATAGGGCCCGGGGATTCTCGGAGGGTCCCCATTTGGCTTTCCTAAACCGGACCCTATAATGTTCTGTATCAAACCCCACCCGCTCCAGGATACTCTTCTTAATATCCTGATAGGGTGTCGTTCCGCCTGGGTTTACCGCTTGATAAGCCGCTTGGAGAGTTCCTGTTAATAACGGGGCGATGTATTGGCCCCACCTATCCTGGGGCCAGGTGGCGGAAGTAGCAACCCGCTCGAAATTCGTGAAAAAGGCATCCGGGTCTTCGCCTTCCTGATATCGCTGCAGGACCGAACTGGGTACATTCGGATGTACCCGGGTGGCGGCAATAGTGTCCGTGAGGTTTTTGATTGCAGTCTCATGGACCAACTGATTGTTGGCCATGATAGTGGCCTGACTTTTCAGAGCGCTTTGTAGGGCCTCCCTTTCCACTTTAGCCTCCTTCTGTTGCTCTTCCCACACTACTTGCAGATGCCTCTGCCCTGCGGCTAGCTGCTGCATCATCTCTGATAGGGTGGGTGTGCCCTCCATCGTCTTTGGTTACCTGTAGTTATTCCAATATCCCACTTCTGACACCACTGTAATGGGTTCTTTATCCCTGAAGCAAATAAAAGGGATATTGGAATGATATAACAGGCGCAGAAGGTGGGGTTTAGTTAATTTATTCGTGTTTTGGTTTTAAGGATGGCTTTTTATCCCCTGTTTTGTTCACAAGGATAACGCACTTGCAATCCAGAAATAATTAACAAAGGTTCCCTTTTCTTCTCTTTCAGGGTTTTGGCGGTAGTCCATAAGTAACCCGGTCCAGCTTTGGGAAGGTCTCCGGTGTTCCTCTACGTCAGTGGGCCAGGCTCTCCAAAGAAATAGAAAGAAGGATAACAAAACAGGTAAGTGGGATATATATATATAAGGTAAGTATATAGGGTTAGTAGGGTGGTGGGGGACATAGGTATAAGTGAAGGGAAGTGAGGGTTTAACTGTCCTTTAGTTTGTGGTTCCCCCTATAGGTGTCCTCAGAACTTCTCCTCTTTGTAGAAATCCTCTGGCGGTTGGTTCCCTTGTGAGGTTAGGTTTACTTTAGGGGTTATTGTTATATGGTCTCCCCTTCCCTGCAGGACCTCCCTTCCTTTCCCTTGTCTCCCCTTTTTCCTAACAACCACCCCCTCGCAAACCCCCAGCTGCGGTACGAACGTACCTGAGGTGGCCACGCCCCTCCGGGGACGTGGCCGGCACTTTGGCACTCTCCCGGCTTCTCTCCGACGGGGGCGGGAGAGCCCCGGGGCTCTCCTCTCTCTCTCGGAGTCTCGGCTCCTTCGACGGGTTCCTTTCTCTCTGTCCTCGGCGTCCCGGTCTCCTTCTCCTCCGGCCGCGTACGTCGAGAGACCACTTCCGTCTCCTCCTTCCTTTCATCCTCTTTTGGTCCGTTTTTTCTTTCGGTTGTCGTCCAGACGCCGAAGGCGTCTGACGTCACAGGCTCGCGTCCGTCCCGAGTGTGTAGGGCCCCCGTAATGGCGTTCGGCACAATGTCCTGGAAACCGGCATCCGGAGACGTCCGGTTACACATCCCCTCCCTTGAATGGGGCTGTTCGAGACCCAAAGGTCCCGGGAACCGGGATAAATAGTCAGCCTGTCCCATAAGATCACCAGGGAGATGGCAAACCTGGAAGGAGAAAGGTTGAAGCTCCATAAACCATCTCAATATGCGACTGTTAGTATCTTTATACCTCGAGAGCCAGGTGAGGGGAGCGTGATCCGTATATAATAGAAAGGATCTTCCTAGGAGGTAATATGGGAGGCTCTCAAGTGCCCACTTGATAGCGAGACATTCTCGCTCAATAATGGGATAGTTTCGCTCCCTGGGAACCAGTTTACGGCTAATAAAGACCCCGGGGTGACTAATACCTCTTTCGTCCTTCTGAAAAAGCACGGCCCCCAGACCCACGTCTGAGGCATCTGTCTGGAGGTGAAAGGGGACAGTGAAGTCAGGACATTTTAAAATCGGTTGGGTAGTGAGATATCTTTGTAGGGTACGGTAACTATGGGACTGTACGGGGTTTAAATTCGTGATATTTTTTTGCTGTCCTTTCCTCAGGAGATCGGTTAGGGGAGCGGCCACGGTGGAATAATGTGGTATAAATCTTCGGTAGTAGCCTACCAAGCCTAAGAATGAGCGGACCTCCTTTTTCGTTGTGGGTGTCTCTATCCGTAGGATGGCTTCAACTTTACTCATTTGTGGTCTCAGTATCCCTTTCCCTATGTGATATCCTAGATAAGAGATCTCATTGAACGCCAACCGGCTTTTGGAGGCATTGGCTGTTAATCCAGCCCCTCGTAACGCTGTAAAGATTTTGGTTAAATGTGTCAAGTGGTCCTCCCAAGTCTCGCTGTGGATAACGATATCATCCAGATACGCGGCAGCGTATCTGGTATGAGGTCGTAGAATGGTGTCGATGAGACGCTGGAAGGTGGCGGGTGCCCCATGTAACCCGAAAGGGAGAACCTTAAAATGGTATAACCCAGAGGGGGTAGAGAAGGCCGTTTTCTCTTTATCTTCTGGCGTCAACGGAATCTGCCAATAGCCTTTGGTCAAGTCGAGTGTAGACATGTACTTAGCTCTTCCCAACCTCTCTAAGAGTTCGTCTACCCTTGGAAGGGGATATGTGTCAAACTGGGATATAGAATTGACTTGTCTAAAGTCAATACAGAAATGTATAGACCCATCTGGCTTTGGCACTAATACTACCGGTGAACACCAGGGACTCTGGGAAGGCTCTATAACGCCTAGGTCTAACATCTTTTCTATTTCGTTTTCTACCAGGATCTTTCTAGCTTATGGGATACGATATGGCCGTAAGCGTATGACCTTGCCAGGTGGGGTTATGATTTGATGATGCACCAGCTTGGTCTTGCCTGGTATCGAGGAGAACACATGGGCATGATCATGGAGGAGCTGATTTAATTGCTCACTCTGTTGAATCGAGATTTCGCTATTTATGGGAGGCACCTCGTTTCCGCTAGGATGCTCAGTGGGACACCACCCTATCTCCAACTCCTTAACGGTGTTAACTAGGCATCCCCTGGTTGGTTCTCCCTGTGGCTCTTCCCACTTTTTCAATAGATTGACATGAAAGATCTGTGACCGGTTGGAACTATCTGTGAGCTGGACCTTATAGGTCACGGGGGTTATTACCCCTATCACCTTATAAGGTCCCTGCCACTTTGCCAGCAACTTGTTGTCTGAGCTGGGGGGAAGCACTAACACCTTATCACCTATGGTAAAGGTCCTTAATTGGGTATTCCTGTCGTAATATCTTTTCTGCTTTTCTTGAGCCTTCTCCATATGTTCCCTTACATTTTCCCACACATTTTGGATGTTGGTTTTTAACTCCTGGGTATATTCTAAGAGGGATTTTTCTCCGTCCTCCTCCTCCCATAACTCGGCAGCCATATCTAACAAGGTCCTGGGCTGTCGTCCGAACAATAATTCAAATGGACTATGGCCCGTGGATGCTTGTTCATGGGTCCTGATAGCGTATAACACCAAGGGGAGTTTTCTATCCCAGTCCTTACCTGTCTCTGAAATAGATTTCTTTAGTAGAGTTTTCAGAGTGCGGTTATACCTTTCTACCAAACCATCCGTTTGAGGATGATAAACCGCTGTCCGTAACTGTTTGATCCCCAGAAGTTGACATATTTGTGACATCAAGTTGGACATGAACTGGGTACCTTGGTCTGTTAAAATTTCTCGGGGAAAGCCTATTCGGGAGAAGAACCCTATCATTGCATGAGCTACGCTCTTGGAGTTAATACTGCTGAGTGGGATGGCTTCTGGGTATCTGGTGGCATAATCCACCAATACCAGTATATAACGGTATCCTCTAGAAGAAGGTAGGAGAGGGCCTACAATGTCCATTCCTATTCTTGAAAAAGGGATGTCTATAATGGGCAACGGTTGTAAGGGAGCTCTTCTTTTGGGGCCAGGATCAATCATTTGGCATTTGGGACATTGCTGGCAAAACCTCCTAATCTGTGAAAAGGCCCCCGGCCAGTAGAACTTCCCCAACAGATATTCTTCTGTTTTCTCCCTGCCATAGTGACCCCCCCCCGGCTGGCTATGGGCTAGGTGTAGGACTTGTGGTCTATAAGGTTCGGGGACTAATAGCTGCTTCTTTTCTTCTCGGTTATTACCAGTGACACGGTACAACAGATTTCTGATTATGGTAAAAGAAGGGCTTTTGTCTTGGGGGTTCCGGGGTCGGGCACTTTTCCAGGCATGGATCAAACTCGGATCTTCCCTTTGACAACTACGGAACGGGGGAAGGTCAGTAAGAGTAAGGACCTTTGTAATTACCCTATTTGGACTCATGTTTCCTTGGGCAAAGACTCTTCGGGTTTCTCTCTTTTCTTTTCGGGAGGGTCGGTATCTAACCACCGGTGGTGTTATAGGCGTACTAGAAAAAGGAGCTCTTTTCCACCATGTGCTCATGCTTTCAGAGTCTTTTGTACTGTCAAGAAGTTCCGAAAAGTCAGGGAAGTCGGTTCCTATGATAGCTTCTTCGACTAGTCGTTCCACCACCCCCATCCTTATGGGGACTTCTTTTCCATCCCAGGACAAGGCTGTCCAGATTAGGGGGTATTCTCTTGTATCTCCATGAATACAACATATGGATACTGTAAGCCCTGAAGCAAAAAGGGGGTTTTCCAATAAATCAGCACGAATTACAGATTGGCTGCAACCTGAGTCGATAAGCGCCACTGTGGTTCTTCCATTGATAACAAGTCTCTTCTTGTATCGGGTTTCCTTTCCCCCTGTATAGAAGACTCTCCCCCTGGTGACTCCTATTTCCATCGGCTCTGACTTTTCTGATTTCAGTGGGCAAACCCGGGCGATATGTCCCCACTCTCCACAGCTAAAACACTGTGGTTGTTGCATATAGGGTCTTTCTGGACCTCGTAATTTTCCCGGATCCTCGGTTGGTTTTCGCCCTAGGGATGGGGAGGGTCCGAGGTTCTGTCGGATGGGGTTAAGTGTTGGCCGTACGGGAGGGATTTTGAACTCGAGGGAGCGGTGAAAGGCACAGGCTAATTCAATAGTGGTGTTAGTATCTGGACTTGGGTGTTGCTTGATCCAATTACGGGTATTGGTAGGTAGGGCATCTAGATATTGTTCTAGGAGAACAACCTCAATGATATCCTCCCTATTGGTCCCAATGGGACCTAGCCATTTGAGTCCTAAGTCCTTAATTCGAAAATATAGGGCCCGGGGATTCTCGGAGGGTCCCCATTTGGCTTTCCTAAACCGGACCCTATAATGTTCTGTATCAAACCCCACCCGCTCCAGGATACTCTTCTTAATATCCTGATAGGGTGTCGTTCCGCCTGGGTTTACCGCTTGATAAGCCGCTTGGAGAGTTCCTGTTAATAACGGGGCGATGTATTGGCCCCACCTATCCTGGGGCCAGGTGGCGGAAGTAGCAACCCGCTCGAAATTCGTGAAAAAGGCATCCGGGTCTTCGCCTTCCTGATATCGCTGCAGGACCGAACTGGGTACATTCGGATGTACCCGGGTGGCGGCAATAGTGTCCGTGAGGTTTTTGATTGCAGTCTCATGGACCAACTGATTGTTGGCCATGATAGTGGCCTGACTTTTCAGAGCGCTTTGTAGGGCCTCCCTTTCCACTTTAGCCTCCTTCTGTTGCTCTTCCCACACTACTTGCAGATGCCTCTGCCCTGCGGCTAGCTGCTGCATCATCTCTGATAGGGTGGGTGTGCCCTCCATCGTCTTTGGTTACCTGTAGTTATTCCAATATCCCACTTCTGACACCACTGTAATGGGTTCTTTATCCCTGAAGCAAATAAAAGGGATATTGGAATGATATAACAGGCGCAGAAGGTGGGGTTTAGTTAATTTATTCGTGTTTTGGTTTTAAGGATGGCTTTTTATCCCCTGTTTTGTTCACAAGGATAACGCACTTGCAATCCAGAAATAATTAACAAAGGTTCCCTTTTCTTCTCTTTCAGGGTTTTGGCGGTAGTCCATAAGTAACCCGGTCCAGCTTTGGGAAGGTCTCCGGTGTTCCTCTACGTCAGTGGGCCAGGCTCTCCAAAGAAATAGAAAGAAGGATAACAAAACAGGTAAGTGGGATATATATATATAAGGTAAGTATATAGGGTTAGTAGGGTGGTGGGGGACATAGGTATAAGTGAAGGGAAGTGAGGGTTTAACTGTCCTTTAGTTTGTGGTTCCCCCTATAGGTGTCCTCAGAACTTCTCCTCTTTGTAGAAATCCTCTGGCGGTTGGTTCCCTTGTGAGGTTAGGTTTACTTTAGGGGTTATTGTTATATGGTCTCCCCTTCCCTGCAGGACCTCCCTTCCTTTCCCTTGTCTCCCCTTTTTCCTAACAACCACCCCCTCGCAAACCCCCAGCTGCGGTACGAACGTACCTGAGGTGGCCACGCCCCTCCGGGGACGTGGCCGGCACTTTGGCACTCTCCCGGCTTCTCTCCGACGGGGGCGGGAGAGCCCCGGGGCTCTCCTCTCTCTCTCGGAGTCTCGGCTCCTTCGACGGGTTCCTTTGTCTCTGTCCTCGGCGTCCCGGTCTCCTTCTCCTCCGGCCGCGTACGTCGAGAGACCACTTCCGTCTCCTCCTTCCTTTCATCCTCTTTTGGTCCGTCTTTTCTTTCGGTTGTCGTCCAGACGCCGAAGGCGTCTGACGTCACAGGCTCGCGTCCGTCCCGAGTGTGTAGGGCCCCCGTAATGGCGTTCGGCACAATGTCCTGGAAACCGGCGTCCGGAGACGTCCGGTTACAGATACCCTCCCTCTCTAGGGGCACTATGGCTACAGGTTTGGAGGTGACCTCCCCTGTGGCTATCCTGACTTTCTTTGTCTTTCCTGGGACATACATGTCTGGCGTCACTAACCGGTCACTCACTATAGTGTGACTGGCACAGGTGTCCCTCAGGCCAGTGGTAGGGATCCCATTCACTTGAATGTGGTGGAAGTGCCTACTCCCACCCTCAGGGATCACCAGCTTACCATCTGGTCCTGTCTCCCAGCACAATGCTAGGAGGACTTCATCATCTGAGGAATCCTCCTCTATGGCTACACTGGACAGCCCAGTGCTAACCACCTTCCTTGGACAGGCTGCATCTCCTCTGAAGTGACCTGTCTGCTGACAGTCAAAGCAAGCCCTACTGTCCAAGAGTTTTTTTAACCCTGGGTCTCCCTGTCTCTGCTTGTCAGAGTGGGAGTGGGATTTACTCTCCTCCTTCTTAGGGTTCTGGGGTACAGAGGGAGTCTCTGTGGTGGGCTTACCACCTCCCTCCTTAGGTTTTTGGGGACCTGTCCCCCCCTTCTTGGAGTCTCCCCCCTGGGACTTGACAACCACCCTGGTTCTCAACCACTCATCAGCTGCCTCCCCTAGCTCTCTAGGGTTGGTCTGCTTAGAGTCCACTAGATGCTGGCGTAACCTTTCTTGGATACAATTGGTCAAGATGTGCTCTCTCATGATCAGATTGTATAACCCCTCATAAGTATCTACTTTGTTACCAATAATCCAGCCCTCTAGTGCCTTTAGTGAAATGTCCACAAAGTCAACCCAAGACTGGGTACTGACCTTCTGGGTGTCCCTGAACTTCATTCTATATTGCTCTGGGGTCAGACCAAACTTCTTGGCTAAGCACCTCTTCATACTAGGGTATGAATCTGCCTCCTCCCCCCTTAAGGTCAGAAGCCTATCCCTCCCTGAGTTGGGGACCAACTCCCACAAAAGGGAACCCCAGTATTGAGGCCTAACCCTTCTCATTTGGAGTGCCCTCTCAAAGGCCCCTAGCCACTTATCTATGTCATCCCCCTCTACATAAGCAGGAACTACCCCCTTGGGTAATCTGGGGCAAACTCCCCCACCCATGGACACCTCAGCTTCTTTATCGCTGCTTCCATCTCTTTTTTCTTTGTATGCCCACTTTTGCTTTTCTAGGGCCAGCTTCTCTGCTTCCAAAGCTATGTATGCTAGCTGGGCCTCCAGCTCTCTTTCTCTGATGGATGGGTTCTCTCCTCCTGAAAGGACCCCCTTCCCACCACTAGCTTTGGATCTGCCCCTAGTGACTGTGTTTACTGAGGACCGTTCTTCCTCATCCTCACTTAGGCTCAGACGCCTTCCCTCCCCTGAGTGGTTAGAGCTTGCATCCTCCCTTCTTTCTCCCTCCTCTGGAGCTTCCTCTGACTCTACCTCTTGGGCCTCAGCCCATGCTGTCAGGGATGTGATCAGGATTTGCTTCCTGAGATCAGTGGTTGCAGGCAACCCTCTTTCAATACACAACCCCCTAAGCTGGACTACTGTCAGTGTGGGTAGGCTAGCCAGATCAAGCTCCATGGTTCCCTAGTTTTGTGTCAACAAAAACTTTTTGCAAAAATTGGAAACAAGAATTTAGAAAAATTACAAAAATTCAATAATTGAAATTAATCCAAATTAAAAATTAAAAACAATTTTTGCACTAGGACAATTTAAAGGATTTTTAATTTGTTTTACCCAAAACTGTAACGTGATATTGAACACAAGTACAGGATCCCGTCGCTGCTTCCAATTATGTTGGAAAATGGGTTATTGGTAGGGCAGGTAGGTACCTACACCTAGCAACAAGCCACTAACCTCCACATAGGTACAGTTAGGTCTCAGTAAATTAATCCCAGCTCTACCCTTGGTAGTTTGGCATCGAGCGTCAAGGCTTAACTTAGGAGACAAAGTGTAAAGCATTCAAATATCACAAAACAGTAATTAAATAAAACACAGGAAACAGTTTAAAAATCCAAAACCAATTTATAAAAATAGTTTATATTTTTATCTTTAAAATGACACAAAAACGATTAAAATCGGTTCAGGGGAACCGGAGATATGAATTTTTAAAGAATTATTACTTTTCTAGCGCTTAGAAACAAAAAGCGCCAATCGGGTCATCTGGTTGCACCTCGACCGGGGCGGAGTCAAACTTTCAGGCCGACCGCGATGGAGCCCTGCTCGGCTACAGGTCGCGGGAGGCCTCGGTTAAAAAGTTACCTTCTGACTTAGTCTTTATTTTGAAGTTTTTCTTCACCGGGACGAACCTGCCAGTTGAATCCGACCTCCTGGAGCCCTTGTCCGGATACGCGATGTGGGTTTCCTCGGTGGAGACTTTTACCTTCGGACTTAGTCGTTTTTTCGAGATGAAAATCCTTCGACCGGAGTAAACCTGGATCTTGATCCGACGTCCATGGAGCCCTTCTCGGATACGATGGCTGGGAGGTCCCGGTCAACTTTTTACGTTCGGACTTAGTCTCTTTTTTGGATGTTTTTCTTTACCGGGACGAACCACGAAGTCAGGCCGGGTCGCGGTTGAGGCAAGCCGGCTAGAATTTCCGCGGCGGGTCGGTCCCTCTCTGGAGCTTTTTTCCAAAAATTCTCAAATCTTTTCCAAACTTCTGGGGCTTCACCCAGATGTTCTTTTAAGGTTCTTTTGGGGTCCACAGCTCATCCCAAGGGTCCAGAAGTTCTGTGATGGTCTTTGGGGGGTGCGGAATTCAACTCCCAGAATGCACCTGGCGCAAACTCCTTTTTGGCCACTGGACAGTGGTCAGCTGGTCGCTTTCTTCAGGAGTTGGTGCAGGGGACTCTGGTTTAGCAATTTTTCACCTGTAGCAAACAGGGAGTCCCTCCTTGAACCAGTTGAAGCCAGGCAAAGTCCTTCTTGTGGTGAAGCCCAAGTGTGCAGCTGGTGCAGTCCTTCTGAGTGCAGGGTCCAGGTGCAGGCCAGGGGTCCAGCAGGGCAGTCCTTCTTCTTCTTTAGTTCCTTTCTTGTTGAATTCTGGAGGGGATCTGAGGTGTGGGTGCAGGTCTGCCAGTTTTATCCTTGCTCCTGGGTGAAAAGCAGGGGGGCCCTGGTTCTCCAATCAGGGACAGGGTCGTCCCCCTGTGATGACCACTTCCTGGGAAGTGTGGCAAAAATCCATCCCAGAAGGCAACAGTCTCTAAAAATCCAACATGGATGAATCTGATTTTTGGAGGTTACATCTGGCTGAGCCCACCCACTGGTGTGGCTAAAAATCATAAACACACCCCTCTCCTGCCCTCTCCTAATCTAATCAAGGGGGCACCTAGCTGTCTGGGGTTGCAGGATGTGGGGGTGTTGCTGGGTGCTGCAAATGTCCTTCTCTGCCTTTGAAGACCAGTTTGGCAGCCCTCCCCCTTCCTGCCTCACCATCTGCTGAGGGGAGATTCTCTCCCCCAAGCACATTCCTTTGTGTGAAGTCAGGCCACTTCACACCTCATCAAGGTAGCCTGGCAGAAGCTGCTGCAGGCTGGCCAATCAGAGCACAGCAGCAAAAACAATGCAGAGCTGAAATTGGCAACTTTTTAGGTAAAGTCTAAACTTTTTACCTGGACAAGTTATATTAAATCCAACAACTGGAAGTTGTAGGATTTATTACAACAATTAATTTGATACCAAATTCTTGGTATGCAACATTTAAAGAGACTTTAAAATTTAAAATAAAGTCTGCCCATTCTAGCCTATGAAGGCCATTTACTTCAATGAGGGAAAAACGAATTTGTCTGTTTTTACCTCACCAGGGCTTATAAATCTATTTTTATAAAGTCCCTGCTTATAGTTACATGGCACCCAGCCCTAGGGGCACATAGGGCACACCTTAGGGGTGACTTATATGTAAAAATAAGGTAGTTTAAGACTTTGGAAGTACCTTTAATTCCAAAGTCGAATTTGCATATAACTTTAATTTAAAAGCAGCCAGCAAGGCAGGCTTGCTTTTAAAATGACACTGGGCACCTCAGCAATGCACCTAGGTGTGCACCACCTATGCTGTGGTCCCTAAACCTACATGCCCTACCATATACTAGGGACTTATAGGTAGGTTAACTTAGCCAATTATAATTAGCCTAATTTGCATATCCATTTTACACAGAGCACAGGCCCTGGGACTGGTTAGCAGTACCCAGGACACCATCAGAGTCAGGAAAACACCAGTATAAAGTGGAAAATGGGGGCAAAAAGTTATGGGGCCTCTGCAATCAGCCCTAGTTTCTCACAGATCCCACAGGGGGACAGACTTCAATGATGCCAATCATCAATAAATACATTGTTTTTTAACCCCTTCCCCGCCACGGACGTAATGGTTACGTCCATGGCAGTGCCCGTGTGGCGCCATGGACGTAACCATAACGTCCTGGGACTGGCAGTCGGGGGAAGCGCAAGTGCTTCGCCCGAGGGCCGCCCCCCAACCCCCCAAGGCCAGGGCTGAAAGGGGAATCCCTTCCCCTTTCACCCCCCCCCCCCCCATGACGTCATGGAAAGGGGGAAAGACGCGCTGGAAGCCATTTGCTTCCAGCGCGTCTAAGGGAGAAGGTGAGTGCGGGGGGGGGTGCTCTAAAAGAGTCATCGAGGGAAAGGAAAGGGTTTTCCTTTCCCTCGATGTCTCTTTGAGCATTCCTGCTGCCTGATCGCGATGCGAAAGGGCAGCAGGAATGCCCACTAGACACCAGGGATTTGTGTATGTGTGTGTGTATGATTTTTTAGTGTGTGGGGGAGCGACCCCTTGGCCAAGGGTCGCTCCCCTTTGGGGGCAAATGTATTTTGCGTCGTTTCTGCCCCCCCTTGGGGGCAGATTGGCCCTATTTTTAGGCCGATCTGCCCCCAAGGGGGGCAGAAAGCCACTAGACACCCGGGATTTTATTGTTGGTTTTTATTTTTTGTGTTGGGGGGCGGCCCCTTGGGCAAGGGTCGCCCCCAGGGGCCCACATGTATTTTTGGGCAGTTCTGCCCCCCTTGGGGACAGATAGGCCTATTTTTTTTAGGCCTTTCTGCCCCCAAGGGGGGAAGAATCCCAATAGCGCCAGAAATATTATGTTTTGTATGTGTGCTTTGTGTTGGGGGTTGGCCCCTTGGGCAAGGGTCGCTCCCCCTGGGTGGGCAATATATTTATCGTCGTTTCTGCCCCCCTTGGGGGCAGATTGGCCTTATTTTTAGGCCAATCTGTCCCCAAGGGGGGCAGAAAGCCACTAGACACCAGGGATTTTATTGTTGTTTTTTTTTATTTGTGTTGGGGGCCGCCCCTTGGGCAAGGGTCGGCCCCAGGGGCCCATATGTATTATTGGGCAGTTCTGCCCCCCTTGGGGGTAGATATGCTTATTTTTTAGGCCTTTCTGTCCCCAAGGGGGGCAGAATCCCCATAGCGCCAGGGATACTATATGTGTGTGTGTGTGTGCTTTGTGTGGGGGTGTGGCCCCTTGGGCAAGGGTCGCCCCCCCCCAAAGGGTGCAATGTAATCTGGGCGATTTCTGCCCCCTCCCCTTGGGGGTAGATTGGCCTATTTTTTTTAGGCCCATCTTCCCCCAAGCAGAGAACACTAGACACAAGGGAAAATTAAAAAATGGTTAGTGGCGGAGTGTTTGTCAACTGGCGAAGTATTTGCTTTTATGATAATAACAGTTTTTCTCCTTTTTGTTCTAGTTCAAAGCTTTTGCTGACTTTGCTGTGGCTTGTTGCAGTTTTGGCAGTAGTTGTCCTGCGGTTTGCGTAGTTGCATGTTTTAGGTAAGTAAATAAATTTACTCCAAGTGAGTATTGTTGCAATGCATGAATGACATGTTTGTAGGTAGTTTACTGAATGCAGGATTGTGTGTGAAATTGTCCTTAGACTTATGCACAATGATTATTGTGTTGTCTTATGTCTAATTTGCTTTTTTTTTTCTCTTTTTAGTGGAATATCGTTGGTGATTGCTGTGGCTGTGCAGAGTAGTTGCTGGTGAGTCAAGCTTTTTCAGGCAAGTGAGCAGTATAGTTTTTGAGTTTATAACTCTTAGTGATAAACCTATACTTTGTTACTTATCTTACACAGTGCTGGTTCTTGGTGGTGTATTTGTCCAGTTAATTTTTGTAGGAAGGATCATGGCTAGCCGTAGGATGACCGCTCAGCAGGTTGTTAGTGTGCTTTTTGAGTCATCTTCTGACCATGAATATGAGACTGACTCTGCATCTGAGGCAGAGGAGGAAGTGCAGGATTCTGGAAGTGAATTTTCTGTCAGAGATGAATCATCTGATGATGAAGCCACTCTCAGTGCTGATGAAGGGCCTGTTTTAGAGGAGGACAGTGATGTGCCAATGGTGCAGGAGCCAGCGGCTGAAAGGCTTCCCATTGGAAGACCTGACACATGGGTTGCACCAAACATGGAGCAGCCACAGTTGCCTGCGTTTACTGGTTTTCCAGGGTGACGAGTTAATACGGAAAACTTTTTGCCCGTCAACTTTTTTGAGTTGTTTATGGACAATATATTTTTGGAAGAGATTGTTGAGCAGACTAATTTGTATGCAGAGCAGTTTTTGAGGGACAACGCTGCCAGACTTAGGCCACACTCTAGAGCTAGCCGGTGGATTCCCACAATTCTGGAAGAGTTGAAAAAGTTCTTGGGTTTAACTTTTTTGATGGGGCTGATAAGGAATCCATCGCTGTCTTCATATTGGTCTACTAGTCCCTTGATGGCAACTGCTATATTTCCTGCCATCATGAGTCGTAACCGGTATGAGCTTCTTCTTCGGATGTTGCATTTTGTAGATAATGCTTTAGCCTTGCCACGAGATCATCCTGATTCTGACCGTGTTTTTAAGATTAGACCTGTCCTTGATCATTTGGTAGATCGGTTTTCAGAGATCTATGTTCCAGGGAAAGAAATATGTGTAGATGAGTCTTTGGTCCTGTTCAAGGGTCGTTTGGTTTTTAGGCAGTACATTCCTAGCAAGAGGGCACGGTATGGAATTAAATTGTATATACTGTCAGAAAGTAGTACAGGATATGTTTATAATTTCCGGGTCTACACTGGTAGGGATTCCAATATTGACCCCCCTGGTTGTCCTCCCACTTTTGGAGTTAGTGAGAAAATTGTGTGGGAACTTGGTAGACGACTGTTTAACAAAGGTCACCATTTGTATGTAGATAACTTCTACACTGGAGTTCGGTTGTTCAAGGAGTTGTTCAGAGTGGACACTGTTGCTTGTGGCACAATCCGCTCTAATCGGAAAGGCTATCCAAAAGAGCTTGTCTGTAAAAAACTTGAGAAGGGACAGTGCAGTGCCTTGCGGAATGATGAGCTGCTAGCTCTGAAATTTGTAGACAAGAGGGATGTATACATGCTAAGCACCATCCATGATGAGAGTACTTCACGTGTGGCTGTTTGGGGTCAGGTTGCCGAAGTGCGCAAACCTGTGTGCATCTTAGACTATAATAAGCACATGGGTGGTGTTGATAGAGTAGATCAGAGGTTAGAACCTTACACTGCTGCTCGTAAGTCTTATGTGTGGTATAAGAAATTAGCGGTTCACTTGTTCCACTTGGCAACTTTTAATGCTTTTGTTGTGTTTAAGGATAGTTCTCCAGAGTCAAGGATGACATTTGTGAAATTTCAGGAGTCTATCATAGCTAGCCTTGTTGTGCTGGAACAGGCAACAGTTCCTAGAGAAGCAGTGGTGGAGGATGTGGCTAGATTGAAAGATCGTCACTTTGCTGAGCACATTCCTCCCACGGCCCAAAAAAACTTTCCTGCTAAGAGATGTAGAGTCTATGCTCGAAGAGGTATCAGGAAGGAGACTAGGATGTACTGCCCTGATTGTCCTTCAAAGCCTGGGCTGTGTGTGGGTGGCTGTTTCAGGAGCTACCACACACAGAAGAATTATTGGGAAATTCCGTGAGCGTAAACTGGTGTTTTATATTTTTATATGTTCGGTTTCACGGTTGGCATTAGTCATGTATTCAGTTAGAGCTTTTGTGTTTGTAGTTTTGTGCTAATTTATGATTAGTGGTTTCTTTGTTGTTTAAAAACAAAAAAAAGGGGATGGCATGTGTAGGGTGGCGCTTGGCTGGCGGTGTGCGTGGGGTGGCGCTTGGCTGGCGGTGTGGGTGGGGTGGCGCTTGGCTGGCGGTGTGTGTGGGGTGGCGCTTGGCTGGCGGTGTGGGGTGGCGCTGGGCTGGCGGTGTGGGTGGGGTGGCGCTTGGCTGGTGGTGTGGGTGGGGTGGCGCTTGGCTGGCGGTGTGTGTGGGGTGGCGCTTGGCTGGCGGTGTGGGTGGGGTGGTGCTGG